>NC_137845.1:54719084-55299084 GCF_948465745.1 Chenopodium album | reverse complement strand
TGAAATTGAAATTGTATTTCAGATTAGGGCTTTCAAATAATTTCCGCTTTTGATTTTCTGCTCGCTTTTGCTTTTGTTAAATTTGTTGTTTCTTAGTCTTTATTTTTCTTCAGTTTTTTAGCATTTTCGACTTCAAATTAAGGGTCTTATTTAGTTGATCCTGTGAAATTAAATTATGATTTAATTTCTTGAGGTAGCCGAAATTGGTGGATAATATAATAGTTGTACTTTTGTTTTGAGATTGGGGCATGGGTTGATGGTTGGTAAATCAGCCTACCAATGACCTAAAGATAAAGACATTGTATTTAATTGGTTGATTGGTTGTTAGGTTTAGTTGACAATATTGCAATTTAGGGATATCATTTTGCTGCTACTGCTGTTTTTGTTACTCCCTTCGTTTTTTTTTTTTTTAAATGCATCATTTGAGAATTTTCCCTATTCATATGTTACATATGACTTAATTTTTTCACTACTATATAATTTATAAACATGGTCATGTAATATATTGTCGCATTTGTTACAATATCTACTATCATAATATAATTTTGTTATAATTTTTACTAATATCTAATTAAAGATATTAATAGTCAAAGTTGTGTCTCGACAAGTGTGAAAACTCAAGTGATGCATTTAAAAAAAACAGAGGGAGTATAATTTAAGCTTGTCAAAGGTATGCAAACACAGTCGGGATAGTTTTAAGTGATTGGTAATCTGGAGGTGAGTTTTAATAGAGGGAGTCCCAGTCGATCAGCCTGATCGACCAAAGGATGTAAATCAGGCCTTTTTGTGGGCCCCACTTTGTCATAAAAATTAATATAATAAAGCTTTGTACGGTATTTTAAAGTAAGAATGTAACGGAAATGATTTCGACGTTAGGAACGGAGTAAATAAATCATTTCCCAAAATTTAATCCAAGTAAAGTAGAAAAAAATAGCTAAGGAAGATCTACGTAAAATTACATATTTACCCCTTACTTTACCCTTCAAAAGACGAAGGTACCCCTATATTTGCTTCCCTTGTCAATCTGGCTGATTAACATGTATTTCCCCGTTTTAATATTCTTTTTAAAATTTGTTTCAGTTGTACTGTTCCTCATTAGCTTAAAATGTCAGAAGTATGAGTCTAATTCAACCTTTTCTCAAAATGGTGATTTTAGGGCAAGCAATAGTAAGGTGTTTGGAAGGGTGCTATGATGGAATTTCAAGAAGGTTACAGGTATAACCCTTGATCTCTATTCTCTTTCAGGAAGATAGATGTCCATTAAACTTATAATTTTAAGTAGAGGTTGAAAATAAGGTGTCATTATACATAATTTCCTTTCGGTAGATCTTGATTATTTGTTTGTTGATTATTTCTATGTTGCATTTTGATTCATATAATAATATATAAATTACTTGTGATGGGTTGATGATATTCTGCATTATTAGTTGATTATTTTTACATTTTGTTGGGATTAATTTGGTCTATTTTTACATTTTGCTAATTTGGTCAATTTTGTTGATTTGAGTCTTATATCCCCACATCTTATCTTTTTAATACCCTGATTTGATAGTATTAGTGCTATATATCTTTCCTAATTGAATATGAACTTTCTGATTTTCAGTGATTATGCTGGTGGAAATGATAAATAAGAGAGCGGGTTCCTGGAATCAAGGTCTATGGTGGTTGGTGGTTCGATTGATATAATGCAGAAAAATTATTATAGGTTATTTCATTGTGATTGGATTATAGGGTTGAGCTCGATTTATTCATCTGCTCATGTCGATGCTTGATTCATTCTTTGCTAAGGGGTCTCTGTCTTTGACCTTTTGAGGTTGCTGTGATTATTGTGAGCCAACTAAAGTACTCATTATTATCTTGATTAGTGCTCTTAAATTGCTTTTTTATTTCAATTATATTTTCTTAGTTTAACTACTGATAATTTTTGGGATTTTAATTTGTTTATTTGCTCTCTTTGTCTCCCCAACCTGGTTCAGATCAATGGCAGCAGTGGTGGTTGGAGATTTTCCATTGTTTGCTCCATTCGGTAAAATCTTAATTTAAACTTTTCTGCAATTTTAGTTCTGTTTTGTGCTGCTCTCTAACACATCTTTCTTTTCATGCTAAGGATTTGATTTCCTACTAGAGTAATAAGCAAAGAGAGAGAAAATTTGGAGTTAGACAGAGAAAATAATGGAGCCATTCTTCCAATCGCATTCACAATCTGGTTATGGAAGCTCTTGGAATTTCGAATCTTCATGAGATTTCTAATCACTTTGTGAAATTTCAGTTAGTAGAGTGCCAACATGCATCATTTCATAATTCACAGTGAAGCAAAGGGTTTTCTGTTGCAGTGTCATTTGATGTTTTAAATACCATTGTTGATCTATTTTAAGCCTTAATTTGACCAAAGCCTTAATTTGACCAATACTACTAATTCCTAGAATCTATTCTGTTCAACCCTGGAACATCCTGCCAGAATTAACAAATTAATGTGGATAATTTGCGTCTTTATGATGATAACTTGAGGAAATCTTGAGAAGGTTTTATTTTATTTGTGTTCCATTCATTACTTTTCTTATAATAGTGGTTTCATTATGTTGCTTGAAGGATTTGCTATGGGCGCCCTTGTGAGTTTGCTGTCAGAAAGTGCATTTATGTTCAAGTTATATTTCTGTTGACTTTGCATTCAATCATGGAGGACGACTGGGGTAAGATTTTGATTATTATTCATAATTTTGATTGTTATTATTATTTAGAGAAAACTATATTAATCTTTTTACATTGTTTTTTTTTTTTTTTTTTTTTTTTTTTTTTTTTTTTTTTTTTGTGTTTGTTTGTTTGATGAAAGCTAAATTTGGATTTTGTTTTTAATTAATTGAATGAAACTATGCTTATAGTGATTGTTACCTTCTTTTACTCAATTCTCTTTTCTTTACTCTTTTGTAAGGTTGCATTTTTCTGCGTGGGAAGAAGACTAATCTTGAAGAGCAACCATTTTCATGGTTGCCTGAACATTGAAGGTGCTCCCAATTATTGCTTGGTACTACAATTTTCATTACATAATTCAATCACCCAGATTATGTTAACCTTATTTGTCTTAGTTACGTTTTTGGGTATGTTGAGTTTTGATTTGTTTAAAATGATAATTTGGAATTTTGGGTTGAGGTTTTAGTAGGATAAGGGGTGGCTGATGTGTTTTTTGTTTTTGTTTTGCAGCAAGAAGACGAGGAGATGCCTCTGCCCCATTCTAATGTCTTCATCAATGGTTTGTTTTCGAAAACTGACATTCTAAGCTTCAATAGCATTGTTACTTCTTACTATGGCTATTAAAGAGCTCACTTGCTCTGCTTTGTCAAATTTTAGGGTGACAGAGTAAGTTCAAGCTCAATTCTGCCAAGTTGAGGAGGAGATCAGACTTAATACTTCTTCTTAGGTACCTTTTCTCGTAGTTAGGATGCATCTGTTCTTTGATATTGGAATAGGTAACTGATTCCTTCTTAATCCTTTAGTTGGTGGGTTATTTAACATCATTTAACTTAATCATACCCTTCAAATACTCTTAAATATTTTTCTTGATAAACTTTGTCTATTTTTGTTTATAAGGACAAAATTGATTTGATTGCCTTTGTTCACCACAGTTTTAGCTATTACTTTAGTGATTATTCTGAGTAGGAATTTTATTCATCAGCTTCTACCTTTGTTCTCTAATCAGGCATATGAGAAGAAAACAAGCTGAAAGTGGTGTTTTGACATTGGAAAGAAGAAATTTTTTCAGCAGGTTAGTATGTTTGTGTGTCTGAAATAATTCTACAGTGAGTTTCGAAAACTGACGATGTGTGCAAGTATTGCCATGTTTTCTAGATTTTTTTTCATTACATTATGCTTGGCAGCTTGAGCATATACAATCACCTTGGCACCCTAGTTGGCTCCTGGATTGTCGTTGTTCACGTCCTTCCCGATGAATTCAACTAACAGAGTATTGTTTTTTTTATCTCTTTTTTTTTTGTTTGGGGGGGGGGGGGGGGGTGGGGGGTGGGGGTGGAGAGGGATAAGGCAATACTATGTTTTAAAATCTGCATTAATACAAAAGAATAGGTTCGATATAGGTTTCATGTCAGTTAATGCTTCATGTTAAACAGAATGATACCTTCTGCTACAATATTAGGAAATCTAAGCTTTTGCAGAATATAAGTAAATGTCTGATGTTTACCGGGTTTGAAACGGGCAAGAAGTAGTGGCTTAATCCCGCATATGCAGATTAAGATCTACGAAGGATTCCAGAACTTCAGGGTCTAGATTATCCATCAAAGCCTAACCTTGATGCACAAGAATAAGACTTGTTGGTTTAACATCTTTGGCATTCAGAAGTGTTCCTTGAACAATAGATTCTTAGGGAGAGAAATTAGAGGTTAGGGTTTGGGAATTTGGGGGAAAATAAGAAAATAGGAAATGGGGTGTACTAAATGTCTGAATGTAACAAGTAGGAAAAAATAAATAAAAAAATGGGAGGGTTAGGACTCAAACCAAGACCTATAACTAGGAGTGAATTCTGCATTTCCACTAAAAATTACCAATGCGCCAATCTTCAGCATTTGAGTATTTTCCTCACAAATATTTGTTTTAACCTTTCTCTGTTTTTTTTTTAAAATAAAATAAACTATAACTTATAATTTTTTTTTCAATAAATCTGTGGGTTCAATGAACCCTCGTGAACCCCCCTAAATCTGCCCCTGGTTGGATGTTTCTCATGGCAGTAAACATGTTGACAAAATCTAATAAAAAAGACTTGCACATTGTTTATAATTTATGTAATTCTTTTATATAGTAACTATCCATTGCTTAACATCCCTGCCTCGTTCTTCTTTTTTTAATAAGAATTATATTCTAATGAGGGGCCAAGAAGAGTACAAGAAAAAGATGAAGTTAAGGAAGGTTAGGTGGATTTCTCTTAGTCTGACTATGGCTTGATCAAATGGATTGATTTATGCTAAAATACATATGTTTATTTTGTATGATTGTCTATTGTTTTAATTTCGAGTTCTGCAAATTTTGAAAGGAAATTTTATGATTATTTTTTAATATCATCAACGTTTAGTATAAGTTTGATTAAGCCGAGCTTGATGTCTTTGAGAATTGTGAAATTACCTGCTTGTGATATTGGTAATCTTGCTTTTCTTTATATCTTGAGGTGTTTATTTTCCTAGATTTTCAGTTTGCTTACTGGTTTTTTTGGTCTGTTTGCTTTTATTGGCCTTAATGAAGTTGTTCATATTTACATTGTTTCATATAATACACAGATTTTGTGTTGTACTCATGATAAATGCTATATATATTTTACTCAGTTCACGGTGCTTGATTATAATATAAGATGCTATATTTTACTCAGTTCATGGTGCTTGATTATAATATAAGCACAATTAAAAGGCAATGTGTGCATGTCAAATTGTGCTTCTTTAATGGAAGGGAATGGTATGCCTCATTTAACAGAAAAATAAGAAGACAATGCTGATGCATATTTTATAGTAATCTTTCACACTTAAATATAATTCTTATGTTGTACTTATAACTTATATATTATGCTATGTGGTGGATTTTAATGTATATTAATTATGCCTAAGAATTGTTATCCTATCATGATACTTGTGATCTCGTGTATGTGAAGACTACTATTTTATTGTCTCACAATGAGTCTACTTGGTCTGATTAGTGGTTGTCCGCGAGGTTTGTGTTGTGGCACATTAGTGCAGCAAGGGTAAGAGTATGTTGTGTGTTTGGACCAGATAGACATGCTTTTATGTAGTCATATGTCTGCTTTGTGGTGGGCTATAATGTGTCATAGCGAGTTGGGCTTCTGATGTTGGGTGACAGGGGGTGTGAGGATGGCGCAGAGCAGCAAGAGTGGATAAATGAAGCCTTATTAAACTTCATTCTCAAGGTTTGATGCTTTGTCTTCACCTTGGCATTAGGTAATTTGCTTTTCAAATCTCTGCTATGTTTGGGTGTTTATGATGCTATAATTTATGTCGATTCCCATAAATTTTTTGGAAAGCCTATTAGTTCAAATGGTAGAGCAATGTGTCATTGTACATATGTGTAGGTTCGAGTCCTACATAGGTTGGAAGTATATATGGAAGTATATATATAGTGATTTAAAAGTTTGGATTGTTCCATGCATGACATGCCCATTTTTAGATGTATAATTGCATAATAGTATAATACGAACTACGTCACAATCTTCCATAAGGTAAGCCCATCTAATAATCTATGGTTACATACTTACATGTACACTCACTACAACAAAATAAAGCAAAGGTAACAGTGTAATACTATTGCCTAATATAAAAAAAAGTGTTGCCTTGCAGCTAAGACAATACATATGAGGCGTAGTATATGCCCCCGTTGTCTATTCATAAGGCAACACATTTTTATTCAAAGGCAACAATTTTGAAAGGTAAGGTAAAATGATACATAAGACAACACTTTTACAAAGACAACAAATGAAAAATGTTGCTATCTAAGGAGACAATTCAAAATTGTTTCTAAATGTTGCCACTCCCAAACATTTAGTAGTTGGTAGGGCTCGAACTTGTGACCTCAAAGTCACAAGGTGAGTTCCCCACCAACTCCACCAAAACTTGCTTGTTCACACACACACACACACACACACACAACACTCGCCATAAAAACAACATCTTAAATTATGTTGTCTTTTTAATATAAATGTTGCCATAGATAGCAACATAGATATTAATGTTACATTTTCAAACAATAGTTTTGTTATTGTTATCTTTTCATTCAACAATTATTATGTTTGTTGTCTTAGACAAGAAAAAGGTAACACTTTAAGCGACTGTTGGCTTATAAAGTCTTGAGCAACACTTTTTTTTTTCTATTACTTTAGATCAAGGTAACAAATAAATATTGTTGCGTTAGATTATTAAGAGTAACATTTCTGTAAGTGCTGCAATCTTAAGTGTTGTCTATTCTCATTTTTTTTGTAGTGACTTATCTATAATTCTTTTATTTTGGGTAAAATCAAAGCTTACTAAACAATATATGTAAGCCTATCTATTTTGGAATTTTATCCAATAGCACAATTGCAATTTTATCCATCCCAATTTACCAAAGTACCTAATTAAAAAATATACAATGTCAAATGTAAGACACTATATCAACTATTAAGTATATCTTACACGGTACATTAATAAAACTCTTATAAATCGATCCCACTTTTATTACTAATTACATTAATAATTAATAAACTACTTTGATTCAATTCCTACAATAAACCAAAAAGGCAACGACAATTATACTAACTCAATGATTTCTAAACATACAACAACAGTCGTAACACAAATCGATGAAGATAGAGAAGGAGAGGAAGGGGAGAGGGAGGTAGAGAAACAAGGGCCAGAAGAGAGAGAATCATTGAGAGAGAGAATGGGAATTGGGAAACAGAAGGGTTGGAAGAGAGAGACAAAGAGGGGCTAAGAGATAGGGCAGACCGAAAGACAGAGATACCAGTTCAAAAGAGAGAGGGGGTAGGCCTGAAGAAGAGAGAAAGGTCAGGAGGAAAGAGTTAGAAAAAATGGAAGAGATAGAAATATGGGTTATGATGGAAAGAGGATGAGATATAGAGAGGCAAAAAAAGAATTAGGGACAGGAGAAATGTTAGGGGGTTGGAAAAGAAATAAAGAAAGCGATAAATAGAGAATAGGACTGAGAGAAAGAGGACAAAGAAAGAGTTGCAGTGTTGTGAAAGAGAGAGAGAGAGAGAGTGCGACCTATAATTTTCTACTATTTTGTATTATCTTTTTTCACTTATTTGAACTCGATTTTGTCACAACATATATTATCAAACAACAACTTTTTGGTATAACTTATTTGAACTCGGTCATGGGTTACTCGAGTTACTCGGTTAGTGGTTACTTGAGTTACTCGGTCATGGGTTATTTAAGGAGTTCGGTCAAGAGTTACTTGAGGGTTCTTTAAGGGGTTACTCAATCAGGGGTTACTTGAGGGGGAGAGGTTACTTGGTTAGGGGTTACTCGAGGGGTCCAGTCATGGATTACTCGAAGGGTTACTCGGTCAGGGGTTACTCGATAAGGAGTAACTCAAGTAACCCCTGACCAAGTAACTTGAGTAACCCCAGCAACTCGAGTAACCCTTGACCGAGAAACTCGAGTAATTCCGGCAACTCGACTAATCTTATATCGAGAAACTCGAGTAACCCTTGTTGCACGGTACAACAGGCTGCATAAAAAAATTTGTGATTATATAATATAAAGTATAAGGGGTGGGATATATTTATTTGTTAGTAGGATAGAGAAATTAAAAAAAAAAAAGTGTAAATGGGGTTAGTCTGAGAGAAAAAATAAAATAGTTGTGGCCTTTTACCAAAAAAAGTAGTGTTGTAATTATTACTAAAAGAACTATGGAAGGGGTTACCTGAGTTATTCATTAGGGGTTACTCGAGCGACTCGGTCAGGGGTTACACTTGAGGGGTTGGGACAAGGATTACTTGAAGGGTTCACTCAATCAAGGTTTACTTGAGGGGTTACTCGATCAGGGGTTAGTTGAGGGGTTCAGACAAAGGTTACTCGAGGGATTCACTTGGTCAAGGGTTCAATTGAGGGGTTACTCGGTCAGGGGTTACTCGAGTTACTTAGTCAAGGGTTACTCAAGGGGTTACTCGGTCATGGATAACTCGAGCTACTCGGTCAGTGGTTACTCGAGCTACTCGGTCAAGGGTTATTTAAGGAGTTAGGTTAGGGGTTACTTAAGGGTTCAGTTAGGGGTTACTTAAGGGGTTACTCAATCAGGGGTTACTCTTGGGGGAGGGGTTACTCGATTAGGGGTTACTCGAGTGGTTTAGTCATGGATTACTCGAGGGGTTATTCGGTCGGGGGTTACTCAGTTAAGTGGTGGTAAAAGCCAATTTTTTTAAAATTTTGTGGTGTTAAAATAATTTTTTTTTTGTAGTGTTAAAAACCTTTTTTTCGTTTTTTTATGGTGTTAAAAATCAAAATTTCCTAATTATTGTGAGGGATTTATAAAAATTACTATACCTAGTTTTAATTAAATAAAATCATATTTTTAATGATGTTTATGAAAAATTAATTTAAAAGGTTCATGTACATATAGTTGGGGGTTTTTAATTTAATTATTGTGAGTATTTGTTAACCTTATATTGATTAAGGTTATATTTATTTGTAGGGTGTGTTCGATCAAGATTCTTGAGGTTCCTTTTGTGTGATTTTGCTAAGTAAGGATCAAGGTACATTAGGTGGCTAGATACCTTGAAAGTGATTGGTTTGAATAAGCATGTTGAATGATTTTATGATGATTGAATTAAAGTTAATTGAATTATGATTTATGAAATAAAAACATGTTTAAATAAATTAGTTTTGATAAATAAATTGGAGTATTGATTTTATATCATGTTTTAAATAATTAAAATTATCATTCATGTTTAAAAGGTTTGATTTTGAAATCATGTGAAATTAAATAAAAAGGAGTTTGGATTATTATTAAAAGTTGGAATTTTTGGATTTAAAGAGGATTTATTGAATTATTATTATTAATGCTTTACAAGCATGTTGGTAATCCCACTATGGTTTATTGATAAGGCCTTGGACTTTGTATGACCGAGTCTTTTCTCAAGAATAGCCTTGTAACATAAGGAGACTAGCTTGGAGGGTGTGCACACTTGGGTGAGGAATTGGTTTTGAAGGAATTGGATTTTAAAGAGGAATTGGTTTTATTGAATTGACTATTGATAATGATTATTGAAATTGGTTTTGGAATTTTTAGTTGGAATTATTGGTTAAATTATTGGAAAGGATGGAATTGATTTCAAAAGCATGTTTGCTAATAAATTGAGTTTAATTATCTTGCACTTACCGTATTTAGCATATTTTGATAATCCGTATATCTTATTTTGTTTTGGTTTGCCCTGTTTACCTTAATGATAAGCAGTGTTGACTAATTTCAGGTGGAGTCAATAATTTAGCATATGGAGTCACGGGAATGGTTTCACCTAGATTAGGAAATGTTGGTTTTTATGTTTATTTTTGAGTACTCATGACAATGGTTACTATTTATATTCAATTATTAATAAAAGAAGAGTATCGAAGTTTTCCGCTGCAAAGTATTGGTTGTTTAGTAAGTTTGAGTAGCCTTGCGTAATCCGCGGCGGTAATACGCCTAAGTCTATCTCTACGGTATAATTATACATATTATAGTATTTCCGTAGAGGGAGATTTGGGGGTGTTACACCACTCACTTCCTCACTCCATCGACGACCGACCACCGTCGACTGTTGCTAGCCTGCTGTTCTGCAGTTTCGTTGTTGTTATGCACTTCTGCGATGCTATTGCTAACTGCTTGCTAGCTGCTGCTAATTGCGTGTAGTGCATGCTCGGTCTATGCTACTGCTGGTTTGTTGTATTTTTAGTAATGCTATAAACAATTTTTTTTTTTGGGTGAAGTGTTGAATTTTCTAGCCAATTTCAAGCCAAGAACTTGTAAATTTTAAGTTAAAACTTAAAACTTGTTTATTATGTTATGGATTGATTTGGTTTTGTTTGGTTTGGTTCGGTTTATGTTGGTGTGGTTTGGTTCGGTTTATGTGCAATTTTTTATGTTTATGATGCTTGATGGGAAAATTCAGTGTGGTTTGGTTTGGATCAGTTTCAAAACTAATATGGTGCGGTGTGGTTTGCAAAATCCAAAAACCGAAATATTGTGGTTCGGTTTCGATTTGGCAATAAGCCAAACCGAAAATCGAACTTTCACCCTTATCGTAAATCAAGGAATAGTAGATACATGTGGATACTTTTGTTTTAAAAAGAAAAGAGATAGAGAGTGAGAGATTATTAAATGAAATTGAGTTCCACAAAGTGAGATTATGGATGGAAAAAAAAGGGAATAAAAAAACTGCCTTAAAAGGAATAAAGTAAAAGTGAGTAGAACTTAGAAAAAATGGATGAAAATAGAAAGTAACACTTGAGAAAACACAGATAATACTCTTTATTTTTTTTCTTCTTGCATAAGAATTAGGGGAGGAACCAATGCAAAATTAATGTTGGTGTAGACTCCACATCTCACAAGAGAGAGAAAACGTGAAGATACTTGTTATGCACGCTAGGCCCATCGAGTGCTTGATGGGCAATGGGTTCAATGAGCTGCTAGTGCTATGCTATGAGCCTACGATGCTAGCGACCATCGCCCAATGGTTGGCCAGCGCCCTCACATAATGCTTTGAAGTGCTAGCGACATGTTACATGTCCTGCGACTGTTGCTTGCTGGCTGAGCGATGGGTTTATCGCTATGGTTTTCTTAGCCACAAAACCTTTGCTTCCCTATGCCAAGAGCTATGAGCCACTATAGCCTAGCAGCGCTCAAACATTTAGTTTCGACTCGACCAAGCCATGAAGTATCAAATCAACCTTTATGATCTATAATTAAACTAAATGCGATGAGAATGATGTTAGCCAATTTCAAACATCAAATGTGCAATGCGCTTAGCCTAGGAAACCTGATAAATCCACCAAGAGTTCTCCAAAGTAGTAGAAATTTCAAACATCTTATTCAAATAATATTTAGTTAAAATATTTAAATTTTAGTAAAAATAATTTCATTTCAGCAAAAAAAAGGTTCGTTAAATATAAGTTTAGCAAAATAAGTTTCAATTAGTGAAAAATAGTTTAATTAGTAAAGAAACCAGATTTTAGAAAACGTTAAGAACAATTAAAGTTCAGTAAAAATATTTTTTTTTAATAAATTTACTGCATCCATTTAATAATAATTGACACTATTTAACCATCTTTTTTGCTATTATATAAAACTAATCTTTGGAATATCAAGTTTATGGTACCCTCTTTTTTTTTTAAAAAAAGAGTTTATGATATCTTTTCGTCCCACAATAACTGACACATTAATTTTTTTTTCAATATATATTTATTATGTTTGAGTATATTTATTTTATTTTATTAATTTAATAAAAATATATCAATATCAATCAATCAATATCAATCAATATATATATTAAAACTCAATGGCAAGCATTGTTATCTTGGCACATGTTGTCAAATCTCGCCACGTGTTGCCATGTCAGTTACTATTACTAATCACCAATGTTTCCACCCAAAAAATTATAATTTGTTAGTATTAATATTTGAACCCATAATTTCATATTCTTTAAATCTATACTTTAACCACCACTCCAACTAGTTTTGTAATAAAATATGCTCTTAGATACTTCGTATATGCTACTATAAAATTTCATAATATGTTTTTTTTTTTTTAATAATTTTTATTAACATTTAATTATATAAAAAAGTCAAACTAATACATCGATATATGTGCAAAGTTACACGGTGTCTATAATTTTGATACGAAGGGAGTATAATTAAAAACATGGTTGTACTTTCCTTCCAAAAAAAAAAAATCACAATTGTACTCCGTAGGACGAGAACCTACTATGTATACCCGGGGTTATTTGCTCAATCAATCGGTAAAGAAGTTAAAATATTATTTGATCATTTATTGATTAAATAAGTAAATAACTCCGCGTGTACGGTATAACTAGGACATCAGGTGTATATAACAAATTCTACTGTAGGATTGTAGTAGTAACAAAAATGAGCAAGCGGGCAAAACTTGAAAAATAAAAGCCCACATTTTCGATGTTAGAATTCTAAGGTTTCATTTGTAATTCCTTTTCGGCCCAAAAAAACGAAAGCCCGATAAAACGAAACCCCTCAATTGAACAAAGTGTATATAAAAACCAGCCACTTTGTCATTAGGGTTTTTCTCTAAGCTTTATAGCAGCAGGAGAGAGAGAGAGAGAGAGAGAGCGCAGCAACTGCTAGCAGAAGAAACCCTCAATCCCCCCTCTCATTCATCAACCATGGCCGTCGGGTACTCCTCCTTTCTCTCTCCTCCTCCATTTCCTCCATTGTTGCAGTTTCTAATACCTTTATTCTGCTGTCTTTTCTCTTTTTTGCAGGAAGAACAAGAGGATTTCCAAGGGTAAGAAGGGAGGCAAGAAGAAAGCGTATGTTTTACTAACCCTAACTTTATTTGAATTTCTCGATTGGTTTTTTGATGTGATTTTTGTTGATGTTGATGTTGATGTTGTTGTTGTTGTTGGTTGATGCAGTTCGGATCCATTTGCTAAGAAGGATTGGTATGATATCAAGGCTCCTTCAATCTTCAACATTAGGAATGTTGGCAAAACCCTAGTTACCCGTACTCAGGGTACCAAGGTCAGTTTATCTATCTCTCAATTTGGGGATTTATTTATTGATTTATTCTGTTTGAATTATTGTTGTTTAATTTATGTGATACGGAGTATAAAATTGTAGCCATTGTAATTGGTTTTAATCTTGACCCTTTATTTTTTTATGGATCAATCTTATCCATTTATCCATTTTTTTTTACTGTAACAAAATAAGGATGCTATTCATATATACTTATGCATAAAAACACAGTTTCATTATTTTTTACTGTAAAAAAATAAGGATGCTAGTCGCCATACCTGCAAAAACCAAACCAATTCAAAAATAAGAAATGTTCTTCAGATCATAGTATCATACATGTGTAATGTGTTTGTATGTGGTCTTGTGTGATTAGAGTATTAGATCATCCTGGCAAAAACAGAGAAATGTACTCCGTAAAAGCAATTGAAAGCAGTGCGATAGGTTTTTTAATTTTCAAGTTACAAATCTTATAATAATAATCTTAAAATATATGTAATCAAATTATATATTGTAGATAAGCTATTTCATCAAAAAAAAAAATCAATCCATCTTAAATAGATGTTTCAGAATTAAAGTGGAGAATTTACTGATTTTATATGGGTTTTTTTTATATCTTAAAAGTCAACTACATGAACGGATAAGATAGTCTTGTTAATTGCTCAATTATAATGGCCACAATTTCATTGTAGCTATTGCAAAACTGTCCGTTATGGTTTATACAATGATAGTATGTTTTTTTTTTTTTTTTGAAACTATACAATGATAGTGTGTGATGAAATTATGTTTTTTTTGTTCTTATAACTAGATAAGATGTGATTTTATATTGATGCAGTAAAGACTGTAATTTTCTTTGAGTTTTGCTTGTATATTTGATCCTATGATGTAATGTAAGTGAAATTTGTATTCTTCTGTTCTGGGTTCTTTGTTTAATTCCGTAATTTTTCTGTCGTTGGATAGAGTTACATGTGGAAATGTCATGAACTGCATTGGTGATTTTAACCCATTTAGGTTAGGTTGATTTTGCAATTAGGTGATTATCCAGGAATTCCAAGAAATAACTTTAAGTAGTGTTATGAAACAAAGGTTAATAATTTTGCGAATTGACCAAGTAAGTAGTGTTATGTGTTCGAAATTTTAAGAAATGACTTTAAGTAGTGTTATGTGTTTAAAACTCTGTTGAATTGCCAATGAAAAATCATGTTGGTTTGTTGAATGATTGTTTAAGTTTTTAATATTTTGTGTATGATTTTATTGTAATTGACATATTATGAATTCCTACTTTTTTTTGTTGGTTATTAGGATTTATTTTGCCTTATGCCATGTGGCTTATGGAACTTCATTTGTTAAATTTTAGATTGCATCTGAGGGTCTCAAGCACAGAGTTTTCGAAATTTCATTGGCTGATCTTCAAAATGATGAGGATCAATTCTTCAGGAAGATTCGTCTTAGGGCCGAAGATGTTCAGGGCCGTAATGTGCTCACTAACTTCTGGGTATGTAACTACCATTTTAACTTATGCAGTTATGCACCGTCTATTGTATACCTCTGTTACTTTTATCATAAAAGTAGAGGATGCTAATGGGTGATGATTGTCTTTAATTATCTAGGGTATGGACTTCACCACAGACAAGTTGAGGTCCCTTGTTCGCAAGTGGCAGACATTGATAGAGGCTCATGTTGATGTCAAGACCACTGACAACTTCACCCTTCGTATGTTCTGTATTGCCTTCACAAAGAGGCGCCCTAACCAGGTCAAGAGGACCACCTATGCTCAGTCTAGCCAGATCCGCCAGGTTGGTCATTGCTATGATCGGTTTCTCCTATTACATATTCTCACTTATCTAGATATTAACGTGTAATGAACGTGGCAATCTTTGTGCAGATCCGCCGGAAGATGCGTGAGATCATGGTCAACCAGGCTAGCTCTTGTGATCTCAAGGATCTTGTTGCTAAGTTCATCCCCGAGTCCATTGGCAAGGAGATTGAAAAGGCTACAACTGGCATCTACCCGTTGCAAAACGTGTACATCAGAAAGGTTAAAATCCTCAAGGCCCCCAAATTCGATCTTGGAAAGTTGATGGAGGTAAGTTATTTCTCTGAATTAGTGTTGAAGCAGTTGATCATGTATCTATCATTCAATAGTGACTAGAATTCTATTCTATAATTGATTGCCTGTTTGGCTTGATGTAGGTTCACGGTGACTACTCCGAGGACGTAGGTGTAAAGCTAGACAGGCCAGCTGAGGAAACTGTTGCTGAGGGTGAGGCCACTGAAGTTGTTGGTGCTTAGACAAATTCTTCTTCATGTTCTAGTTATATAGATGGTGTTTAGCGAACTTTTTAATGATGAATTTGATTTGTTAAAGTTTTGGAGTGGTATCTTTTTGTTAAAGAGAGTTGTAAGATGATTTTTCTTGGGAAATTTTATTGTGTTTGATCGGCTGTGTTTCCTACCATTGGTATCGCAACTCCATCTCATATATTTATAATTTGCTTGGGAGTTGTTTATCCCGCATTGCTAGTTTACTATGAACACCCATGTGACATCGATATCTTCATTCTTTAAAAAGAGATAAGTTTGGCGGAACTGTTCCTTATGAACAGTAGGCCAGTGCAAGGACGAATCTACCTTCAGTTTGGGGTTTATTCTACGTTTGTGCCATTTTTGCTTTACCCCCATTTCCTTTCCACCCCAACTTCATTTTCTCTCTCCTCTAATGTAGCAGTACTCAGTACTCTGTGATCTCTCACTTTCATTGAAGCGCTTTCACTTTCTCTCTACTCGTGTACTCTGAGATTTCTCACTTCCATTGAAGCAAGCGTGCTGTGAGTTTTTCAGTTTATTGATGCTAAGGTTTGATTCCATCTTTTGATACTGCAATTGGAGTGGGATTATTCTTCAATTGTAGCGTAATCGAAGATAATCTCTCTTTTCAATTTTTTTCAAAAACCTTCATATATTTTGTAGAGATTATAGATAAGGTATTGCTTATTCTGATTAGGGTTTCATGATTTTAGAGCTTTGATTGTGGGGTGGTTGGTAGATCTAGGGTTTTTACCAACACGATTTCATTTTTCATTTTCATTTTCAATTGTGTTTGATTTTAGGGGTTTTAGGATATAGGGGTTTCTTATATGTTTTGTTAGTTGTCGATCTGCGAGTTGTGAAGATTGAGGCTGTAGCTCTGGTGATTTGATCAATCTCAATTTCGTTCCGCAACGTGATTTTGGTAATGGCGGTGAGGTGGTTGATTTTCAGAGAAAAGGTACGTTGTAGCGATTTTAGTTGATGAATTAGGTCGGGTTACAATTTTGTTAACGAAGTGGTGTGTCATTTGATTGCCTGATTTGGTTAGTGATATTAAGTATTTAAATTAATTAATTTATGAGAGTTTGGTTACTGCATTTTTTGGATTTATATATGTAGATTGATTTGCATTTGATTTAGATTAATGGTTTTATGTCGTTTGACTATGTTTACAGGTGTGTTTCTATTTTCGGTATGTGACAGTGGGCATTCAAGTTTCAAGTCGCAATTGATAATTGTGCTTTTCTGGTTGTTTTGATTTTTTTTTTAGGAATAACAGTAAGTGGGTTTTAAGTGTTTCATTTGGTTAATTGCTTTTTAGTCTTTTGAACTTATGCTAAACTATTATTTTAGAGCTTGATGACTGCACCATTTGATTATGTTATTTATGTTTACAGGTTTTATTTACTTAAGTTTTGACATTGACTGTGCACCATTTGACATTGAAGTTTATAGCTTTTCTTTTGTATGGACCACCTGGAATAGGAAAATCATAATAAGCCAAGGTTGTTGCAACTGAAGCTGACTCAACATTTTATAGGTTTATATTGTGCTTGCACTTCTACGGAGTATGATTTATCTCATCAATAACATAATAATAAAACAGACACCAAGAATGACACGTGTCAATTCCAGGTGTAGTTTTTTCCCTCCAAAAACGCTCCTTCCTTTTTTGATAAAATCTTCTTTGAGAATCTTAGTATAATATAAATATCATAATATATTTTTTCAAATCTTTTATATGTATGTTTTGATAGTAAATATATTCCTTTAAAATTATTATTCTGTTTCTACTCTGTACGACAAATCTTTAATACATCAAATTTCATTCCTTCAAATGATTAATATATTTCAAATAAGGTAATTTTATAACAACATTAAAATGATGAATCTATTAAAAATAATAGATTCGTATTACATAAATTATAGTTATTGTTATTATTAAAATTAAACGGGAATTTTGATTTTTTATAATTCTTTAATTGATTTCTCGCCTAATTTTAATACAAATAGCCTAACAAAATGAAAGGAGTTTAACAACATAACGTAACATTATAAATACTTTATCTATGCATGTAATCATATAAAAAAATTTGATTGATTAATTAAAATTTCATTCTTTTTATTTGTATCTCCAGTACTTTCATATCTTATCATATTTTAGGTAAAAATTTGACCAAATATCAAATCGAGGTTATTATTCTTACTCATTAAGGGCCTGTTCACATTTACTGAACTGAGTCAAACTAAACTGATTGGAACTGAACTGAATTGAATTGAATAGAGCTGAAGTGAATGTTTTATGAGAGAAGGAAATTATGAACTGAACTGAATGAACTGATTAGAGATAAACTGAACTGAAATTAAGCTGAAGTGAACAGGATAGTTTTAAATACTTACTTAGTAAATAAAAAGAAAATTGATACTAATTTATCATTGAATTTTTAAAACATACATATGGTCTAACATGTAGTTTTAATATACTTATTTGTCTAATTGACTCTTTCGTTATATTTCATGTTTCATATCATTATACATGCAAAATAAGAATATAATAAATATATTATAGTTGCTGTTTACCTATGATATTTTCATTATAATTATTTTTCTTTTATTGAATAAAAGTAGTTAAATTACCGTGCATGGCACGGGACCTAATCTAGTTAAGATCTATTTTTAATTTGGAGAACTTGACTACTTTTTGGCAGAGTCAACCATGTTTAGCTTTTTGTTTACTTAGTATGACTTTCACATTTGTCAATGTGCAACTCTAGATGAAACACCCTATAAATTCTTTTCTTTTAAAATACCTGATTTTCCCTGTTTAAAACCTTAAGTATATTAAAACTACATGTTAGACCATATGTAAATGGTTAAGGCAAATATCAAAGACACATAGCGGAAAACTAATTTCAAAACCAATCAAAACAAGTCAACTTGAAAAACACTCTTGAACCATGGCTTGGGTGCAATCAGGGTGCTGATTGCACCCAAGCCATGGTTCAAGAGTGTTGAGACTAATTTCGCCTAAAAATTATGATAAGTTGATATTTTCCTTATTCAAATCACAAGTGACGCCCAATGGGTGTGTCTTGTTAATATGGTCAAAATGAAGAGGTTATATTGAATTAAGTCATAGTTTGTCAAGTGTTGACTTGCTTCTGAATTACTGTACTAGCTCCTATATGGTAAATATGCACATAAGAAAAAACCCTCCTATATTTAATTAACTCCTCTTATTAAAAACAAGTATAGTTTTTTTTTTTTTTTTTTTTTTTTTTTTTACAAGTAATGGTTCTCCCTCTATAATTAAAATGGCATACAGTCTTCAAGAGCTGATGAACCTTGCATCTTGTAGCTTTGGCTCACTTGAATACGAAGTAAAAGACAGGAAGGATCTTAGTTTTTTCTGCTCATTTATTGCATATGATCTATTTCCTATTTTCTTGTTCTCATCGTATGTTTCCCTCTGGCTTAAAGCTCGTCTCTTGTGCCACTATTTAATGTTAATTGCTTTCTGTTTGCTTTTTGGCTACAGCAGCATCACCCAACATGTGTTGAGTTATGTGGTATCAACTAGAATCTAGCAACACGTTAGTTCTACTCAAATGTGTGTTTGATTTTAGGGATTTTAGGATAAAGGGGATTCTAATGTGTTTTGTTAGCTGTCAGTATACAGCAAGAAGACAAAGAGATGGGAAGATCGAGGCTGTAGCTCTGGTGGTTTGATCAATCTCAATATTGAAGGTTTTGGTTCGGATGGACTTATTAAATAAGGTATGGAGCAAATTAAAGGTTATGAATTTCAATTATGAATGACATTTACCCTCATTTCCTTTGTTCATCGTCAGCCATACTCTTTCATCTAACCCTTTCCTGTTTGTTCTTCATTTTGCGCGATTTTCAGTCAGAGATTAGAGAATTTTATCTCTTCTTCTCTAAGGTATGATCATCTTTAATTTTAATTTTGGATATTAATATTACTGTTTTAGCTTGATTTAGGGTTTTTTTTTTTTTTTTTTTTTGATGAATTATATATGTTGGATCTTTAAGATCTGATGTGCGCATGTCGTCTGCGAGATGTATCATATGTGGAATGGAATATATTTTTTATTTATTCTGGCATATGAGAGTCCATCTAGCCTCGCAGGTAGTCATCATTATTCATTATGCACAAGCAGACATATTTATCATCTTAATAGTGCTACCTCCTATTAGAATCATGCTCATTTCCCCCATTGATTCAAGGAGAAGAAGATGACTCTAGAGTTGAGTAATAGGACTCATCAACCAACCCAGACTACCCTTGAGCCTTAGAGCTTTGATCTAACTCTATTAAGCGATACTAATACATAAGCGATACACCATTATATTGACTCACGCCCACTTTTCAAGTCCGAATTCATTAGTGTTCTTATCTTTTATACAAGTAATTTATTGAGAATATTTTTATTTGCTTAATTTAGGCAAATATTTTTCTCAGATATTAAATATAGGTTTAATAATTATTGGTTTTGTTTTTTCTTAAGGTTTATTTGAGGAAAGTTGAAATTTTTGCTAATTGAGAAATTTTTTGAGGATTTAACTAAATTTATGTGTTTAATCCATTATTTCAGAACAAAGGTATAAGTTTTCTTAGGTTTATTTCATCAATTTACTTACATAGTACTAATCAATAAAACCTATTCCCATAAATTACCCTAGCCAAAGCTAGCCCAAACCTGCTCATTTGCCACCCATATATATATAAAAAAATACTACACTTTTATTAAATGACTAATAATTCAAAGTGAAAACAATGTTAGATAAATCTTTAGTTTTATATAGATGAATTGAGATTATGCACGGGAAATTATTTTATATGAAACTTTTTGCTTTATTGTACTAGATATTATTGTTACAAGAGAAATGTTTGAGGTACATTTTAGGGGCTGATCACTTCAGACTTTTGAGTTTGTTTACGGATTATTGACAGATGTTTTTTCATAGGTATTTAACTGCCTATAGCTAATTTTTGGGGGCTAAATCTGCTAGGGTTTATATATAGTACCTGTTTCGTAGGTGTTTTGAGGGCTTCTTGTTGCTGATGTTTAAAGGAATGGTTACAGCGGTATTTAGTGTGTTTAGGAACTGATTTTCGTGGGTTTGGGGAGTGACGTGATTTGCGAAAAGCGAGAGATTAAGTTGGCTTGTGAACATCCTTAACAATAGCCGAGCTTCAGCCATATGCACCAGTTAATGAGATAAGGAAAGGGATTAGACTTTTTAGAAAGTTTTTAGTACACTCGAAAAGCTTTCCTATGTTTGCTTATGCGAAGTATGTAGTAAGTTTTAATGACCATACCCAAATAATTTATGTGTCTATTTCTTTCCTACACCCCGTGTTATGGAGTTGTAAGCTGCGCTTGGTTAGGTAGGAGCTCCTATAGAACTAGAGAGAAATCAGATAGCAATATTTGAAAGCTAGATGGAGCTAATCTTTGAATATTATCTTTATACAATGTATTGGTATTCTCTTTTTGCTCCAGATGTTCTGCATTTTGATCCAGAGGTGCTGATGTTGATGTGAAAAAACTTCCAAAATGTCCTGCTTCTTCACATTTTGGGTAAAAACTAACTGAGGCACAAAAGGCAAGCATTCATAGAGACATGGAGGCTCTAACAAGACACATTCTGTAAAAGTTTTAAGCACATTTTACTTGAACTGCTTATATGTTACTGAGATGCTACTGAACTTTGCAGGCCAAAGAGACTCACATATGCCTGACTGTGGATTCATATACACATTATCAAAACCATTTGAATATCAGGCAAGCTGGTCAATCTGATTTTCATTAAATTTAATTCCAGGCTGACCAGGTCTTTAATAACTTAGTCTGAACAACTATTTTGTTTTGCCTGTTTTGCAGCCCGACGATTATGCTTGCCCTCAGTGTAGAGCACCAAAGAAGAGGTTTGCACGTTATGATGTGAACACAGGTAAGGCAGTAGGTGGTGCTTTACTGCCTGTCGATAACTTCCAGTAATAAAAGGGAAAAGAGCGAGAGAGGATATTAGTGTTATAATTTAAAATGAGAATTGAAAATAAGATTGATGTCAATGTTATTAAATTGTACAAAAGCTGAAAATTATAAAATTTCTTTTTAGGGGTTTGGCTCATGGAAGCCATTATTGAGCAAGCATACTTTTTCTTTCCCTTACCCTACATTCATCTTCAACAAGAACAACCCATACACTCTCAATAACAATTCAGTTTAATGTGTAAGTGCAATTTGGTATACTTTTATTATTCATGTTCTATTTACTGTTCATCCTTCCTACTTACAGTATATGTAAACTTTGAGAGGGAATTTGCAGAAATTGGAAAAGTTCAAAAAGAAATGGATCTATTCACTTGAGTACAAGTGACTCTGCAAAGGCTAAAGCTTCTCCCTTCCTTTTTCCCTTTATTGATCCTTATGAATGGCACATAGAAGTGAAATAATAAAGGAAATCTTATTAAATAAGAATTGTAGTTCATATCGCGAATGATATGCTTTTAGGGGTGAA
Organism: Chenopodium album; assembly: GCF_948465745.1. Classification (NCBI taxonomy): domain Eukaryota; kingdom Viridiplantae; phylum Streptophyta; class Magnoliopsida; order Caryophyllales; family Amaranthaceae; genus Chenopodium; species Chenopodium album. Next base: position 55,276,981 of record NC_137845.1, on the reverse strand, counting down.
GTTCCAGTTTCGTACTCTGGTATAAGCTTTAGCATCCACAATGTAAGGTAGTTTTACATTTAACTGGCCCCTAACGAAATATAATCAAATGAGATGATTTAGTAATTAGTAATTTTTCGTTTTTGATGTTGGTTCTTACTTTTGGTTCAGCTACTTTGATCATTTACTGATTACGAGTTTGTTGGGTTCATATTTTTGGTTGAGCTACTTCGATCATTTACTGATTTCGATTTTTAAAAGTAGTAATATATCTCGTGAGGGGATTTTACTTTTCAATATCTTTAACTAATTTTGATAAATAAGGTTTTCCTTTTATTTGTTTATTGTTATGAGGAAAGCATAATATCAATTTTAAGTAGAAAATTATAATTAAGAGAATAATACTCCCCTCATTTCAAGAAAAAATTAATTGTTTGGAGTATGGGGAGAAACCATGACGAAAATCAAAATTTCACCGTCAATCTATTCAACATGAAGGTTTTGATCATTTTAATTTAATTAATTTGTTTAAATTTTGTTTTTAGTTTCTCAAATTTAATTGAGGGGTTCTGATAAGTTTTGTTTTTGGTATGCAGCTTATCAGGAGCATTTTGACTCTTTGTCTCTCTGCGCAGCTACTGAGTAAATAGACGGCAGTGGTGGTGGCTTCGAAAAGGGGAGAGAGAGAATGGGAACTGGGGTGAAGGATTGTGTAGTACTAATCATAATCGAACAAGTGTGACTGAGAAGATTCAAGAGGAGGAGAAAGCTTGTGTTACTCTGCGTAGGAGTATTTCAGTTAGGTCTAATGGATTCTTGAAGATGAGTTAGATTGCGACTACTTCAACTCCGAACAATTCCACTCCAACTCGGTCGGTCACTCAGCTTCCGGCCGGTAGACTTCTAAACTTGCTAATTACAGAGTTCTTTTTAATTTCTAGATTATTCATTTCTTTGATTATAATTTTATTTGTTAAGTATTTTTAAATGGTTAATGCCCATGATTTATTGTTTGAAGCTATTCAATGGTTGTTTGGTGCATGAGTAAGGGGATTTTATTTTTGTGGGTCTGCTAATGAACTAATTTGATATGTTTAAGAGTATTGGGTAATTATTTACTTAGTACTCAGGTGGTATTTATTTACAAAGATAAAGTTCATCTTTTTTGAAATGAAAAAACTATTTTTTTTTTTTTTTTCACTTTGAATCTATTTTCTATTCTATTTTTGGGTTAAAATTTGAGTGGATTAGATTTTTTTATGTTAAATACCCAAGAGACTGACGCTTCAATTGTGCATGTTTCAGGAGAGATGATGGAGCAGAGAATATCCCTATTTCTCTGAATTTGAAAAATGTTGAGCGCGAGGCAAATGTATCACCTATACGTGCGAATCCTCCTACACCTCAGTTTTTTTCAGCACTCGTGATCCTATCAAGGCCACACCTTCAAAGGGACCAAAGTCTAAGCTCATGGTATGAATCACTATTCTGTTACTAATGCCAATTCTTAGAATATGATCATTTGCTGCATCTTACAGATTGTGTTCTCAATGCTGTTATATTCTTTCTTGTCAAGTTGTGAGATTTTTTTTTTAATAAAAATTTGTGAGATAAATTCCAATGTTGTTACTTCAAATTGCACAATACTGAATAAATCTAACTATACTAGGCAGAATTTTGGCAGTAAATTGATGAGAATAATTGTATTGTACCATCAATCTCGACATACTATCATGCTAATCTTTATTGCAGTAGTTGCCTGCTCTTTTGTTGGCAAACCAAGTTTTGTTAGGCTCGATCCTCACACTATTTCAAGCCTCCTCCTGCTGGAGTTTCCCTGGTGTTCTCCCTTGCCAAGCAACATGATTTCTGCAAAGTGTTTATCAGAATCCACTTATTAACACTGATTGTTTTATCTCTACCGGGAAAGAGAGATTTTACAAGAGTTGGGACAGAAGAAGACACTGAGGGATGAGCTTGATGATAACAACATTGAGAAGCTGCAAATGAAGGAAGAACATTGGATGTGTTCTGGTTCTTAAAGCCTTGCACACTATCTAGCTAATGAACACAGTTTAAAGCATACTCATTCTTTTAATTATTTCATACATATCATCTTTTTTTCTAATTTCCTGGGGGGGGGGGGGGGGGGGGGGGGGAGAACAGGATCCCGATAATCCATTTGATTTGTTAAATAGCAGTACATCTATAGGTTTTGTGTGATTTAGATTTTTTGGGTTTAGGTTATAGTAAGATAAAGGGTTTCTGATGGGTTTTGTTCTGGGTTTGCAGCTAGAAGACAAGGAGATGCTTGTGCCCCATTCTTGGCCTCATACCTGTAAGCTCTCTTATTGAAGGTGAGACAATGTGGAAAAGGTGAGTGACTCTTGTTGCTTTTTTGTGATCACGCAGACTGAGGATGAAGAGCAGCTCAGAGGTAGTCTACCATATGAAGTTGCCTCCAAAAGGTTTCTAGATTATATCTCCCTCTTTAATGTATATATTTCCCTCTTTAAAATTATGACTCGTTTATTAGATGTGATATCCGAAGCAAATTCTACGAGTTTGAAAAAAAAAGAAGAATTATCATCGTTTCTGATTATCTTTTTGCAGGTATCACAACAGTTTGTGAAACCAAATGTTATACGAGGCTGTAGAACATTTGTATTGCAGAGACGCAATGATAAAAAGATTTGAGGCTCTAGGAGAATGGAACAACGGATGCAAATTGCACCAATGGTGTATATTGAGGCCTCAAAAGGTGGATCAATTCAGTCCTGGAAACTGGGCAAGAAACTCTCCTGCAAACAGTTTTTATTCCCAGATAAGACTAATAATTTTTTATGATAAGCTGAATATTGTACTGGACTAGATGATTGGATCATACTCTTATTTTGACATAGTATTTGGGTAATTATCAGACAGTTGAATCTTTCAATATCTCTATCTTAATCTCTTTATTTTGACATATAATTAATGGCCTATAATGCTTGAGGTGAGGTTATCCATTACCATTACTTAACAGAAATAGTCAATGTTAGAAATATAATGGTGTGCCCTCTTCTTTATTGATTAATGATTTTCTCGTTCTGCCCCTGACAAACTGATAAGTAGAATCCTTGAATTCATCTTACATTTGCTATTATCAATGAAGATGTTACTCTCATTAGCCTTGAGTTCATTTTATCATCGATCAGCAACTTAAAGTCGAATGCTCTACCGTGCAGGGATGTGGATGGGTGTGTTGGTCATGGTGGCAGTGGTGGCTGCGTTCTTCCCTGAGCTTGCCTTTTTATGGCAATCCAGTGGATACGAGGTTCATGGCTGTGTGAAGGTCCCTCTGGATTTGCCTGGAAAGAGTATGTGGTTGCCTTCCCATATGGTCAAGGGGTCTTCCTTGGATGCGTACATCCCACTCTTATTTGGAATCATATTTGCTCCCATTGTTGTGGTTTGTTCTGGTTTTGCTCTGAAATCCTTAGGCTTGTCCTACAACCAACAATCAGATAGGATCATTTAGAGAGAAAGAGATTAATATATTTGGTAACATGTATTATACTTTTTAAGGCCTTAACCATCTGATTTTAGATGTGTGATTATATGGTGTATTGTATTTTTTCGCTTTGATAACTTGGATTCAGGTAAAATTTGAGTTGACTTTGCTCTCAAGGCACACGAAAATTCATTTAATCATGCACCTTTTTGGATTTTTAATTTTTATAATGCAGCAATTTCAATTTTTTTTCTTAAAATTTTTTATACTAATTTCTGTTTTTACTAATTCCAGCTAATTTTCACATTTCAGTAATGCAGAATTTTTTTTACTACCTCCGTTTCATATTATTTGTAACGATTAGATATTTTTCCTCTTATGTCAAATTATTGCAGATAATATGAAACGGAGGTAGTACTAACAATTTCAGTCTTTTTTACGAAGCATGCAGAATTTGCAAGAGAAAATTCTAGATGAAGACACTCAGAATTCAAGATGACGGGAAAAAAGAAAAGAGAATGAATAATATCCAAAGCAATATAGAACATATGCAATGTAAATTTAGAACAACACACTTAACTTTATAGAGCATGGAAATAATTTCACTTTGGTGCCCTATGTTTTCAATAATTCCACTTTGGTGCCCTATGTTTTCTATAATTCCACTTTGGTATTCTAACCTTCTCAATAACATGCAGTATTTGATTTTTATTCCTTAAAAAAAAAACAGATTTGATTTTAACTACTTTAAAAAGAGCTACTCTATCATTATCCTTTATTTATGCCAAAACAATGACCCGAAATCGTGTATTATATAGCCTTTAATTTTGGACAATTTTTCACTTTTTTAGACCCGGAAACAAAAATTGTCGAGATGCTTCAATTCCCATGGACCCTAATATACCCCGGGAGTCCATTTGGGTAGGTAAAACCATCCAATACACCTTCAAACTATCAATTTACCTGTTTACAACTTGCACCGATTTCAATAACTCAAGGCTACCACGGACATTTATGGCAACATATAATGATCATGTATGGTTCCAAACGACATTATATGACCCTGGGATGTATCCCCTGGTATCTCGAGACTTTTCGACACCGGGTCCCGAAACCTCCAAAATTGGCCAAAATGCGTGTATTATATAGCCTTCAATTTTGCCAAATTTTGACTTTTTTTGGACCCGAAAACAAAAATTGCCAAGAAGCTACCTATAGACCCTAATACACTCCGGGAGTCCAATTGGGTGGGTGGAACCATCCAATTTGCCTTTAAACATCCAATTTACCAGTTTCCGTACACGCCTCTTGTATTGGCTATAGGCTTCTACGGGGCCTTTATGTAGCCGACTTATGGTTGTATATGGATCCAAACAACATCATATGACCTCGGGATGCATCCCGTAAAATTCTGTGAATTTCTGACACCGGCTCCGGACACCTACAAAATTGCTCCGATTTCGTGTATTAACCTTCAAATTTGGCTTCTATACATCATTTTTTCACCCGGCAAGATTATGCATCCAAGTACTTCCATGGGTTCCCAAAGGGCCTTGGGAGTCATGGATGATGCCCAGAACTATCTTATTCATTCTTAATCACCATGTCTTAAGGCAACGACGACATACCCTCAAACGACAAAACTAGTTGTTTGTATGCCTTGTCCTTGGGTGCACATGTCTTGTGCACATGCCACACACCCCCTTGCACCATCCCACGCCCCAACACTTTGACTTTGTCACTTGTCTTAATCCACTACTTAGCATTTTTTAGCATATAAGAAGCAACACTAACCTCGTTTTCCAAAATATAAGTGTTTTTAGGGAATAGGGTGGGGGGGAGGGACGAATCGAAGCGACATAGGGCTGAATCTCAGTGGATCGTGGCAGCAAGGCCACTCTGCCACTTACAATACCCCGTCGCGTATTTAAGTCGTTTACAAAGGATTCAACCCGCCGCTCGGTAGGAATTGTACTTCAAAGAGGCTCTCACGGCGCATCCACCGCATGAGCTTAGCCTACGACACGTGCCCTTGGGGGCTGAAGCCCCTACTGTAGGACGGCAATCGGACGGCGGGCGCATGCGTCACTAGCCCAGATTCTGACTTAGAGGCATTCAGTCATAATCCAGCACACGGTAGCTTCGCGCCACTGGCTTTTCAACCAAGCGCGATGACCAATTGTGATTTTCTGGAAATGATGTCAGTTATCTCTTTCGATCCTTACGCTTTATGATAATCAAACTCGTAAGAGTTTTAACTACAAGGGTACATACTATAAGACTAGAAGAATGTGTGTTATGTGTTATCAAGTTACCTCTTTGTGATCTCGCATGCTAACTTTGCTAATCCAACTTTTCTATATATACGCTTCCCCTATATAAACAAGACTTCGGATATAATAAGCTTTCGAGTGACAAATACTTTGTACTTCAATTCAATTGGTACATCTCAATCTTAGTTTCCTTGTACATGTGTTCTATTAGTTACTTAAAAGAGAAATATTTAATCAGTGAAAACAATCTAGCTGAGCAATTGAATTCGATATATATAAACTAAACGAAGGAAACCAGCAACCTTAATGCTTAATCCCTTAGACAAGCATCATCGACTAACTTGCATGCATGGAGCATGGCTAGCTCACCATTAAACACTACTCAAAATGACATCAAAGCGTTCATCAACCCCAAATATAGAGAGACTACAATATTATCAATACGTACACATTGTCAGATAGAGAACAAATTAGCCATTTAGTTAAAGTTATTTATCCTGTGATACAATAACAAGAATGATTATATATACTTGTCGATCAATACAGATAATAATTATGTTAGATGGACTACTAATTAAATTAAGTATTAACCATGTTATACTCATCAATTACTCGAACGAGGGGCGGAACCAGGGGGCTAGGGTGGGCCTTAGCCTCCCCCTTGACTTGGGTTATTTATTAAGGGCCTATTCTGATTTACTGAATTGAACTGAGTTGAAATGAATTGAATAGAGCTGAAATGAATTGTTTATGATAGAAGGGAATTAGGAACTGAACTAAACTGAAATTAAGCTGAAGAGAACATGCCCTAAATGCTGGTAGAGTTTATGTTGATAGTATTAGAGCTGAGTTGGTTTTGCGTATAAATGGAGTTCTTTAGGTACAAAGTTTAATTCTTTTTTTTTTTTTTTTTTTTTTGTTTCATTCTTTTAAGATTTCAGTATACTATACTCCGTATTATTTTTATGCGTGAGATAATCCTACATAGTTTGGCCACCCTAATAAAAGATTTACCACTGCTCAGAACTCAGAACGACGACAAGAAGGTAGCTAGTGTGATTAACTAAGGGAATGAAATATTAGGAGTTCATAATTGGGAGCTCTAATTTACATGCAATTGCCTACTATATGACCCTCATTCTTGGAGCATCAACAATTACTACTGCTGTGCTCCCCATGGGCCAGGATTGTGATGATTGATTGTAGAAGTATTATAGGTATTTAATTATATATATACTAGTACTTATTACATGATTTCAAAACAAGTTTAATTATAACGTACGATTTCATAAAAATTTTGACACCCAATAAATAAATTGAGTTTGGGAGATGGGTCTACCAGCAAAGACAAATTGAGTGCACTTTTAAAGCACTTTAAGAAACATAGTGGTGTACATCATGAGTGTAGTGTGGTCTTATAGAATCATGATAGATACAGATACAACTGCAGAATCAAAGCATATAGTCGATTTAGATATAGATGTTGTAGTTTTTATTTGTCAACTTCACTACCTTCTAAATACTCAAATTATTCCCATTTCTCTTATCTTCTTTTATTATTGCAACAGTCATAACTGGATAACTGGATATATACACTTATCGCATAATATTTGATGTAGTTGGTTTGAGATTTATCGGCCTTCATTCAGACTTGAACTTCATATCTCTACGAATTAAAGTAAAAATCACATTAAGTCAAGTATTATTTGTCATGAACAACTTCCAAAATTACTTACTAATTGTAAATCTTTTCAAAATAGTGTTGCGGAAATACAAAAAAAAAAAAAAAAATGGAAGATTATTTTTTTTTTAATTAGATAAAATGGAAGCCGTATTTTTTTTTGAAAAAAAAAAATTAGTGAAATATGAAGGTTGAAGATCTACGTAAAATCTAGTACTCGAGTAAGATTTTCTTTCCAACACATGAAAGCCATCATCATGAAAGTGCATCAATTATGTGCAATTACAGAACCTGCTTACTTTTTCCATATGTTCTCTATGAAGATACATGTTTGGAAATAATGTTGATTTCCCTCCAAAATGAATATATTAATTTAGCATATTATGTGCCTAATTGAACCTAATATTGTGAGATCCATTAATAAAACAAGTTTCCTTGTGACTCTTGTCATGTCTATTGTAGTTTATACAGATTTCATATAACTAACATAAACATCTAGATTCAAGACATCAAATAGATTGTCAAATCATTAATAAGCTTGGTTATAGCGTAATATCTAAGATTGTGACTAAAAAACCTTTTCAAAATGAGTAATGAAAAAAATCAAATTTTAAATTGAACAACAACAATAATAATCCAACAAAACTTATTTTCAATGAACAAAACTAATTTGTAATAACAAAATTTATCATACTCATACAGTCGCACATGCATACTATTATTACTATTCCTATATAGGCTGTTAGAGAACAGATAAACTCCTTTTTTTTCGTAATTGTATAACTAATTTTGTGTGAACTTTTTTTTCAAAATAATTATTGGTACTTATTTTGTCTAATATATGTTGTACTCCTTATTATTAATAGTACATTATCCATGTATATAAACTCGTTTAAAGCTCGGAATTAGACAAAAGTAAGCATGTTTAAGGAGAGATTAGTAGTTACATGGGACCACGAGGAAAGGTGATATTCACAATGGTAGCAAAGAAAAAGAAAGCATTGTTTGACGTTAGCATGTTACTATTAACTTGTTAAAAAAGAGTCTGACTAGCATGTGAAACAGAGTATTCTTGTTTGACCACCCACATCACAAATTCACAATACATACATACTAAACCTAAGTCATTAATTATATTTCAGACTAATTAATTTAATTCTGATGCATTTAATTCTCTCCCTCTCTCTGTAACTGTCTAACTGACATCACTTCAGTATTTAATTACATTAAATTAAATGCTCTCACATTTTATTTTATTTTTTCATTAAATTTTATACTCCGTAATAATAAAAAATTTAAAATAGGAAAGTAATTTAAGACACAAACCCCACTTCACTGCTTGGCGTTCTTTACGCCGTTAGCTTTGTAGAAAGTCCACTCGCTCCCTTCCTTCTTTCCCCTTTATTTATTTATTAGGAAAAAAAATAATAATAACCATGTTCTCTCTCTTCAAATTTCACTCTGGGACAAAGTACCAGTGGACATACTACATCTTTATACTCAAATCTCAACGTACTTTATTTTGTTTACATTATGCAATAACTAAGGGTTTGTTTCAGCTTAATTTCAATATAATTCAGTTGAGTTCAGCTCTAATCAATTTATTTTATTTTATTTTAGTTTTTAATTTTCTTCAATTCATTTCAGTTCTATTCAGTTCAGTTCGATTTAACTCCAATCAGTTCAGTTCTGTAAATTAGGACATACCCTAATTTATATTGACAGGATATCAACTTATGAAGTAGGTATTGGTAAAGTTGGTGAGGAATTTATCTTGTAATTTTGAGGTTACAAGGTTGAATTCGAGTAAAGATCTCTTTTTCTTTTCTCTCACTTTAAGAATTTGATCTACAAATACTACAGAGTATATTACAAAGGTCATAAGAGTTGAGGTCTAATGGATCACATAAACGGTATAACTTTAATTTAAAGTCGTAAGTAAAAAATAGAACACATCCTAATACAATGTATATACTTGACTCGTATAATCCTATTCTCGTATATAAAAGAAACCATAAAGACAAATACCGTACGATTTGAGCCTAAATCTTAAGTGTTGTTTTAATCAACTATTCTACTAGTCAAATCGTTACAAATAATATGAAACGAAAATATTACTTGTACTTTAATTTGCATCAACAAAAGTAATACGGTGTACAGTAATACGATCTTAAGACATGTACCACACTTATTAATGCAATAATACTTGATTTTAGACTAACTAATAAAAAAAGCAATATAAAAAGCTATGGGCTCTCCAAATTATTCCCTTGACTGTCCCACATTCCATTTTCTCTCTCCTCCAAAATCTTCCATTTTGGCCCTTCTCAACTAAGATCTCTGCTGCAGTCACTCTCTCACTCTCCTTTCTTTTGTGCTTCCTCGTTTCTTTTTTCCTTTAATTAGAACAACTCAACCAAAAAAAAAAAATTAGTGAAAAATCTCCTACCTTGTTTGTTAGCTTCTTGTTTAGGAATATTTATCAATACATTCTCATTTTCCCCTTTTTGTTTCTGTGTTTTTTTTTTTTGCTTTAAACTCAAGTGCCCTTCAATTTTAGGGCAATATACCCTTAAAAAAATTAAACCATGTATTCTCCCAATTGGGTACATTTGCTTCATCTTTGATCTATCTTACCCTTCCTTTTTCTGGCATTTTAACCCAGAAAGATTGAATCTTTACCTTCAAAATAGCCAAAAAAAAAAAAAATGGTAGTGAAAATTTTGCTGTTGTTTCTGCTGTTAATAATACCCTCTGTTGTGCTGTGTTTGGATGCATTGAATGATGATGTTCTTGGGTTAATAGTTTTTAAGGCAGGTCTTCAAGACCCAGAATTAAAGTTAGTGTCTTGGAATGAAAGTGATGATAGTCCTTGTAAATGGGATGGTATTAAATGTGATCCTGCTACTAACAGGGTTACTCAGCTTAATCTTGATAATTTTTATCTCTCTGGTCAGATTAGCCGAGGTCTTTTGCGACTTCAATCCCTTCAAATAATCTCACTTGCTAATAATAATCTTTCTGGGAGTGTTAATCCTGAGTTTGCTCATCTTTGGGGGTTGCAATCTATTGATTTGAGTGGAAATAATCTATCTGGGTCTATTCCTAGTGAGCTTTTTGAACAATGTGGGTCTTTAAAGTCTGTTTCTTTTGCTAATAATGGGTTATCTGGTGTATTACCAGAATCTTTGAGCTCCTGTATGACATTACAGTCTGTTAACCTGTCGTCGAATCGAATTTCGGGTAATCTGCCTGAAAAGATTTGGTCTTTGAATGGGTTGCAGTCCCTTGATTTGTCTGATAACCTGTTGGAAGGTGAAATTCCTCAAGGGTTTGGAGGAATGTACAGTTTGAGGGTGATTAGTCTAAGGAAGAATGCATTTTCTGGGGTTTTACCTGAAGATATTGGGAGCTGTTTACAGTTGCAGTCAGTTAATTTTGGTGAAAATTCATTTTCTGGGGTGATTCCAGAATCATTGCAGAAGCTTAATATGTGTAGTTCAGTAAGTTTGAATGGTAATTTACTGAGTGGGGAAGTTCCTGATTGGATTGGGCATATGCAAAGCCTTGAAAGTTTGGATCTTTCGACGAATCGATTCTTTGGAAGAATCCCTTTTACTTTAGGGAATAATAGATCATTGAAGGAATTGAATTTATCCTCTAATGGAATCACAGGTGGATTGCCTCAATCTCTGATGAACTGTGATAATCTTCTGGCTCTTGATGTTAGTAAGAATTTGTTAAAAGGGAAAATGCCTAACTGGATTTTTGAGATGGGTTTACAGAAATTCTCATTGTCTAGGAATAAATTCAAAGGAATGATTGAGTTTCCTTCTCTTAGAACAAATGCATTGTCTTATCAGAGCCTTCAGGTTCTGGACTTATCTTCGAACGAGTTATCCGGTGTGATTCCATCTGAGATTAAGGCTTTTAGAGGCTTACAGTTTTTGGATATGTCTGGCAATTTGCTAATAGGCTCAATTCCAAGTACTGTGGGTGACTTGAATATGATTCAGGTTATTGACCTGAGTTACAATATGCTAAATGGTAGCATCCCTTCGGAAATTGGAGGTGCAATCGCGCTTAGAGAGCTTAGGCTCGGAGGGAATCGCTTAACCGGGCATATCCCACCTCAGATTGAGAACTGCTCATCCTTGACAGCATTGTAAGTTTTATCCTGCGCATCTTGTTACATTTGTTAAGTGTTTTTTCTAAGCTTAATTGATAGATTAACTTATATTAGAAGTTTTATTTTGCTGCTGGTGTTCTGCTTGAGATATCATATTTCTGTTTTTAGTATATGGGTGTTCTGCTTGAGAAATTGCTTCACTGAAATGTGCATTGTTACTCAACAATAATATATAGTACATGATGTTGAATTATGCAGTGAAAAGTTTATAATTGTAGACATTCGATCCGAGTATCTAACAAGGTTTATGTGTTTGAACTGAAAATGTGCAGAGTCCTGTCAAAGAACAATCTCACAGGTCCTGTACCTCCTACAATAGCAAAACTGACCAACCTTGAGATTGCTGATTTGTCCTATAACAATCTCTCTGGCAACTTACCAAAAGAGCTTACTGATCTTTCCCACTTAACTGTCTTCAACGTTTCGAACAACAACCTTGAAGGGGAACTTCCCGCGGGTGGCTTCTTTGATTCCATTCCTCTCACATCAGTCTACGGCAATCCATCCCTGTGTGGATCAGTTGTTAATCAGTCTTGCCCTGCAGTCCACCCTAAGCCCATTGTCCTCAACCCGAATCCATCAACTAATTCTGATGATGACACTTTCCCTTCAAATTCCCATCACAAGAAGCTTATGCTCAGTGTCTCAGCTTTAATTGCCATTGGTGCTGCTGCTTTTATCTTCCTTGGTGTGGTGATCATTTCTCTCCTCAACCTCCATGTCCGAAATTCTTCTCATCAATTGGCTGCCCCAATGGAATTCTCTGGCAAAGATGAGTTCAGTGGTTCTCCAATGAGTGATTCCCAATATGGAAAACTAGTCATGTTCTCTGGTGAAGCTGATTTTGGATCGGGGGCTCATGCTCTCCTCAACAAGAACTCTGAGCTAGGTCGTGGAGGCTTCGGAGTGGTTTACCATACGGTTCTAGGAGATGGGCGCTCAGTTGCAATCAAGAAGCTCAACATCTCAAGCTTAATCAAGTCTCAAGAAGAGTTTGAGAGGGAGGTCAAGAAGCTAGGCAAAGTGAGGCACCATAATCTTGTGTCTCTAGAAGGGTATTACTGGACCCCTTCTTTGCAACTCCTGATCAACGAGTATGTTCCGGGTGGGAGTTTGTTCAAGCACCTTCACGAAGATCCTAGCAGAACATCACTCTCGTGGCACCAAAGGTTCAATATAGTTGTTGGGTTGGCAAAGGGTTTAGACCATCTGCATAAAATGAACATAGTTCACTATAATCTCAAATCCTCAAATATTCTGATTGACAACTCCGACGAAACTAAGGTTGGAGACTTTGGGTTAGCAAGATTGTTGCCTATGCTAGACCGTTACATATTGAGCAGCAAGATTCAGAGTGCACTCGGGTACATGGCACCTGAATTTGCCTGTAAAACTGTCAAGATAACAGAAAAGTGTGATGTTTATGGTTTTGGAATATTAGTCCTTGAAGTTGTAACTGGAAGAAAGCCAGTAGAATACATGGAAGATGATGTTGTTGTGCTTGCTGAGATGGTTAGAGGAGCACTCGAGGAGGGCAAGGCAGAGGACTGTATCGATCAGAGACTTCAAGGGAATTTTGTCGCAGAAGAGGTTATTCCAGTGATTAAGCTTGGTTTGATATGTGCATCCCAAGTTCCATCAAATCGGCCAGACATGGCAGAAGTGGTTAATATTTTGGAACTCATCCAATGCCCTTCAGAAGGACGAGATGAGGAGATCGAACAGATTTAGGTTAGTCTTATACCACATTAAGAGGAATGTATATGGTGGCTTTGAAGCGACAAAAAGGTCAAATTAGTTATATTTTGGTTTGTGAAGCAACAGGAAGAAGAGGGTATATAGAAAATGTCATTTCCCTTTCAACATCTTTTGTCAATTGTTTTTTTGGCATATTTGTTTGATGTAATCCTTTTTGGTGTGTTTGGCACCACATATAGCGGGTTTTTGAGTATCGTTCTGTATACAGCATACTCAAATTTTGGCTGTGTTCATTGCAAATATAATTTCATCAGATAAATTTATGTCTGTCTGAAACTGTGACATATACATCAGTTAACTTCAACTGCTTAATCATATTGACACCTTAAACCTCAAGATTCTACTTGATAGCTATGTAACACCTAAGTATGAAATGCAAGATCAAGCTACGTATGTATTCTCTGAAACAACAATTAAACTGAAACTCCGGAGTCAAAAACCACTCTAAATTGCTTGCAAACATTCAGAAACAAGAATTTTCGTACAAAAAAGCTCATTATTGTCAAGTAACACCCAACCACGGAATAAAGTCACGTATATTATTTTTGAATGTTTAAATTCCAAATATGATTCAACTCTTTCACTATTTTTTTCCCCGAGTCCGAGGTTAGTCTTGAAATGAATGCACAAGGTGGTTAAACTTCCCGACAAGAAGAAGAAAAATTGCGCAGAAAGAAAAGCAGACTTGAGCAACAAAAATTAAGACATAATTTGGATTCATTCACAGCTTAAAAAATAAATAATAAAGTAAACAAACATCATAATTAGTACACATAGCACACGCCGTAGACGTGCAGGTAGTACGTATAAATTAATTGATGCATGCGAATTACCTTCAACTTCACGCACTATCACTCCCAACACTAACACTTTGAATTAAATACACTTATTATAACATTTGACATAATTATTACACCTTAGTTTTCAAGTTATATTTCATGCTCAATCAAATGATGTTCCACCTTAAGGGGACCTCATCAACTATCTTATGACATGTGCTTTACTATTGTTGTTGTTGTTTATTTATTTTTTATTTTTTTCTAAAAAAGAAAATGTAAAAGCAAATCGTTATCATACATGGTGTTAGTGTATGAAATGAAAGTTGTTATGCTTTTTTGCTTTTCATGGATGGGGTCATGTTACTCATGTAGGAGGCACCAAACAATCAAGGGTACTCGGGGTCGGGTCTGGACCAATCTCTGAAAATGGGTAGGAGACGTTTCAATGTGTGTTTTGGGATATTAAAGGATGTTTTTGGTGTTTACTTGGAAGAAATGGGGATATTATTTCTCTCTTTGTTGAGATGATTTGTTAATTTTCATACTCGACTCTTCATTGTAATTCTTAAGATGACGACCTTATTGTACAATTTAAACAATAAGTGAGTTTCATTGTGTCTAACAAACAACGTTGAAAATAAATAAATTCAAACATCCTTTGTGGTAAACTTTGACAAGATTTGAATAACATTACGTGATAGGACCCCCTTTTATTTAAGGCTTCAAAACTAAAGACATTGCTTCAATTAGACACAAATTACCTGTATCTACTACTTTCTCCGTCTCCAAAACTTCGACCCTTTTGGCCTAATTTTAATCCCAAAATGATCCGACCCATTTGCATTAAAATACCCACCAATTTACAACAATATTTGTGCAAAATTAGCTTCCCCATATAAAAATTTGTTTAAAAAGTTTAAGCTGATTGAATAACTATTCTAAACTCTCACAGGATGCATAAAACAGACATGTTTTTGACAAATTAATTTTGCCAAAGCTAGCACTAGCAGTGGTGTGATTGGCTCATGTCCCACGCTTGTCCACACATCAGAGGGACACGCGAGGGAGAGCTTGTAAGCGTCAATCAAGTCACCATCTGGTAACATCGACTATACAAATACTCCTATAGATGTATATTGTTTTTCGCACTCGTTTTGAGCAGCAATTAGAGTCTAATGAGTAATGACTAAACATATTATCTCGCAGGCAGAAAAGGGACCAAAAGTTGAATGGTCCACAAAAGGAGTAGCTCTCAAGTCAAAAGGATATGTTAATTCTCTTTCAAGGCAAAGAAAGTAAGAAGAAACTGGTATAACTATAAGAATCAATCAGAACTTCCATAAATCAACTTTTGCATATACATGGGGTCAAAATTGTCAAAAAACTGTCCAAAAATAAAATGTCAAAAAACTCAAGCTGCTTTCACTATAAACCCACTATATATATACTATATGTAAACACATGGTACTATAATAAAGGGTTTTTACCCCCCGATGTTTTACTATGCAAAACTCCCACAGTACAACATTTTAAAGTTGTGCCAAAATTTTCTAATCATCCCAATCTTCCCAGTCATCTTTTTTTGAGTTCCGAGCTGTCAGACCATTTGCTGAAATTCTATGGCCTCCAGGTGATCTAACAGCATTCTCTTCATCCCAGGCATCATCCCAAACCTCATCCCATCCTTCTACTGTTTCTGCTGTTTCTGCAGCAACAGCTGATTCTGGCATACTCAATTCGAGTTCCTGGTATGGGATATCACGCTGTCCTTTCCTTTTACAGAACCAGCAACAACCTAACACCCCTCCAGCTATTAAGGTTATCAGTAGTACCAAGTAGGCACCATATGTAGGAGTCATGAACTTGGAATATGATGGTAGTAATTGAAAATAATTCCCTTGTGGTGCAGGAGTGCCTACATGTAGCACACAATTTCCATTACCGGCATTTAGTGTGATCTCATTGATTCCACCATCAGCCAGTGACATTTCCATCTGAGTAACACATAGGCAAGAAGTATTAAAATTGTAATTTGACTATTTGAGGATCTCCAGTTAATATTTTTAGCTATTACTCTATTGAGTTCAAGTTTGCACTAGTGATAACGCGATAAACTGATTTTTACACGAACTTGCATTCACTTATTTTATAAAACACTAGGCTTCAGAATTCAGATAACATCCAAAATTAGAATCTTAACAGATACCCAAGAAGCATAAATAGACAATTCTTCAAATAGTATGGCTACAATATAAATCTCTGTCCGTAAATGTATTTTACACTTCCTTAATAAGAAAGCCACTCATTGTTTTTCACATATGTTTTTTGGGTTATAAATATCTACATCATTCCCCAAAATACCCTAGTTGGCAAAATCTCAAATCAGATTTTTAGCTTTTGCAGAGTGGCTGCATACAATAAAATAGACTTCAGTCCCCAATATTCACTTATCCATTTTAAAATATCTCAACAATGAAATCTCAGGTGATAATGCACTGATGCACAACCAATATTCCAGCATTAACATTTGTGGCAAATCCTAATTTTGAAAATAATAAGCGAGACTACCAGCACTACCCTACTACTCTATTAAATCACATCCTTTTTAAGCAACTTGACTGAAGCAACAATCGATGTTAAGACACCTCTCAGTAATATGTTAAATCATGTACATCAAGCATGTGAACAAAGTCACGCCCATCACTAAGTCAGATTGATGCTATGCTGCTAACAATTAGCCGGAAATGATATATGATTAGAGTCGGTCCCCATTAATATCCAATATTAACAACTTTTGTTAATATAGTGGCATTGTTGAAATTATATGCCTTGGAATTTGTTATTTATTCATTTTATATTACTAGTGCTAATGTTAGTGAGGTGGACTAACTTTGACGGTGTTAGTAACTTGTATGTCAGAGTCTAGAACTTAGGAGAGAAAAAACACAAGTACATCTGACTTCTCCTCCTCTTTCCATCTTCATCATCCCTTCTCCAACCTTTCTCATCTTCTTCAACCTCTGGCAATCTGTCATCATCAACGGCGAATGGACCTCAACACAACACCATAACAAACACCATGCTCAACCCCAACAACACCATCTCCAACACCGCCAAATTTAACGAAAAACCCTAAGAAAAATACATAAATTAGAGGCATGATTAACCCTAAATGATAGGTGTTAATCATTCTTTGAGAGTAGAGATCTTGTTAATGGTGAGTCTGGTTTGAACATGAATTGCTTTTTTAGGTGACATTGATGTTTCCCAGTTAACAATAGTGGTAAACGTCATGAAGTTGTATTGTAAACGGCATTTACTGGGCAAATTAGTTGGCTACACTTGACTTTACATATCTGCCCCCCAAGTTTCTCGTGAAATGACATTACTACCCCTATATTAACAAATCTTGTTAATATAGGATATAAACTTGTATTTTCTCATATGATTATCCAACTCCAACAGAAGGTTGGTACAAAGCAGTCAGGCAAGAAAGCATAGGGATTAATGTCCAAACTGCCAAGACAATTACTATAGCCACCAGAGCACAGAACAAATATATTCCTATTTTTTACTTCTAATTCAAATGTTATTTGATGAATTCTCTAGAGAGTCCCAAACTTCAGGCATACTCTGAAGTGCAGATATATTAAACAAAGAACAGGAAGACGCAATTACAAGTTCAGGCAGTTAAAAACAGCAATTATTAAGCTAGTAAGGCTGATAGGAGATCCTAATCAATTAAGCATTGAGAGCAAAGCGGTTAATGATTGCACATGATAAAGTTTGGTACTGCTCAACTTTTGGATATGAAATGAGAAGTGCAGACCAGGCTTAAGTCTAAAGTCTTACCTGTATACTCTGAAGCTTTGGGACAGTTATCACCTTTTGTTTACTCCCAGAAGACATTGTAGAGACATCCACTTTCAAGCTAATATCCCCTTTGTTCTGTATGAAGAGGACCAAAGCCTTTGAATCTGATACAAGGGTAAGATTTAACAAAATGAAAAAACTCCCCAGCTCTTTTAACCCATATCAGTTGAAAGTACAAATATCATATAAAATGGTAAACATAAATACATATCCATTAGCATATCATACCGCAGTGTACCAATGCCCTAATTTTTTCATTAGAATCCCCGCAGTTTACCACCTAAGGGGAGCTGCGGAAGAAAGATTCAAGGAGCCATGACACATGAATATTGGAGATTTAGCATCCTTTACACAATTTAAAACTCTGAACGGCAGAAGTGCTAACCACCTAACCACCATTAATGTGGCAAATGTAGGCTTTAAACATGAGTTCACCTTATTTATTGAGTGTTAGGCTTAGGCAGTAGATAACGCCCAAAAGTTAGCCACTTTGCCTTATTCTTAAAAAATAGATCAGAGAGGAAATGACCAATTACATATTGCAAGAAACTGACAACATTATACAGTCCTTATTAATGCACTATGAGTCCACGACAGTTTTAGCAATGTTACCATAGATGATAACAGGAACAAGAGGGCTAATAGAAGCACTCATTCAACAAAGAAAAATTAGACTCAGGCTTCTACTACCTATGAAAAGCATAAGGGCTCATATCATAAAAACTAAGGCATTATGTCTCTTGTTGTTCTCCTTTTCTAAGATTCCGACCAATTATACAACAGGAAGTTTCAGCAGCTCAAATGAATGGTTGAGATACTTTCTTATTATAACAAAGATGCAAGTTTAATTTTGGTTCGACCAATCGTGCGAATTGAAGGTTTTTCTCATCTTCAATGTGCAATTTTGCACGACCAGGAGGTTTCACCAGCTCAACTTCAAATGGTCATATCTTGCTTATTTAAAGTTGGATCTTATCTTATGACCTAGGATGGAAAGCTCTGAACCCATTGTTTTCTCTAAGCAGAATCACCTTGAAAAACATTTTAATGAAGAAGACATTGCTGCCCAATTTTGACCCAAATCTAAGAGCACTAGTATATTTTTTCACCTTTGCTTTAATGTCTCCTTGTCTGATCATCAAAAGTAACCCCAGACATAAGGATAGCCCCTATTCAACTAAGCCACATCATAACATAAAGTAGCCAACCAAATATCCGTTATCTAAAAAAATCAACACCATTTTGAAACCTAGTCATACATCTAGATTTAATCCATAGATCTAATGAATATTCCAACATCATATCCTTTCTCTTAAAAGCAGTTGAGTAGTTGACATCAAATCCTATAGGTGACAACAAAAACCAACACAATAAATCAGATGATGACGTCTTTATTAGAAACAATAAAGCCTATTTGAAGAAAACCATCTACAACCATTGTATGCACCTGGATTAAGCACAAAGATTGCCAATCCAATGGTGATGCAATCATAACCCAAGTAAACCCACATAATGTAAAGAACAAAATCAAATCAAGCAAATTTTTGAGTCTTCTAGCTAAGCATCCAAAATGAGAGCTATATGACAACCATAGAAGTTTTCCAAGATTGATAGAGCCATCATTATTCAAGGAAATGTATCGACAATAATGTAATGCAATTTTTGTAGAGAAAAAACATTTTAAACTATAATCTTAGGTTGCATGAATCAAACAAGGCACCATAAAAGAAAACATTCCCCTCAAAACGTTTTCTTATTTCACTCTTTCCAACCCCATATGGTAAACAAGAACCAAACATAAGAGGAGCTTCATCAAAGCCGCATTCAATGATCGCAGTCTAATACAGATACCAAGGTCATCATAAGTTAATGTAGAATGAATCATATTAACATCATAATCATGTTCAGAGTCCACTTCTACTATTCAAAGACGCGTAGGATTACTATCATAATGCCTACCAGCGTGAAATTCAAAAACCTTGTGGCATGAAGAAGAGTAAGAAGGATGCACTTCCTCATGAAATATAATAAATAAGTTAGAAATATCAATTCCTATCATAAATAGACGCACTAAAATCAACCTTGAATTCGTCAAAAATAAAGGATCCAAGGTTAGCTCATCCTCCATAAATACCGAGGTGCTTTAGAGTTACTTGATATGAACACCATTGTTCTTTGGATTTATACCTCTTACGTTAGGACTTCCTATGAGTCCAAAGTATTTCAAAACTTGAAATATTCAATAAATAATCTTTTCTAAGGTCCTTCCTAGCTTTTGCATTCTGAAAAGGCCATACTCACTCCCCTTTCTATACTCATCATGTCATCATCATACATTAACCTATCACCCATCTTGCTATAAAAGAGGTTAGATATTTATAGTTGACTAGTTGAGTGAAAAAAGGTGAAAGTTTCAAAACTTTGCTGAGCTATAAGTGAAAGCTTTTGGATAGGATAGAGAGAAGAGAGGAGGAGAGAGAAAATTGAAGAAGTAAATTAAAGATTGAAAATGTATCACATAATAAATGTTCTAGGCTAATGGCCTAGGCTGTTAATACCACTTTGATTCAAATTCGTCACCAAATCATTTAGATATCCTAAATTTTCTCACTTTTTAAGATGCTATTTTTGGGGGTTTTGGGATATCAGTGAAATGCAAGAAAAAGATAAATACTTGATTCACTAATCACAAAGTTAAATGAAATCAAGGAGTTCAATCTTTAATCTGGAAGACAGATAGAGTTTGAGTTTATCACAAAGATGCAAAAGGAGAGAAAAGATCTCATTAATTAATAATGAGCAAAAAGTTGTTGAATGTTGACACAAGTTCTCCTCCATATTTATGGGGTGACTACTAAAATTTTGTGGGCCCTTCCATGACAAATTTATTACCTACTTTCATGTTATATTGTTATCAACTTACTACAATTTGCTCTGGCAAGAAGCCTCAATCAAACTTACCAAGATCAGAAGGAAGCAAACCATGCATCTTACGAGTATACTCATCCCACAGACGAGGATACACATCAATTTCCAGTCAGAAAACCAAAATTTTAGTGTTATTCACAAAAATTGCAAGGACCTTAATTACTATGATAGTGAAACTCTAACAAAATCTTCATATTCACTAGCCACCCACTATATATAAACAAAAAGATTATAACTTAACAGAATAATGATTCTAGGAGTCTAACACATAATTAACAACTGCAAAGCAAGAAAGGATTTCCAAAATTACCAGAATCAAAACTCTTGACACAAGCAGTCATCGACTTCAAGTCCTGGCACCTTCTCCCTATCTCATCACAGCTCTCACTGCTTCCAATGGGTGCAGCGGGTTTGCTCTCCGCCTTCTCTTTTGGTTCCTCTTTGTTTTTCTCTTCTCCTTTCTCTTTCTGTTCCTCCTCCTTTTCCTTCTTATCTTCCTCTTTCTCTTCTGCTTTCTCCTTCTCTTCCTCCTTCTTCTCCTCCTCCTTTTCCTTATCCTTCACAGCTTCCTTACTAGTATTATTATGTTCTTTAGCTTCAATTGGCGGTGTAACAGGCGTCGTATGTGTATCATTTGTCACCGGCTTATCCTTAGAGGCATCCTTCCCAGCTGTAGTAGCTGGAGGAGGCCCAATTTGCTTCTTTTCCTTACTCTTCTCCTCTCCATCAACTGAGCTTGAGTGAGTCCCTGGTACAACCGGACTCGGAATCGGAGTACCCTGAACAGCACCCCCGAAAATATTATCAAATTCAGATCCAATCAATATAAACTCTACCACCAACAGCACCAATCAAACAGTGTATACTAAGATTCATACGTATTCTAGCTAATCTCAGTTATATGTACATAATCTAACAAACTCCAGCTCCAATTCACAAAAATAATGAACATAAGAATAAGAATAACAACCAAAAATTAAAATTAGAAAGAAATTTACTGGTTTATTGGGATCTTCAATTGGCGGAGAGGCGGCTAATTTCCGGGAATTCCACAAGAAGGCAGCATTTGAAACGTCGGCAACAAGCAGAATCACTAGAATTGTTGTCAAAATCACATTCTTGCCCATTTCCAGAAAGGGATGTAACCAAAAAACAAACCAAATCAATTTCCCAGATAAACCCTAATTGCAGACGATAAGATCCCAATCCACAACTTCAAACAACATACTTAAAAATGTCGAAAAAATTTCGACGGTTTCTGTGATCAACTGATAATTGAGTTTTTTTTTCCCCAATACTAAATTAGAAACAATTGAGTACTGATTAATTATTGCTTTGATCGCATAAATTTATGAAGAAATTAGATGGGTGTTTGAGTTCATCAACGAATTGGAAATTGAAAGGCGTTACTAAATTAGGGTTTATGCAATCAGAAGAAAAGAAACGTAAACGTAGGTCAATTGGGCAAATTGCCAAGGTTGACTATACTCCAAAAGACCAAGGTTTGACGCCACAAAAGATTGGTTTGTTTGATGATCATATGCGATTTGGCCCTTGGGGGTAAATTGTCATATTCGATATATTAATCAAGGGGCAAAATTGCAATATTTTGACATGGGTAAAAATGTGTAAAATCTTTATAGATAAACAAATAGATTTTTCGTAGCAATATTCCTGTATTGTAAATCAGATTCATACAAAGTATAATTACTTTTTGGCTAAGACCTCATTGGTCCAAACGACTAATTACAATATGGTACTAATGTTTTACATTGCTTTATGCAATTTTCTAATAAGTTGACTGTTATTGCGGTGTTAATTTGATCACCTCTAGTTATATTACAAAATCCTATATGAAAAACGTATGCCTTAATGTTTTATAGACAGCGTGAGAGTGCTTGAATTTTGATGCTTAGTGGAGTTACTTCCTTCCTGTGCCCCAAGCAATAGCCCTTCATTTCAACTCTCCGCTGGTTCTGTCCTAATCTGAACAAAGTATAAACCATTAAACCCCCATCATAATGATCACACCTTTTATTCTCCCTGAATTGACTCATAATTGACCAAAGAAAACAACCTCTTTTTAAAAAAAAAAATGTTTAGAAAGCCGAATGGATAATGAGAATCTATCTCACGATTTCTTGAAAATGGGAGGGAAGCTCTACCACTTCCACTTGAGATATCTTTCACGCTCAAAAAACAACAATTTATGATATTGCTTATTTATTATAAGACAAAAGTTGAGAAGATGCCCTAGTAAGTAGACTTTGTATTCACGCTTTGTATTGGGCCTATCACTCTATTAATCAAATTTTATTTTATCCAAAACAACCGTATAAATTTTAATATGTATGAAGTAATATTTAATTTTCTTAATTTATAGCAATTCTACCACACATAAATATAAGAAATGAAATTGGCTTCTGAATTTAGCTAATTAAGTCATTTCACATATTTCAAAATTAACTTCTTTATTTATGTGGATTAATAGTTGCACAAAACGCACATGAATATTTTTATAAAATCTGAATATGCAATGTTGTCTTATTGTCTATTTATCACCTCTTTAAAAATTGTGGGACTAAGGGTCTGTTCTCTTCCACTTAATTTCAATTCATTTTAGTTCAGCTCAAATCAGTTCAGTTCAGTTTCTGATTTCCTTCTCTCATAAAATATTCATTTCAGCTCTATTCAGTTCGGTTCAGTTCACTTCTGCTCCAATCAGTTCAGTTCAGTTCAGCTCAATTTAGTAAATCAGAACAGGCCCTTACTAAGACAATGAAACAAAATACTCGTAAATGTTACAGTCCAACTTTTCCATATCTATGCAACAAAGTACCCCATAGAGCAAAGCAGAGCAGATTTCATTACTACTACTGCTACTGTTGTTGTTGTTGTTGTTGCTGCTACTACTACTACTATTATTATTATTATAATTATTAAATATTAGTATTAAATATTAATTATTATTATTATAATAATTATAATTATTATTATTATTATATATTATTTAATTTTTATTTTTATTATTATTATTAAAAATAAATAAATAATTTTTAATAATATTATTATTATTAAATATTAATTTTTAATAATATTATTATTATTAAATATTAATTATTATTTATTATTATTATTATTAAATATTAATTTTTATTATTATAATAATTCAATATTTATTATTATTATTAAATATTAATTATTTGTTGTTATTATTAAATATTAATTATTATTTTATAATAATTCAATATTAAGTATTATTTTTAAACAGAGCAGAGCAGAGCAGCTCTAAAAAACGGGGTCTAAGCTTATTTGCAAAATTATCAATTGCGAGATCATTATTCCAAAACTCACTTTAATTGATTCTTCTTTGCTTTAGTGCTTGTTAAGCTTCTAAAAAGAATACGAGTAGTACTTATAAAAATTCTTCGTACAAAATAAACGATGAGGAACTAGGAAAGCTACGAAACAGAATATTAGAAGTATTTATTAGATTCTTACTAAACAAAGACAAAAATGCTTTTAAGAATCATTAAAAAAAAAAAAAAAATTGTTGAGTTAACATGAAATTATTTATTAGTAGTGTACTTTGTATGGAGTAGTATTAACAAAAGTAATACAAGTAGTTAAGTACTACAGAGTATGTTTATTACGGCCTACCAAACAAGCCGAAGAGTTAGCGGTCAAAGTCAATTTAAAAAATTGATGAATAACACAAATCTAGCCTACTAAATACAGAGAAGACAGAACAAAAAGGCTACGGGTACTAAATTCATGTAGAAGATGAAGAGCAAATAAGGCTAACTGACTTTAATTATTAATTCCCTGACAAATATCTTAACCAATAAATAAACCTTAAAACCCATAATTAATGACTTCTCAATTATCAAAGTAATTATGAAATATATTTGCACTTTATTTTACTTTCATCTTCCATGTAAAGAAAAGAAACCTCAAAATATAAGATGAATAAAAACAATAAAAAGTTGATTGATAAACATTTATTTCATTTCAATCAATCTGACACACACACTCTTAGGTTGCCTTCCAATGTAAACCAAAGAATCAACAAAGAGTGAACAACTATACTATATAGTACTAGTACATACGCTAAGAGTGTCAAAAGAATCAAATGTAACAAAATAAAAATGGACGAAATAGAAGTGGCTGTTAAGAATTTTACGGACAACCGAAAGAGCACATTGTTTGATGAGTACGAGCGTCTATCGGTCGAAATTCAACTCAACCAAGCCATGCTAAGGAGGAGCTTGTCCGAGCCAGGGACATCGATGTTTCGTGCACACCTAGGCGTGGGTGCACCACCATTGGTCCAACAACCGGTGGAACAAGGGAAGCGAGGTACGTCTTGGGGTTATGGTTTGCATAAGATTGTCAAGAAGTTACTTAGGCCTGTTTTTTGGAAGAAGAAAGGGAGGAAAAATGATCATCATCATGTTGAGAAAGAGCAACAAGAGCCTAGTAGAAGTAACAATAATAATGATCTCAAGTCTTGGAAGAGGTTTAGCAAATCAGTAAGGTATTATTAGAGACTAATTAATTAATTATTTGTGACATGATACATAACTATATATATGATCATCAATCTAGTTCATAAATTTGTAACAATCATTTTGATGGAATACTCTTGTTTTAAGTTCTTCGAGTTATTATACCTTTCGTGTGAAACTCATTTCATTCCTTATATAGAACATAAGAGATTACTTTTATACTATTACTCCTATTAGTTATCTTTTCTCTCTTTTTTGAGTGAGGCTTTGAGAAAGGTTTAGTCCAACACGATGCATGAATATTGAATTTTCGTATAATTATCCTCGGAATATTTTTTGTTTGTGTCATGAGGACAGCTTTATAGGTCAATAATATAATTATTAATGTAGTCTTTTTACATACCTTAAAGCACAAAAAACATCCAAATGACATGAATTTATTAAGAGTCGGTATTCAAATATATGAATAATTTGACTTGTCATTCTGTCGATTTTATTTTTTTTATTAATTATTAAATTAGCACATTGGAAACAAAGATCCTTCTTACACATCATTCATATTATCATATAAATCTTTCATATGTAGCTAAAGTAGCTCTATGTCATAGAACATTATGCAATTTGTCCACATTAGAAGCTTAAAAACCTCAAAATAAATTCCAATTTTTTTGGGATTTTTTTCTTAAAAACGTCAATCTTCATGCCTTGTTCTGTGGGATGCTCTTCATTGCTTCCTCCATTGTTATTCTTAAACAACACCTCCACAAAAAATCACTTCTTTTTCCATGGCTATCATTTTCTTCAACCCAAGAATTTTGCATCAAAAGCACTTAATTTATCAATTTGTTCATCCCAAATTTCAATTAAATCACCCTTCAATTTCATTGTTACGAATTTCAACACCACTTTCAGAATTCAATCATATAGTTCTGCTTCAAATTCATCTACTTTAAGCTTAACAGAAATGAAAGATGAATACAAAGAAAACAATAGTAGTAAAGCAAAAGTTAAACAATTAGTTGATGAAATTAGAGCAACCCCACCTCAGAAAAGGTCTAAAATCCTTGATTCTATGATTGAGAAGCAGGGTGAGTCCAAAACTATAGGTTATATTAATGATTTATTAATGAGTTTAGTGATGGCTGAGGAGTTGGACCTTGCCTTGAAACTGTTCGACGAAATGCCACTGCATGGTTTATCACCAGACTGTTGGACTTATTCTATACTTATCAGGTGTTACTGTAAGAAAAATCAGCCTGATGAAGGGAAAAGAGTTCTGGACTGTATGATAGAAAACGGGTTTCGACCGAATGTGGTGACTCTTACCATCTTGGTGAATTCATTATGCTCAAGAGGTAGACTTCAGAGAGCTTTTCAGGTGTTGGAGATGATGGGTGAACTTGGGTGCAACCCAAATGTTCAAACTTATAATTGTGTGTTAAAAGGGTTGTGCTTTGTTGGCAGGGTAGAAGAAGCTTATGATATGTTGATGAGTTTGAAGAGAAAGGGAGATAATGATAATGAAGACAGTAGTAGTAGTAGTAGTAGTACTAATCCTGATATATATTCATACACTGCTGTTATGGATGGTTTGTGTAAAGTGGGCAGGTCAGGTGAGGCCATGGAATTGCTTGAGGAAGCAATCGCGATGGGATTAACTCCGAGTGTGGTTACTTATAATGCTCTATTTAATGGGTATTGCAAAGAAGGGAAACCAAGGAAAGGGGTTGGGTTGTTGAAGCTAATGAAGGATCGCGGTTGTGTACCTGATTATATAAGTTACAGTACTTTGCTTCATGGGTTGTTGAAATGGGGTAAATTTATGGCAGCTTATTGGGTTTACAAAGAAATGGTCGAGGTTGGTTTCAAGGTGGATGGAAGGATGATGAACACCTTGTTAAGAGGTTTGTGCAGGAAATCTTGGAATGAACAAGATCTCTTCAAATTTGTGGATGAAGTATACGCGAAAATGAAGAGTTGGGATTATTCTGTCTTTCCTGACACTTATTATCTGGTGATTCAAACCTTTTGTATTAGAAATGAGGTTGATATGGCTTTGATTACCTTGAAAGAGATGATTGAAGCTGGTTATTTTCCAAGGATGGTCACGATTAATCGAATCATTCGTGGACTCTGCAAGGAGGGGAAGATTAGCCAAGCACTATCAATATTAGTTCTTGTGTGTGAAGCTGGTAAATTTCCCAGTAAAATTAGCTTTAACATTTTGATTGATGAGTTCAATAGGCAAGGGTTTGTGCTTGGTGCCTGCAACGTCTATGGTGCTGCATTAAAGCTTGGTATAATTCCACACCGGATACCCTCGAGCTCTCAACAGATTAGATTACCATAACTCCATAAGTCCATAACACAACCAATGTATGTATAGTTCTCTACTACGAAGTATTACTTAGTGTCGATTGTTGATACATTGATCTTGTACTATAGCCTATCAAATGGAAAGTTTTGTTGTTATTGAGCATGTTAAATATGTTCATGGAAGGAGACACCGAGACAGAAAGGTGAGAAACTGTAAATCCCAGCTCCATGAGATGCACTCTCTCTGTGAGAATTGAACAAGAGAGAAAGAGTGTCTTTTCTATGCGAAAATATAACAAGTACCCCAGATGCATAAGCTGCCTCGCAAGAATGATCAGATAACTTAATAATTTAAACAAGATAGTTGTAATAGCCCATAATTTCATAAAAGCATGACAATGAAGCACTTAACACGAGAGTTTAGCATCAAACGAAGTAGAATGCAGCACTAATTGTCAGCAGATATTAAAAGGAAAGGCTTGCTCAGGTAGTAGATAATTTCAGCTTGAATTAATTCAATATTTATACAAAATCTTCCCAACTGATTCCCGTGACATACATGTATATCTCAACAGCATCATTTCTATCTCAAGAGCATCAGGAACAAAAACCTAACCTTGAATTACAGAACAGAGCGTCGTAGTAATATGGACACAAATAAATACAACAAAAACTCTAAGCATTGAATTACATTAGTGCCGAAATTTGTTTGAAACACTAATTAGGCACGATTAGTATACTGCCCTGTTCTTGTATCAACCATAATGTCATCACCGATATTTATGAACAACGGTACATTAATAATAGCTCCAGTGTCAACTGTTGCTGGTTTGGTACTACCTACAATCAAACATCATCAATGGAACTGTTAAAAAGAAAGAAGCATTACCCTAAAATGGTATAAATACATAGCCGCCTAATTGAACATTTGTTCTACCAACACAGTGCAGTAGAATCACAAACAAATAGTAGATTAAATAGAGTAATTTCAAGAAGAAACCAACCCACTTCTACAGTATTAATACATACCAATGACTTATTGCATGCAAACAGAAATCTGAATTAGTACAGAGAAATTCAAATACAAGCTATCACCAGATTAAACCCCTCCCCCTCTCGACCTCTCTCCTTCCAGATTATTAGTTAACTTGAAGAAATTGTAGGTATACCAATAAAATATTTCAAATACTTCGTATGAAGAGTTCACTGAAGGTATATACGCATTTACCCAGCTCCTAAGACTAGAAATCTAGGAAAATAATTGCAGATGCAAGATAAGGGAATATAGGTTTATAGCCAAATTCACAACGCTCAACAAGATCAGATTAATTGCAGAAACCAGTGCATAAATAGTCTTAGCAACCAAATTGGAAAATACAACATGGTCGAAAGGATGATAAATAAAACCCCACATTACTTTCAAGCAATTCTGTTTCAATCGTGAACTTGAAAGGAAGCACAATGAGTGGGTGATTTTTTTACTTGGTATAGTGAGGATCAAAGGTAAATTAGATCACATACCTTGAGCTGAATCGCCCTTAATACCAGGTTCCGTATCAATAACAGTGAGCTTCACAATGGTGGGCAATTCAAGATCAATTGCCTGCAAGTAGTTCAAATAACAATTCAGCTTTTGCTGAACTAGAAGTGCCAATAACAAATGTGTCCTCAGATTTCCCCACAAGGAGGTACAGAAAGAGATGAATAAAAGGATGAATACCAGAGATGCTTAATGAAAAAAAAGGAAGAAGATAAGGAAAACACAATATAGTAATAGAATCTTGGTGTTTCCTACAAGTCATGACTATATAGAATGAAGAGAAGTGTCAAAAGAAACAACATCAATCATAAAAAGTGGAGATTATTACTTTTCCATTCCAAAACTGCAGATTGCAGTCCATGCCCTCTTTCAGCCACTTGGTCTTATCACCGACATCTTTCTCACTGAGCCGGAATTCCTCATATGTAGTCTGAAAAATGTGTAAAATCATTTCTCAATTGCAACTTCTACATGTATAACACAACACACAAACATAACTTCAGAGTAGCATTTACAGTGAAGAACTGGCACATTAATTGTCAAAAGGAAATGTTTTGAATCTTTTGAAAAATGTGTAAAATCATTTCGCAATTGCAACTTCTACATGTATAACACAACATACAAACATACCTTCAGAGTAGCATTTACAGTGAAGAACTGGCACATTAATTGTCAAAGGAAATGTTTTGAATCTTTTGATAAGAGTTCACATATTGTGATAATGACATCTGAAATTAGATTCTTAATTAACAACTGGCCTAATGGAACAGATAGTGCGGATATTGTATAGTTAGTTCCTTAAGAATAGCTTAAAGAGGAAGATAGTTTGATAGTTATAAGAGAGAGGGAAAAGTGGGTCAAAAAAATAAGAAATGGAGAGTAGGTAGAGAGAAGGGAAATCACTTTTAAATTGTACAGTTATGTCGATTCACAACATATTCATTTCTGGAACTAGGAAGATGCTTTTGGGTAGAGGGTGCACAAGTGTCAATGTCAACTAGCAATAAAAAAAATTCAAGTGATTGATTTAAATTTCAGTGACTTAATATTGGCAATGGAAAAGTTGACACAGTTTGGGTAACAATATTATAGTCCATACTGCATTTTATGATTGAGTAAAGCATGCACAGGCATGAATTTAATGAGAAAGGAAAAGCATCAAAGTAATGATGATCCAACACTGATGTATGCATAGGAAATTAGGAATCAAAGCATTTTATCTACTAAGGCAGCTCATCAAGAAGCATGGTGACCTACAGTCATGTAAAAAACACTGCAAATTTCATAAATTACAGGGGGTAAAGAAACATACGTTATCCATGAAGACGTACATAGTTCCATCTTTGTATGTGAATTGCTTTGTTTCCTTGGATACATTTGCTTCAGGTATCTGTCAATTTCAATTTTATGTCCAACCAAGAAGCTTAAATTAGAGAAATGAATTGATTACTGTTAACGATACTAATGAGATGTTACTTTGACATGGCTACAAGTACAAGATCAAAAGCTCATACAACACCACTCATCAAGGCGTGCTGGTAGAGTGGTAGGGACATGGAAGGAGCATGTTTTCTTTTCCCCCTTTCAAAGTTTGAATAAGTTTTCTTGTAATAATCTATTGGTTGGGAATCTTGGGATTCTACCCATATGATGATCATATAAGGATCCCCATATGAGTACACGTTTTCATCCTAATCATCCCCATTGAATATAAAGTTTAAGAAGAAAGGGTACACATGTAGAACCCTTTCATCAGTCATTTATATAACAAACAACATACATAAGATGAGAAAGGTATTCCCCCCACCAATCTGATTCATTATGTCAAATTCACCTATCCCAAACCATGAAGAAAAGTTACTGCTTCTGCCCCATCACATAGATTAAGAAATGTGGGATAATACTGGTATGTGAATGTCAAGTTGTCAAACCTGCACAAAATGCATGGCCAATCATTATATCTACATCTACACAGTCCGTAAAGACTGAAGAGGACAATCTGTGATGCCTTAATAGTTTTTTTAAAATTTAGTCATTTTAGGAAATGGGTTTGACCTTTAATTCTTGACTGCATGACAAAGCAGTGTCAATGCCCTCACTACGAAGGATCAGAAAAGCTAAGGATAAAGAACAGATGTGTAAAAACAATTGACCATCCAGAAAACATACCGTGACTCCAGCTCTAAAGGTCTTTTCAACTGTGTTCCCCGTCACATAATTGCGCATTTTAGTCCTCACAAAAGCAGCCCCTTTTCCGGGTTTCACATGAAGAAACTCTAAAAAATCCATGGGAAAATGTTTTCAGTTTTCAGCCTCCCAGGTTAAAGAATTAGTTGTTTAACTACTATGTATGATGATTCTAGTCACCAAGCAATTGGAACTTTGGAAGAATCAGCATCAAAAGTGCAAACCAGCTATCAGAAAGACTTAACCAGCAAACATTCACCCTATATTACACACTACATGCCTCCTCGGCTCTCCCACGCCCTCCCCCCTCCCCCTCCCCAACTGAAGAAAAAATACCACAAGCTAATGATCATAAATCATCATACAAATTTACGGTGTACTACATTAAATTCACTTTCCCTTTTCCCTCATTCTTGAAGGTATGGTGGATGATGAAGGGAGGCAAACAATCAGCTAAAATTGCCTGGTCTTTCTGGAGAGATAACAAAACAAACCAAACCCCGTCTTCACCACGCTCCATTGTCAATAATTTTCAATCCCCAAACCAAATATCAATGCTGCACTTTTTCATTAGGACATTAAAATTGAATTGATGATAAATTGATAACCATTGGGAAGCTATATTAGAAATCAAAATCAAAAGAATGCATGGCTTTAACACTAAAATCCCGTTTGAAAAGCTACTTCTAGTGGATGTCAACCATCTTATTTGCAAGAGTCATGGCCTCATGGGGGTGGTAACTAATTAAATATGACCTCAGATCGAATCCCAACTACATATATCCCACAAAGGATAACACTTTGGCAAGTAGTTCTCATTGGGAAAGGGATAGCACTAAAATTGAGCATTAGAGAGAAATACAGTCCAAAACCCCAATTTTTTGTAAAGCTATAAATCAACAAAATTCAAGAAGGCTAAATTATCAACACATTATTATTAAAAATATGTTTACATTCTCATTAATCCAAAATTATAAAAACTGAAAAGAAAAAAAAAAATGAAAATTGAAGCAAAATTGAGAGGATATAAAATACCTAAGACTTTCCAAGGAGCTCCATCCACCTCAATGCTAGTCCCCACCTTAATGTCATTACTGCTCAAAGCATAAATCTCTGCAAGAAAACACATATAAATAAACGATTGACATAATCCCCATAAAAATAAACAGAAATTCAAACTAAAAACTTCAAAAATAGCAAAAATTACTAGAAAAATAAAAAATAAAAAAAAAAGATGAGAAATTTACTAGAGAATCTGGTGCGGCGGGGTAGTCCAACGGAGTGTTTAAGGCCATTGAAAGATGGGTTGGATGAAAAAGAAGCTGATGAAGAGCGAATTGAAGGGGAGAAAGATAGCTTGATGGTGGCTATTCCCGCCATTGTTGGTCTGAGAGTTGCATAGAAATAGAAAGAGATAGAAAGGGGAGTGAGTTCAGTAGAGCCTTAGGCCATTTTTCATGATAAGGGTTGTCAAAAGTGTGTGAACTTTGTAATGCAATTCAATTGTTTTTGGACTAGGATTAACCCATTGAGTCTATTCTTTGCTAGTGCCACGGTGTTAGAACCCGACTCCTTTTGATGTATTAGATTCCCTTTAGATGTTTTCTTAGAGTTTAGGGTCTGTTCTCATTGATTGAACTGAGCTGAACTGAACTGAACTGAACTGAGCTGAACTGAACTTATTAATTAGTGATTTTTAACTACGGATTAGTGATCTTTGATTATTTATTATTATACATATGTGTATATACAAATATACATATTAAAATATTTAAGAAAAATATACTATATAATTAAAATATTTTCTTTTCGAAGAGGATGAAGAACTAACCGATTATGAAAATGTGTATCAAAAAAATATAACCACTTGAACAATGAATTGTATCAATATTATTATTATTATTATTATTATTATTATTATTATTATTATTATTATTATTATTATTATTATTATTATTATTATTGTCATTGTTGTAATAAGAGTTTAAAAGAATGAAATTTGGCTTTATATCATTAGCAATATCATTAGACATAAATTGAACTGAACTGAACTGAACTTATTAGAGTTGAACTGAACTGAACTGAATAGAACTGAATTGAACTGAAAATAAACGTATGAGAACAGACCCTTAGTTTATGTTTTCTAGGCCTGAGGTCCCATTATTGTGTTACTGTCAGTTCAATGTTCACTAGGGATTCTCCTTGTAATCAAATTAAAGCTCTTTAGAGGGTGAATTATTAATGAAATCTTAAGTCTTCTACCAAGTGTTGCCTTGTTTTTATGTTTGTTTGTTGTTAAACCTTTATAGATATTATGTCTTACTTGCATAATAGCTCCCCTCCAAACCAACTTGATGCACTAAGAACTCATGGTTCGGACCCGCTTGTGCCCGCCTTGAAGTATCGGTCGTCACAAACCCCCACCAGCCGCACTCCTTCGCCCTAATAGACGTGAGTGCTCCTTTGATTTAATTTCCCGCTTGTGTTGCTTTGTGCTCACAAGCCCCTCTTTCCTCTTAAGGCTAGTGTTCTTGCCGCCAAAAGGGTAAAGCGCACCGCACGTTTTGGGGCCCAAACTCCCGAACCTTGACACATGGCCTATGGCCTTCAATAAGATGACTTGGTGAGCTTCTCCTAGGCTACCTAGCCCATATACATTGTTCGTTTTCACTAATGAGGGTTTACAGGCGTTTTGGGTCGTGACTTGTCGAGAAGATGTGCTTGTAGGTTGGCTAGACCTGACCACTACTCCACGTGCTTGGGGATTGCTTTGCTTAACCCGGCTTTTAATTTTAACTAGTGGGTAGTATGGACATTGCCCCATGTTGCTACTTTTATAGTCATGGAAATGGTAAAAAAAAAATAAAAAATTAAGGTTTTTCAAACTGAAATCAACATTGACAAACCAACTGTTGTAATTTTTTTTTTCTGCCATTGTTAAGTTTTTTCAGTATTTCGAATATTATTGTACTATAGCAAAGAGTATTTAACTTAAATTTATTTTACATGAAATTGAAATAGTATTGCAAATTAGTAAACATAGGTACTTTATTTTGTGTCTTTTGGCCTTTTGGGAATGTCTATGTGTCTTTTTTTTTTCTTTTTTTAATTATAATTGTGGTTTATACCTTATATACATACTAGGTTAGGTCCCGTGTCACGCACGGTAATTTTTAGTATTATTATCAATTCAGCAATTCTACACTATTTTAGTTAGTGTAAAAACAATTAGTGTAAGAAAATTGTCTAATAATATTGTGAAATAAACTACCAAAATATTTATTTAAATAATCGCGAAAGATCCAATTAGCTGTTACGCATTTGATCATATAATTATATATATGTATTTCAGTGTGGTGCCGTTATTTTCTTGTCAATTAAATAATTTTTTAAAGCTATATATCTATCTCGCGAAATAATTCAATTCCCTTTGTACTCACTATTAAAATCACGCTATTATTTTATCTCAAATCAAGCCATTTACAATATTAATCCATACTTTCTGAATAATGTATTATTTCTTTATTTAACCTTTCTCTTGTTATGAACTCTAATTGAATATCAACATTTTTTTTTTTTTTTGAAAAACGAATATTGGTATGTTTTGGCAATATCTTATACAAATATTTAAAAAAAAAAAATTAGTAATCAATCAATGTATCATGCAGTTACTGATTAATGTTTATTACTCGTATGTAGTTATTGATTATTAAGGTAATTAGCTTGGCAAAATAATTTATAATAATCTTTTATTATTATTATTATTATTATTATTATTGACTGTATTATAATCTATGATATTTTTCCTAGTGTTGTGATTGATTTTTTTTAATTCTTTCTAAAAGTAAAGATTTAGACAATAATTAATTTTTAACAATTAAGGCAATTGACCTATTAGTCATTTTTTTTTTACCTCATTAAAATTTTACTTAATTAGTGTTTTCCACACACAAAAAAAAAAAAAAAAAAACACACACACCAGGAGACGACACGTGTCATTGCTGGTGTGTCTTTTAATATATAGAGTTATTGATGATTGATTGATTTTTTTTCATACTTATAACATGATTGATAAGCTTAGACAACATCATTGTTATTAATTTTAGAGAGTAAACTAGTTTTTAGGCCCGAACAATGCCTCAAGTTATCGCAACTTTTAAGCTGCCCTTCTAATGTAGATAGGGTGACGGAGTTATCACATTTGTCATGATTCAAATCCCTATTTATGTACAAATTATAATCTTGAAAGAATGATACGTATGACAAATAGCTTAGAGGTTAGTACTTTAGTTTTAAAACTTGAAGGCGAGGACATATTGGAATCTTGTACAATCCATATATTTTAAACACGTGAAATATACACTCATTAAATAAGGATAGTGTCACGTGGTATCTAAACTTGTTTAAAAATGCTATTATTTAATGGAGAAGAAAAGATCAATGACCCAATGATTATTCATTTATTATTTGGTTAACCTATATAAATAAGAAATATAAAGTCTATTGGCAAAATAAATAAGAATCTAGGAAGACTTTAAGAAAAGAAGGGTATTTTATAATTGGAAAAATTGATTCTAATAATCCCACCTTTAGACGATACGCTTTTAATAATCCCACCTTTGGATTATTATTTAATAATCTCACCTTTATAGGGGATCTTCTCATATTGGTCCCTTATGACCAGTAACTTGTACATTGGGTAATTTTATTTTTTAATTTAAGTGACACATGGCACTAAATAATTGGTCCAAAAAAATTAAAAAAGAAAACATAACTTTTTTTTCCCCACGACCACCCTAACCCCCAACCTCCGGCAGCCCCTTCTCCCCATCCCCACTGCTGGAACTGCCATCCCTACCACCGGAACCCCCATACGGCCATACCTACCGCCGGAACACACATTTTCACCCCCACCCAGCAAAAACCGGCCAGCTCTCCTTAAAACCACCCAATTTGCGATTAAAAAAAAAAGTAAAAAAAAAACCTTCAAGAGCGGTTAGAGGAGGTTTTCGATGGAGTT
Source organism: Chenopodium album (assembly GCF_948465745.1). Lineage (NCBI taxonomy): Eukaryota > Viridiplantae > Streptophyta > Magnoliopsida > Caryophyllales > Amaranthaceae > Chenopodium > Chenopodium album. The sequence goes on along the minus strand of NC_137845.1, from coordinate 55,240,457 downwards.
TCGGGGGTTTATGGTGGTTTTTGACGGATTTTCTGGTGTTTATGGCGGTTTTCAGTGGAGTTTTGGGGTTTTATGGCGGTTTCCGGTGGAGTTTCGAGGGTTTTCAGCTGTGGTGGTTATGGTGGTTTCGAGGGTGGGATTTGGGTCAGGGGTGATTTCGACGGTGGATTTGATCCGCAGGGTAGTCTTTGGTTATGGCAGGCCGTTTTCGAAGGTATAGGGTGGCAGTCGTCCGGTTTACAGTGGGGCTAGGGTGAGGGATATGGTGTCACGGTGGGTGGAGGGCTAGGCTGATTTTTTTTTTTTTTTTAGTTTTTAATTTTTTTTCCAACCAATTACAAAACGACATGTGGCATCTTAACCTATCAAAATCGGTTACCAACAGGTTAAGGACCAATAAAAGAAGATCCCCTACAAAGGTGGGATTATTAATAATGAACCGGCTAAAGGTGGAATTATTAAAATCAATTTTTCCTTTATAATTAACCCCATTTATTGTTTGTTATCTTTATATCGTACGATTCCTTATAACGATTCATATTTGCTGACCCTAAATCATTTTTGAAATAAGGCTTTATTGTTGTTATCCCTTGTAGACTTTAGTACTATTTTTTCTCAATAATACAATTATCATTTATATCATAAGGAGGGGAGGGGGGACGGGAAGACCGTAATGGGTTTAAGTCAATGTTGGCATACAATCTATGTCCAAGTTGGTATAAAAAAAAAGCCGTTAATAATAAGCTACTAACTTAATTATCATGTGTCAAGTTATTTTTTTTTTCACCAAGTTACTCTTCTAATTGATTTCTACTCTACCCTACACCACTAATCTTTAGCACTAAATCACTAATTACAAACTCTTTAGGATAATGCAAAGTAGGATTAGTAACATAATCTCAAACTACCAACCATTAATCTTATATTCCTTATCCATCTAATTAAAAAAGGGTAACAAGTCACAATCCATATTAGTAGACTAATCAATACAATAATTGCAAAATTGACAATTTGGGTAGCACAAAACATAGACAATTACAAGACAAGAATATAAATGCATCACATCAATAACTAGTAAGGAATGTTGGTGGCCCACTGACCCGGCCCGCAATGCACGCTCAACTAAACTACTATCATCATCACTTCATTCTCATGACATCACTTTATTTTATTTTTTTGGGTGAAAATAACTTTATATTATGCATGTTCTTCATTTCAACGTGCATATTTTCATTACTTGATTCTCTTTCATCATGCCTCCATGGTGATGGCATCATCACTTCATTAGCATGAGTGCATGAAAAATGCATATGATCATCATTATCATATTTGATTTTTTAAATTTTAAATCACCCATTAATTTGGATACACTTTTTTAATTTTCCTTGCCATAATCTCATTCAATTCCCACTACTATAATAATAGTGTTTTAAAATTTGTATCATTGATTCATTATATCTTGTGACTTCTTTGGTTTCTTCATTGATTGATTTATATAGCTAGAGGAGATTTTTTTTTATTTTTTTATTTTTATTTTTTTTTTTAACGATAAAAATAACTTTACCAATTTTTCATTGATATTTTTACTTTTCATTTAAACGTATTTCGTTCAATTCAAATTTGCTTTTGCTAGCTTGTATAATGTATTTCTTTAACTTTCCCAAATTCCTCCATGCATATAACTAAAATTTTCAAATCAAATTAATACTCCGTAATAAAATATGACCTATTATATATATATTTACTTGTCAGAATACATATCCTTATAATATATGTCTGAATTTATTCGAATCCACCTTTCATCATCAATTTTTGATCAAAAAGCTTCTAGATCGTAAATTAACAGTTAAACTATAAAGACATTAAAATTTGTGGAATTTACTTGTTATAAACTTAAGTTTACATGGAAAAGTGGCCATGTCTATATTTTTTTTGTTATAGAAGAGGAAAATAAAACTCAAGGTCCAAATTAAAAGCGGGCTGCTCCGGGCCTCCGGCCCACAATCAGGTGCCAGGGAATAATTGCGCCGCAATATTTTAGTACTGTTATTGGATCTTTGTGTATTACCTGTTCCATTATAATTTTATTTTCTAAGGTCTAAATATAAAAAATACACTTCTATTATAAAAAATTAATAGAAGAATTTGATCTCATATATATTATCATATTCTGAAGATAATAAACAAGTTTGGTGGTTTCATTTTTCAGCTTCAGCGTGCGACTTGAGAAGAAAGCAAGGTAGGAGTACTTGATTGCTTAGCCATTAATTATTTATTTTATTCATTATTTTTATTTAATTTTTAGGTGGATTTATTCTTTAAATATATAATAACAAGTCTTAATCAATAACTTCCAATCATATCTTGCAAAATCTCATAAGGATTTTATAATATTTGTCTAGGGTCAACCATATAATTATGCTTGAAGAATATTAGATAATAGATACATGTATTAGCTTATAACATAAGTTTTTTCAAAAAAAAAAAAAAAAAGGCTTATAATATAATTTTAAAATATTTAATGTTTCTCGTCACATTTTAACACAAAAAATACGCACAACATAATAGAAATGAGAGAAAAAAAAAATAAATAAAAAAAGTATGACGTATTATTTTTAGTTCAAAATAGATAATAATCGGTGTATAACCTTTTGGCTATCATTACTATAGATTAAAAATTTAGTATTTTTATATTTAACTATTTATTCGCATTATTTAGGAAACTTTTACCAATATGATTATACTGGATTTATTAAAACTATAACAACTTCGCTAAGCTAAGGACGAAAAAAAAAGACCTAAGATGTTATGGCATACAACCTAAAAAAATAGGAAAAGAGATAAAGCCAAGTGTGTCAAAACTAGAGTGTGCATTCTATGGAGTATATACGTATGAAATTATGTGTGACAACTTAAATTAACCAAAAATAGTACAATATAAATTGAGGTAGAGAGTTCAACAACCATAAGTATGTAATGTAAATATCTAAGTCCAACTTTAAAAAAACTTGTGGTATATATGAGTGACTCAAGAATACTATACTCTATATATTTTCACATTATGTGTCACTTTTTCACATGTTTAATTTAACGATCACTATTTGATTAATGACTTTCTAGGCATGTAAGACAAGTATTAATGCAATGTGTAATCGTTATATATATTGCTTCGTGAATCACGTAAATACTATACCGTTAGTTGTTTTTTGGTGTACGTACTCACCGTTCAATTCACGGAATCACAGAGTCAAGCAAACAAAAAAGTTCGATTGTATATTGTTACTTATACACAAATAAACATTTATCCCTTGTTATCTTGTTATACATTTCAATATGTGGACGTGTGGTAATATTCAAGTATCAACTTTTTATAATTTACATTTAAATGTGTTTAAAAATATAATCGATCAAGCACGAATGTTGGGAGACCGCACAAAATGTAAGCGAGTTAATAAAAACAAGTGTAGAAAGCATAACATACTTTGTAAGTTAAAATCATGAAGATTCGATTCTAAGTTTAAGATACCTTAAAATGCTCAAATGCTTTAACCAAATATATATATATATATATATATATATATATATATATATATATATATATATATATAGCACATTTGTCGAGACATCTTTTTTTTTTTTATTATTTTAAATAAGAGATTAGTAAAAACTAGAGTAGGGTTTGCACATTTTTTTTTTATAAATAAGAGATTAGTAAAAATTTATGAAAATAATCATTTATATAATAAGTAGACATTATGACAAATTCATTTTATTTAGTCAATGATGGCGTATAAATAGTGTAAAATTCCAATCAATCAATAACTTAATACTAAAACAGACACCGGATGTGACACGTTCACATCCTGGTGTTATTTTTTCCCTCCAAAACTCCCCTTCCCTTTTTAACCTTTTTTTTGTTTAATATTTGATTCTATAATAATATCTTTCCATATCTTTTATATTATTTTTATGGCAAATATATATTCTTTTTACTTGGTGTTCATCATTTTCTATACACATTTACCTAAATAATTATTCCAACTAATTTTAATTATTTTTTAAATGGAGAATTATTTAATTTTTCCAAAAACATAATAATACATTGATTCGATCATATTATAAATGTTAAAGAAATTACTTCAAATCCTAAAAAAAAAAAGAAAAAAAAGAAAAAAAAGAAATTACTTCATCACTTAATTTTTTTTTTTCAAATACCTCTAGCTAATATTTTATTTCAATTTCAATATAACTATACATTCAAAATAATTACAATTTTGTTTTTAAAATTTTACTACTAGGTATATATTATCACAAATTAAGGATTTATAGAGTATAGTATAATTATAAAATAAATGTTTTGTTTGACAATTATATCATATGTCTAAATCTAGGGAAAGATAAAATATCAATCATTTTTTTTATAAATTACGTAATTAAAAAAACAATATCTTAGTAAAAGAAAAAAAAATTATCTTTTGTCAAGACACTTAATTGAGATGATAAATTTATTACATTTGACATTCATACACCATACTAAACGTAGTGACAATTGACATTTACTGTTGTATGTGTGTGTTGTGCACTTTTGCTAATAGTTTTAGTGGAGATTTTAGTCTGTTTTTTGATTTATTTTTTTATGTTTATCAAACCAAACCCCCTCTAAAAAAATTCTCGGGTTTGGACAGCCCAAAAAATTCATTTTTGTTTAATTTTTTGCTTTATAACATTATAATTTCTATATATTTGATGTAATATATGTTTAATCAAATTTTATTTGTTGAATATAATTAATTTTCTTAAAATACATTAGACTTACCGTGCATGGCACGGGTCTTAAGCTAGTTTTAGCTTATAAAAAAGAACGAAGGGAGTACTACACTAATAATTAAAAATAATCTATACTTCAAAAAATAAAGTACTACATACTCTGTAACACATATTCATATGATATTTCAGAGGACAACGTGTTTTGTGTGCGGATATGTACACCGTATGACATTTTTTTTTTTTTTAAAATTCTTTCATTCACAAAATTTGTCAGTGGGTAACTGGGCTTAAAGAAAGGCTCCATTTTGCAATTTTCCAGTTATTTTTTAGAGAAATTTACGCATAAATTTCACACATATTTAGCATAAATTTTCCATATATATTTCAAGGGGGTTAAAATTTTATGTATTGTCCATTGTCCAATGAGAGATTAGAATAAACATACGTAGTACTCCGTACTTTATATTGGCCCCCCGATGAAAATTTTCTGGTTCCACCACTGACACTAATTGAATAACTTATACGGAGTATAAATTGCGAAATAACTCCTATTGATCAAGTAACCCTATAACAAAAAACCTGATAATTATTCTATAATATCATTTTAATAATATGAAATGAAATTACTACGAGTAATACATCTTCTGAAACCCCAAAAAAACGGCCCCCAAAAAATGAGAGAAAAAGAGTTGGCCGTAACTTGAAGCATCGTGCATGCAATTTTTTCTGTTTCATTTCATTTCATTCTTCCCCATTTTATTTTGTCTTTCTCCTCATTTTTTTTCTCCCTTAATTTCTCTTTTTTCTACTCGTACTTCTGCATGCTACTCTGCTTCTCTAATCGTTTTTGCTTCCCCGAAATTACTCCTAATTTGTTCTAATTAATCTTCATAATTAAAGCTATTTAATTCAATTTTGAAGATGAATTAAAGACTGTAAATTAAAGGTTTGTTCTTTTTCAACTTTTTAATTTTTGCGATGATTTTTTTTTTTGTTAATTTAAGTGTGTTAGCAACTGAATACTTGTTGATTGAATCTTCAGAGACTTCATTTTTTTATTATTTTTTGTAAAGTTTACGACGTTCGATTTATTTCATGAAATTTGCAGGTTTTTTTGGAGTTTGAGTGAAAAAAAAAGTAAAAAAAATAAAGAAAATAAATTATGGGTTCGAAGACTTGTATGAATATTTTGTGTGGTACGACGTCGTCTGCTGAATGGAAAACTGGTTGGAGTTTGCGATCTGGCGAATTGGCTAATTTATGCGATAAATGCGGGTAATTTATTAATTTTTTCAATTTTAAATTTCTCGCTCCCAATTTTTACGTATATATTTGGTTCAATTCATATGATAATTATATTATAAATTTATAATATATGGTTGGCAAATGATAAATTTGGGTGGATAAATGTTTACCTGCTAATTTCCGGTTCAAATTTTATGTTTCCTAATAAAGTTTTAATTTTTTTTTTGAGTGAGGAATTGAAAATTTGGTCCAAATAAAGTATGTCTATAAATAGGGGTTCTGAATGTTTTTGTATGTTATGGTACGAAAATTAGTCTATTGATTGCCTTATTAATATACTTAGAAGAAAAGAAATGCATTATTTTTGAGGCAAAAGAGATGGTTAGTTTCTAGTTTATTGAAAATGATCCTTTTAATTTTATCAGTTGCTAGTTTGCTACTGATAACATACAAGCAATGCTCAAGTGTTTTGTGTATGTCGGGACTTGGGTGTAGCAAACTAGCAATTGGATGGAAGATGATTGAGTTTAGCATATTGCTTATGACCGAACCTTTAGTGGTTAGTGAAGTGTACGAGTTTTGACATCGATTTAATCTGAATGCCTCCAAAGAGGGTCCTTTCTTTCAGTGGGGAAATGGAGCGCGGGGTTAAATTCTATGAAGTATTAGACTTACCACCCCTGCGAAAACAATGAGGTTGTTTCTGATTGACCCTTAATTTGATAAATTGATATGCAAGGACTCAAGGAGCCAAGGATGGCAAATAGATTGTAATTGTTATCACATAAGAAATTTACTAAGCCCGTGTTTGAATTCATATTATCCGAAAAGCCAAGGTGGTGATACTTTGGATTCTTTGGTAATGGATCAACTTGTATATTGCTCTTTTATTAATGCTCACTAGAGATTATATGGTACACCTTTGTGCTTACTTCCAAATACAAATTTGTGTTTGATTTTAAGTGCAGGGTTGAAAAAAGAAAGAGACTTAGAGACGTGATAATATTTATGTCTAATCAAAATTAGACTTGGCTTGTATTAATTAGTCATTAACCATTGCTGGATGATATGTTAAGTTAGATTTACAATTAAATTATAGACCAACCTAAAATTTATGCTGTGCAATGTGCATAACTGCATACAATGGAGAACTGTACACATTGTACAATAGAGTTTGATAGGAAATACAAAATATAATGAAAATGACAATGATGATTGCCTATTTACAGTCCATATTACTTAATCAAGGCTGAGCGTAAGTTCTTTAATCAACCTAGTATGTGATTGGTTTCGGAATTAGGATCTTGGAAGTAAAGGGTATAGTCTTCTTCATTAAGGAGGGACCTCACTGCATAGTAGCATGGTGCAATGGTCTCCATTGCTATGCATAATTGTGAAAATGTTATTTTGAAAACATAATCAGACAGAGTATTTTTCAGTCACCTTACATATTTTTTACCCAAAGTTATGAGTCACCACAGGATTATAGGTGTATATGGCCTTTCAGAGCTATACGTCAGTTGACACATTGCTTATTAATTTAATATGTTCCAAACTTTCAGTAACTTGAGGAGGTTGGTAATTATACTAGAGGTGAACTTGACATTGATTTTGTAGTTGCTGCTTGCTCTTCATTTTGGGCCTGAGACCTGAGTGAGGACAGGGGGCTGAATAACTTGTTTAGAATGGAGCAGTCACTTTAGCCGTAGCATTTAAGTTTCTTAAGAACTTTGACCAATGTTTAAGCATAAGCATAAAAATATGCCTTCAACTTTCCATGCAATCTATTGAGTAGATAATTAATGATTACTCTATATCTGCTCTTATGAGGACCCATCCATTATGTGTGACATCTTCTGGTTAAACTTCTTAGCAACCTTCTGTTGCTGTATCAGCATTTTATGATCTTGGATGCTGTGTTTCTATTAATATATGCCTCGGGGTAATTGTAGTGTATGCTTAGCTTTTATATGCAACCCCTACATGCCTAGTATAACAGCATTAATGGGATTCTTCACTTTTTCACTTGGGATAAATGAACTTGTGTTATTGGCAGATCTGCATTTCAGCGACAAATTTACTGTGAAGAATACCATGCAGATGATTCTGGTTGGAGAGAGTGTGTTACATGTAGCAAGGTGAATTAATTGTACCATGTACCCTTCTCAGCCTTCATGTTCTTTTGCTTGATTTTAGTTTCTAAAGAGCCTGACTAATCTTTATTTGTAAAGCGACTCCACTGTGGATGCATTGCTTCATTGTCTTTGATAGAGTTGCTTGATTGTGGTGGGGTGAGGTGCATTGGCTGTGCAAAGAATTCAGGCCCTAGTTTGGTAAGTTGAGTCACTTACGCTTAGCCACCTTTTTTGTTTCTGCTGTTCATTTATAGACAGAGTGTGATGAATAAGGAGCACTGGTGGATTAATTAGATAGGATAACGGGAGAATTAACTGTTGTGCGGTGTTTACTGGTACAGTGGTACGGTTCTTCAATTGTTATGCTTTGTGAACTTTCACAAGTTTCAAATTTTCAATGGCGAAACTATACTGCATACACAACTCATTATAACTTTTGCCTTTTCACTGCTCGCCTGCTCGGTATCCTGTTTTCCCATTTGATTAAAGTGGCTTGTCACTGGTGCTATTTAACCGCATGCCCGCATGGTATCATCAATATAACTTTCATTTTTATTTTTCAGAGCTTAAATTCTGGGAAATGTGAAGGATCTGGACCTTGCAATGTGACAGAAAATAATGCTGGCCTGAAACAGTTTGGCAATTACAAGGAAAATAATGGGAGCAATCAACTATCCATGATGCAGAATCCCAACTCAAATTTAGCTTTTGGATTACTGAAACAAGAGGAAGTTTTGCTCTCTCCTGCTCAAACTGGAAGTACATGGATCTCAAACTTTACTCAATCTCCCATGGGAATTTTTCATAAGGCTAGACCTGACATTTCTACCAGTAGCATGCAACCCAAAGATAACTATGGAGCTGTAGCTCACCCAAACCTGAATATCACTTTGGGTGTTCCAACAGGAACTCTACAAGCTACATCCAGCACAATCGTTGATGAAAGGGAACATAGAAAGATGTCTGACACATTCCACCAAGGATTTGCACCTCAAAATCTTTTGCCAACACCACCAAAGGTGGCGTTTTCTCCAGCGTCGGACTCAAATTCTAGTGTGATACCACAAATACGTGTAGCAAGGCCTCCTGTTGAGGGTCGAGGTCGTCACCAGCTGCTTCCTCGTTATTGGCCAAGGATTACAGACCAAGAGCTACAGCAAATAACTGGAGAGTATCCATGGTTATTTTATTCGTTTTGTCTTTCTTTTGAATCAGCTATATTAGGTAGCTGAGTATTTCTGACTAAAAATCCCCCCCCCCTCCAGGCAACATAGTCATTCCTTAACTTGTTACAAGTTCAAATTGTACAATTGTTCCATTGTTTGAAAAGGTTTTGAGTGCTAGTGATGCAGGTCGAATAGGTCGTTTGGTTCTACCTAAAGCATGCGCTGAAGTAAGTCTGCCTTAGTGGCTTTTAGCCAGTCTACTATGCATGTTTGTTCTTTTTTACAGACTAGTAGTGATAAATTGAGTTTTCACAGGCATATTTTCCTCCTATATCTCAACCTGAGGGACTGCCTATCAAAATTCAAGATGTGAAAGGAAAGGAATGGTTGTTTCAGTTCAGATTTTGGCCAAATAACAACAGCAGGATGTATGTTTTAGAGGGTGTAACTCCCTGTATACAGTCGATGCAATTGCAAGCTGGTGATACTGGTATGCTTAATTTCCTGTCTTCTTTATCTTGATGTGCTCATTTCTTTTCTTTATTTTTTTCCTGGAATTCGTGTTCAAGATCTCACAGCCCAGCCAGTTCTGTATCTTGATTTTCTAGATGGATCCTGCTTTATTAGCCATAAGTATGTTAACGTTTCTTCTTTTGCAGTGACTTTTAGCCGTATGGATCCTGAAGGGAAGCTTGTTATGGGATTCCGGAAAGCATCAAACTCTGCATCTGTACAGGTAGGTTGCTTCATGTGGCAGGCCTTCACTGTGATGACATGTGTTCAACTTACCTTAGAGAACAGATTGTTAATTTTTATGCTTAATCTGATCATTTAATATTGATTTACAAATTTTTACCTGAGCAGGATGCTGCATCACCTGCCATCCGTAATGCCTCTCTTTCAAGTGAATCTTTCTTTTCGGGTGTTATTGAGAATTTACCTGTAATGAGTGGTTGCTCTGGCCTTCTCCAGTCAATGAAGGGCAGCACGGATACTCATATAAATGCTTTGCCAAGACAACTGGATTCTGCTGGTGGGAATGTCCCGTGGCATAGCAGTGAAAAGTGTAATGAACGGACTGAAGATGGAATGTTATCCACTTCAATGATGATTCTGGAAAGGAAAAAGAGTCGCAATATAGGCTCCAAGAGTAAGAGGTTGCTCATTGATAATCAAGATGTTTTGGCACTTAGATTGACATGGGAGGAGGTGCAGGGTATGCTTCGGCCTCCGCAATGTGCAAGGCCTAGTGTTGTTGTGATTGAGGATTATGAAATTGAAGAATATGAAGTAAGTGATGCGTTAGTTTAATAATTAAGATTATCTGTCACTCTATAATCAACATACTTAGAATAATAGATTTCTATCATTATATAGATATTTTGGCAGAAACTTGTAACAAAATATCTATCATGGAAATTTCTTGTTTGTTTCCTAGATTAAAATCTATTAGACTATTCATTTTCAGAAAAAAAGGTGAACATAGAAAAATTTATTTTATTTAATTTTTTAGTTTCAATGATCCTCCCATCAGCAGGGTAAATATTTTTGGATTTGTATTAATCTTCAGTATACTTGTGTTGCATGTGTTTCTTACAGGAACCTCCAGTTTTTGGGAAGAGCAGTATTTTCACAGCCCGTCCATCAGGGTAAAAAATTCGTTACTTTATTTCATACATATTAGAATTTTAAGTCCCATTTTTGAGCATGAATAATGAATATATTGATTTGCCAACTGAAACTGCTTTTCTCCATGGGACTTCTCTTAAAACTCTGTATTTGGAGAAGCATTATTAGGAACAACCAAACAACTTCTGTGTAACAGTTATATCTATTCTTTGAGATGAAATGAACATGTAGGGTGTTTGACTTGAAACCTACAAAAGTATTCAGTTAGCTAATAGTAGAACTATCAGTTTGAAGAGCGGAGTGAGTATGGTAAGACTGTAGAAGGTTAAAATATGCAAAATATATCCTTTTAATGTGATGGGCTGATGATCTTTGGTGCCTTTTTTTTTTCTTTCAATATGATGGGGGTAGTTTCTATACAAGGTCTGGATCTGATAGAGAAAGGCTATATATGAATATAAAGTTTGTTCCTCCTCCCTACTAGTGAATCACAGCAGATATCTGTATTATAATGGAGTATGGATGATTCTCTTTCTTCTTCATAATGATGTTATTGTCACTAATCCCACCTTCTAGGATATAAATTGTGTGTAAGAAGAACTAAGAAGCTATACTCATTCTTACATCTCTTTGATGAATATTTAATTGGTGAAATCAGTTGCAGAAACAAATTTCTTTGTTGCACAGGAAATTTTTAAATTCCGTAAAGAAAAAGGTAGCAATTTAATATCTGGATGTATAACATTGTCAAGTCAAATTGTTGTCACAGCTGATGAGCCAGCCTCTTTGATGCAAAGTAAAACACTGTTGTAAAACATGGGTGCATACTTTCTAGCTAACCTCAAGGACTGAATGGAATTTCCTGAGTTGTTATAGTCTCTTAAGATGTATTCCCTTGCTTGTTCAGGTGTTTTCTCTTATCAGTTATGATAAGGAGTTTAGGCTTCAGTTAAGTTTGCTTGTTTTTCTTCAAAACCCCATGGCTCCTTTGCGATGATGCTAAGACTTGATTTAACTCAATTCACATCTTTTATATGTTGATATATAGGGTTCTTTATCTCCTGAAATAATTATATCTATATGTGGAAATAGGGTCTAGTTTCATTTTCCATGAAAGTAAAAATTTTCAGATTCAGATTCTTTCTTTTGACAGAGAATCATATATTTGGCTCTGCAGTCTGCATACTCTATCCTCCCTCAACAAACATTTTTGGGCTTGCTGTTAGCTAAAGTGTGGTTTGGGTAGTAATTTTAGTGATACTTGTATTTAATGTTCAAGATGGTATGCCGGCCATTATGATTTACCTTTTTTTTTTTTGCTCTCCTCATTTGTTTTTAATTGAAGCCATTGATGATATGAAAGATCTTTGCATGATTTACCGATGGTACGTCATTGTTGTTGATTAATTTTATCCTGACATGCGCCTAATTCAGGGTAGTGGAGCAGTGGGCTCAATGTGACAATTGCTCTAAGTGGCGGAGATTGCCTGGTGACATTTTACTTCCTCCTAAATGGACATGTGCAGATAATGCTTGGGACCAGAACAGGTTGGTAATTTATGTATTCATATACTCATGCATACAATCAGGAACAAACAGCCAACATACTTTGTACAAAAAGAGCAAACTCATGTGTGGGATATACAAGCCTATAGATGACAACACATTTCATTTGTTGTTGTAGGTGTTTTTGCTCTGCTCCAGAGGAGTTAGGCCCCAGAGAACTTGAAAATTTTCGACATCTGAATAAGGGTATGGACTGCTATTGTTGTTCCTATGTATTACAGTATTAGCATGTTAGTTTATGAAAGTTCATCTTTGTATCTTGCCTAGTTATTCTCTGTTTCCTTGACGCTCTTGCGTGAAATTTTTTTTTTTTTTTTTTCCTTTTTGTATATAGATGAAAAATATAGTGCGATGCCTTAGAGACCTAGAAGTACCTACTTAAACGGAAGTAAATATTTATGTGATGATGGACATTTCTTTGACATATTTTTCTCCTGTAGATTCGACGAAGAGAAGAATGGTGATGGGTAGTCGAATGGCACAGGAGCAGGAATCTTCTGGCCTCAATGCTCTAGCTACTGCAGCAGTTTTGGGAGATAACACTAATGATCCAGGTACTTCATCTGTTGCAGCTACCACCAAACATCCAAGGCACCGCCCTGGTTGTTCTTGCATAGTATGCATTCAACCACCTAGTGGGAAAGGGAAGCACAAATCAACGTGCACTTGCACCGTTTGCATGACAGTTAAGCGCCGTTTCAAGACCCTAATGATGAGGAAAAAGAAACGGCAATCGGAACAGGAAGCTGAGATTGCCCTGAAAAATCACCAACAGCAAAATCCTAGCAAAGATATTAAAGCTGATGCGGAAAAGAACAAGTCTTACCCGGAGAATCAGCATGAAACTGAAGATGACTTGCAAGTGGGTCCTGCTCAAACTAATGATGGCCAAGGACAAAATCCAATCTGTTTGTTTACTGAAAGTGGCAAGAGCCTCGACCTGAATTTCCACCCTCAGCGTGATGAAGACTTAAAGACGAAGCCTTCTCAGTCTAGTTTGACGAATCTCCTTCAATTAGCAAGTTTTCCTCTGGAGGCATACATGAAGCATAGTGGTCTTGCTAGCTTGACAGCTGAGCAACAAGCTAGTTCTACATCGTTGACAGGGCAAGCTGTTGGAGAGATTGGGGGAAAAGTTGTCGATGATCACCCTCTTAGTCCTCCGGAACAAGTGAATCTTAGTAATGGAACATGTGAACCAGAAAATAAACAGCAGTGTGATAATTTGTGATATCCTCTCTTCCCCTGTAATTTACGTTTCCGTGAAGAGCAAATTCTTTTATTGTTGTAATATCATTTTTCTTGGCTTATGGCCTATAATTATTTAGGCTAAGTTTTTTTTTTTGTAACGTATAGTGTTAGTGGGGATTTAGGAATTGTTTGAACTCACACAAACTCATCAAATTAGATGTACAAATCGTAAGAAGATTCTACAAGGATGTGAAGTTTCATGGTATTACTTTGGCCGTACTTGCCCAAATATCAATCTCTCTTAAAATTCGTCTCGTGAAGTCAATCAAAAGCACCCTATTTTCACACCCACTACTTCCAATTTTCATCATTAAGCCCACAAAGTCATCAAGCCACCCTTGTGCCTATGGTCTAGGTAGCCCACGCCAAGCTAGTACCATGCATCATGGCCTTAGCCAATAGTATTTCATTGCTTTTGCAGGTCTAGGAAGCATAATGGAGCTAGCCTCAATCATCTAAAATCAAGCATCCAGGAATGAAATTATCGAACCTCCTATCATCCTATATTCCTATGTGTACTTGTTAGCAGGTCATGTATTTGTTTCCCCACTCTCCGGTTAATTACTTGTATTAGGTTAGTTAAGAAACAAAAGCCTAATAATAAACACATCCACAAGGTACAAATACGGACTTGCAAAATATTTCTATTGGTAAATGAATTGACTTGTCAAACCGCTAAAAACGATGTGAGATGTCCATACTCAAGAACTAGAGTCAAAATGTTTCGCGTCGAGCTTGAACTACCTTAAGCTTGGCCTTGGCTCAACTTGTTAACTGTTAACAAATAACAACCCCCATAGTTGGCCATAGTCCCCAATATAGAGTAACTACATCAGTGAAAACAGCCGAAATACATGGAATGTTGAGAGGTTGAAGAAGCTAAGCAAATGATAAAAGTTGGGAACAGCAGCAATGGCGTCCGAGGCCTCTTCTTCTTCATGCGTACTTTCCAGAACCTTCCATTGTTGTATTCAACTTTAACCAAGGAAGGTAACCCTACTTCTTCTTCTTCTTCGTTGCTCCATTTCTTGGTTAATTCTCTGGGTTTTACAAAGTATTATTCACTCACTACTGCTGCTAAGCTCGCTGATAAAGTACCAGAAGGGAAGATTGATTTGAATTTTGTTGAAAATGTTGATTCTGTAATTCAATTCTTTAATCAACTTGGGTTTCAACAATCTGATATTAGGAAAATTGCTTGTCGTGAACCTCGGATTTTAGTATCTAGGGTTAGTGAAACGCTAAAACCTAAAATTAAGACTCTTAATGATTTGGGTATTTTTGGGTCTGATCTTGTTGAAGCAATTGTGATCAATCCTTCGATTTTGTTCCAAAATTTGGGTCCTGCAATACAGGCTTATAAAACTGTTTTGGGTAGTGATGGTGATGTTGTTACTGTTCTGAAGCAATCGAGTGGAATCTCTTTTAATTGCGCTGCTAAGTATTTGATTCCGAATGTTAATTTGTTGCAAAATTATTGTGTCGTTCCTACTGAAAAAATCCAGAATTATATTATTCAGCACCCTAAGAGCTTTGCAGTGAGGACTGATTTGTTTCGAGATATGTTGGTCAAGGTTGAAGTAGAGTTGGAGATTCCTCGGAGCTCTTCAATGTTCTTGTATGGCATCCACATGATGACTCGTGTTAGTGATAAGCATATCGAGGATAGATGTGAAGTGTTTAAGAGCTTTGGATGGACTCAAGCTGATGTCATGAGATTGATCAAGCAAAATCCATTGTGTTTGTGTTATACGAAGGCAAGGATCGAGAAAAGATTAGACTTTCTGATGAACCAACAGGGTTACGAGCCATTTTACTTGTCATTGCAACCTTTATTATTCATTTGTAGCTTGGAGAAAAGGTTATTGCCAAGACTACAGGTCATACAGATTTTGAAGGAAAAGGGGTTTTTAAGGAGGAATTACCATCTTTCTAGTGCTATTGGCATGACTGACTCTATGTTCTTCAAAAGGTTTGTTCGTCCATTTGAGGTAGTCCATGAAGTTTATGCCCAAATGACGGGTTCTACTGTGGGGTCGCTTTTTTCAAGAGGCCAAACCTTTGAGAATCTACCTTTTTCTAGGAGCGCTGGAACTTAAGCCAATGGTGTCATCGGATTCCAATGCTGCTTGATGGTATCAGGCAATGTTAACTTTGAATTTGTCATCAAAACAGCTTTCATTATTCTCACAATATCATTTCCTTGTCAGAGTAGCAATCTTACCTTTTGAAAATGAACCAGAAAAGGTTGATAGGCAATTGTAATTGGGAAGGCTTGATTGCAGGATATAACTTTGTTCTGAGCAATGAGTAGAATTTTAATGCAATTCTTGCAAAGGGGCTTGACTCAGATCTTTTTGCTAAAAGGTATGGGAGTATTGTATTTGGTTTTTCCCATATGTATCCCTTTATGCAATCCTTCTGAGTTCATGACCTATGTTAAATTTACTGGAATGTTGTTATAGTTACTTTTGAAAATAGATAGTTGTTTTGTGGAGTGTGGACTGTGATGCCTATTTCTTTCTTAGGGAAAGTTGGTTTCATATAATTGCCAATATGAGGTTGTGTTGTTCTATTTACCATACTAATGTTATGCTAATTGGATCTTATGTCATACAAAAGTGTAGCGTTCTTCTATATGCTAATGATTTAGATGCTATTTGAACTTTGAGTATCTGTTTAGCAAATATATTGAAGCTAGAGAAAGACAAAGTTTCAGATCTCAACTTGTGAAGCTTATACTGATTTCTAGTGTCTGCACTTTGCATTGCTAGCTATCATTTAGATACTTTCACCATGTGCATGGGCGAGTCTTTACTTACCTCCTTCCATTAATTAATTTGTCCTTTGACCATGGTTTGTTTAGGTTTATGGGTTTACTTATAATTTACTTGACATTTTGTGATGTCTCTCTCTTTCCCTTTCTTATTTTGTTTTGTTTAAATGTGAGGTATCATGCTATAATGCATTTAATGTCTTAGGCTGTTTGTTGACTTATTGTAAAATTGTAGTAAATGTGCAAATTTTTAAAAATATGAGTAATATAAATATGCGATTTATCTTTTGTATTGTAAAGGGACTGAATCTAAGTCCAGGTTTTGGACTAAACTACAAGGGATTGTAAGCCAAGGTTTTACTGCCAGGATTCTGAAACTACATATTTTATTTAGTTGAACATTAATGCAGTAATAATGTTATATACAGAATAACTTATTCACTATAAAACCAAGATGAAAACGAAAAAATACAAATAAAAATAAAAATAAAAATAAAGCATACAATAAATGTATCCTGCTTCCTTGTATTGGGAATTTGGGAGTGTTATGATTACTTGTATGTAGCAGGCTCAAAAACCCCAGTTTCCCTGGTATGTTACTCAATGTACAAGCGTTTCAGCACTGGAACCCATCCCATTTCTATGCGTTGGTTCACATTGTCTCTAAAATCTATGAAAAGGGTTCCTAGGTAATTGTACGCATTTTGAAGGCGATTTCCTTTCCAAAAAAAAAAAGTGCATTTCAGATGTGTTGAGTTTGTACATACAGAAAACAGGTGGTTGGAAGCTGTTAAATCTGGTGCTTTGTGCACTTGAACTTCCATTATCCATAGTTTATGCAGACATTCATTTAGGTATTAGGTTTTTAGTTGTGGCTTGTTTTTCTTGTGTGTGTGTGTTGGGGGGGGGGGGGGGGGGTTGGGACAATTGGTTTTTTTTTTTTTAAATATTTGTTCTCATCTGGTGCACATCAGACTATTAACCTAAAGAAATGGTAAACTAGTTAACAGGGTAAAATCCGAGGGGATTTGAAAAGGGGGGAGGGTTGAGGGAGCTATTGTTGTCCCTTGAATCCTTGATTCTGTTCATATGCACTTCTTTTTTTGGTAGTGTGGCTTAATCAAGCAAGTGACAGAAATCTAAATATTGATGAGAAGTGATCTTGATCATAATACTTTTGTATTAAATATTCCAGTGCACCATTCATATATCAAAACTTTCAATTGTCTGATTATGATACATTGCATATAAGTTTTCATTGTAGCTCAAGCAATTATATTTTTAATATGTTTGTTTCATACTTCTGTTCTTGGGATTTATGTTCATCTTCAGTATATATGTGTTACACGTGTGTCTTGTAGGAACCTCCAGTTTTTGGGAAGAGCAGTATTTTCACCACCCGTCCATCCGGGTAAAATCTTCATCTTTATATTTTAACATTTTAGAATTTCTAGTCCTGTATTTTAGCATGAAATTATTGCTTAGCCAACTAAAACTACTTTTTCCACTGAAATCTGAAACTTTTCTTAAAAACTCGTATTTGGAGAAGCATCAAGTGTAGCAGTGTCATTAATTCTTAGAAAGTACAAAATGAATAATTAAGGTAGTTGACAAGCCTACAAAAATAGGCAATTGACCAATAGTGGGACAACCATTGTAAAGTGGAAGAGGGAGAGAGAGAGAGAGGGGGGGGGGGGGGGTACAGGGGAGTATGTTCTGTGGAAGGTTGAAAAAAATGCTAAAAAAACAAAAATTTTACTTTGTAGAGATGATAGCTATGGAGTTACCGAGGTAGTTTCCATACAAGGTTTGGATCTGATAGTATGTGTTTGGTCGTGTTGAAATATTTGAAGTGTGGAAAAGAAATGAAAGCAATCTAACATATTACATTGACAAATCAAATTGCTGCCCTCGCTGATTTGAGAAGGTCTCTTAGATGCAATGTAATACACTTTGTCCTGGTTGCATAC
The DNA here is from genome assembly GCF_948465745.1 of Chenopodium album. Lineage (NCBI taxonomy): Eukaryota > Viridiplantae > Streptophyta > Magnoliopsida > Caryophyllales > Amaranthaceae > Chenopodium > Chenopodium album. Next base: position 55,221,952 of record NC_137845.1, on the reverse strand, counting down.
TTAGTAGCCAACCTGTAGGACTGGATGGAAATTCCCCTGCTGTTTAGTGTTTCTCGAGACAATATCCCTTGCTTATTCAGGCTTTTTCTCGTCTCACTATTGAAAAGGATTTGGGCCTTCAGTTAGCTTGTTTTTCTTCAGTATTTCCAGGATCCATCCAGTCATTTAAGTTTTCAATTTCATTATTCATAGGTTGAGTGTCTAGTTGCATTTTCCTTAAAAATTTTGATTCAGATTCTTTTTTTTTTTTGGACATATAAATATATAATGATATGTATGGCTGTGAAATTTTCTGTGTTTCGCACACTATATCCTCCCTGATCAAATATTTTTGGGGCTCCAAAGGAATAAGGCCCCAGAAAACTTTGAAACCTTTGACGTCTGAGCAAGGTTTTGAACTCCTATTGTTCTTAATTTCTATGTATTAGGCAGTTAGTTTATGAGAGTTCCATCTTGATTCTGAGCCTAATGTACCTACTTAAATTAAAGATGAATTATTCATGTGAAAATGAGCATTTATTTGACGCATTTTTCTCATCAAATTCCTATCTAATTGCATTGGTTCTACAAATAGAAGAAAAGTAGTGGCTTGTTGAATAGCACTGGAACAGGAATCTTCTGGCTTCATGCTCTAGCTACTGCAGCAGTTTTGGGAAATAATACTCATGATCCAAGCACTTTATCTGTTGCAGCTACCACAAAGCATCCAAAGTACCCCTTCCTGGTATTTTCATGCATAGTTTGTTTTCAACCATTCAACGGGAAGGGGAAGCACAATTCAAGATGCACTTGCACTGTCTGCATGATTGTTAAATGTCGGTGAAAAAGAAATGACAGTCAAAACATGAAGAGGAGAATATCCTGATAATTCATCAAAAGCAAATTCCTAACAGACAAATGTTCTAAGCTGATGCGGAAAATAATGACAAATCCTACATTGAAGCATCAGCACCAAACTGAAGACGAATCAAAGATGGCCGAGGTCAAAATCTGATTAGGTTGTTACCTGAAAGTGGCAAGGACCATATCAATAAAGGGAATGGTGTAATTATTATGATGATTTTATAAAGTGAAGGAATATTTTTCAATGATATTGTCAAGCATAGCAACACATGTGGGTGTGCACCTTCTTTGTAAGGTTGCCATAAGTCATGCATTCATGTATATACATTGTATGGAATATCAATTCAGAACAACACATAGAATCAATATGCGGTACGCAGACAGTTAAACTTAGGTCTATTGCAAGTTTGCAGGAGTTGTATTCAAATTTGCGTTTTTTTTTTTTTTTTTTTTTTTTTTTTTTGAAACAATTACGAAACTAGGCCCTTTTTTCTGGAAAAAGTGGCTAGATTATGGGCTCTAGCAAAACAATAAAATCCAATGTACATACTACATAGCAGGCTAGCAGCAAGAACAAAAATACCATACTTTCTTTGTTGCCATCAAAATACTTTAGGGTATAACATTGACACTATGCGGGTAGAGGTGTTAAATATTACTCAACCGACCTGATTCAAAACCAACCCAAACATAAATTGATTCAAACTTCGACTTATATGAACACAATAATATAGTATGTCTTTAAAGTGTTGTCTAATGGGTTACTTCCTCGCTGGATGTACGCACATAAGGGCTGACATTGTGGCCTAGGAGGTGCCATGGGCTGCTAGGGTAACACTTTCCTAATGAGCACACCCAACTCACAGTAAGATTATGGGTCATCTATCTAGTGGGGCAAAATTGTTTTAGATAAGTGAAGGTATGGTCGAACTGGATTCCCAAGATGAAGTATTGAAAGTTCACCTTTTTATTATTTTTTTATTTTATGCCCATAGCTAGGTTGCACAAGAACGGATATTGACATGGACACGGGTACAAAATGAATACGAGAAATGTCTATCTTAAAATAAGGAACACGGGTATGGAATGTTAAAATTCAAATAATATATTTTAAAAAAGAATTTGACCATATGTTTGTCATTCCTTCCGCTTATTATATCATATTGTATTACTCCGTATATTATTATTTAACAATTACCTTATTTATCTTACTTTACTTAATTTCTCATTAAAAAAAATTAAACAGTCCATATCATGGTAGGATACGGTCCGAGACGTATCCTCGTGTGTCCATATCATGGTAGGATACAGACACGACAGTTAAATGAAGTGTCCATACATCCTAGACCCATAGTCCACAAATAATTTACATCACTAGGGTCGGCTATCGAACACGGAGTCAGAAGAGTGGCAAAATACATGAATGACTTGTGGCTAGGGGTGAAAGGCCAACCAAGACCAGATATAGGTAGGCCAATGTTAGCATAGTGGTTAGCTCCTACTCGAATTGAATGATAATCAAGAGAGCTAAAAAAAATCGACTTATTAAACTAACACCTCACAAGTTAGCCATCTAATAGAGAACCTCCCAACTCCCAAGCTATTGTAGTTGGTTGGACTCGAAATTGTGACCTCAAAGTCACAACGTATATTCCTTCCAACTCCACTAAGTTTGCTTTGTACGTAGTATATTCCGTAGCTATAATGTACTAAGTATTTTGGTAATAAAATGTACTCTCCTAATTCCATAATAAGAGTCTACTCGTATTTCATTTTACACGATGTTCAATACAATCCCGAGTTCCTGACCACCAATTATCTTTTAAATACATATTAATAAAACTATACACAGTATATAAAGTTGATATCTCACTTAACCCCTATTTTTAATATGGCATTGTGTTTTCATACTTTGTGTAGTGGTGTTAAAAACTGACATGACCCAAAAAATTAATCGATTTACATTTCCATCCATATACATACAATAATTTAGCGTGCAAGTTTAGAATTAGACCTGACCGACCGACCTGACCAACCCGGCTCAACCCCACCTCTAATTTTGGGACGAAAGACTGGAAAGAGTATTGAGCTCAGGAAAATTCAATTAATCTACTGAATTCATGTAATCGGCACTCCGTATTCAAATAGTAACAGGCCCTTTGTCAAAAAAAAAAAAAAAAAAAAAAATAGTAACAGGCCAATAAGAAGAAGGTTGAGTTCATCTAAAATTGACTATACAAAATGATGAAATTTGGGTTCAGCTCTAATGGCACTGTCAATGGCTTCCGATGCCTCTACAGCTACTTCTTCATGCCTGGTTTTCGACGCATTTCAACATCTTCTTCATCAAATGAAGGTAATACTACTTCTTCTTCTTCATTTGCGAACTTCTTAGTTGATAAACTGGGTTTCTCCAACCACCAATCTCTCTCTACTTCCGCTTCACTCGCTAGTCGGCGGAGAATTGGTGGAGCGAAGCTGGTTGCTGATTTCAATAGGGTTGAAGAGGCTGAATCTGTTATTCAATTCCTTAAGCAAATTGGTTTTCAGCAATCTGATATTAGGAAAGTTGTATGTCATGAACCCCGGATTTTACTTTCTAGGGTTAGCCAAACCCTAAAACCCAAAATTAAGGTTCTTAATGATCTGGGTTTATCTGAGTCTGATCTTGTTCAAGCTATTTTAAAAAATCCTTCAATAGTGCGCCAAATTTTGGGTCCTGCAATTCATGCTTTTAGGACTGTTCTAGGTAGTGATGAGAATGTTGTTCGGGTGATAAAAATATCGAATAGAGTTAATTTTAATAAAGCTGCTAAATATTTGATTCCCAATGTTGAAATGTTGCAAAGTTATTGTGGAATTTCTGGTGATGAACTCAAGAAACATATTTTTCACAGGCCTAGTATTTACTGTATGGAGATGAATTCATTTCGAAATCTCTTGATTAGGGTTGAAGAAAAGTTAGGGATTTCTCGAAACTCTGTGATGTTTGTTTATGGAATACAATGTGTCGCTGTATGTAGTGATAAGAATATCTACGATAAATGTGAAGTTTTTAAGAGCTTTGGATGGACTCAATATGATGTCATGGAATTGATCAGGCGAAATCCTTTGTGCTTGACATCAAACGAGGAAAGAATTAAGGAAAGATTGGATTTTCTGATAAACCAGCTGGGTTATAAGCCGGATTACCTAGCATCCCAGTCTTCGTTTTTCACTTATAGCATAGAGAAGAGGTTATTGCCAAGACACCGAGTCTTACAGGTTTTGAAGGAGAAAGGCCTGATAAAAGAGCATTACCTTCTTTCTAGTGCTTCTATCTTGAGCGAGGCTAAGTTCTTGAAAAGGTTTGTTTTTCCTTTTGAGGAAGTCCATGAAGTTTATGCTCAGCTAACAGGCTCTACAGTTGAATCGCTTGTTGCAGGAAGAGTAAAAGGCCAAATCTGAAGATGTCATTGAGTTCATTCTAATGCTGCTAGATGCAAGTCAGTGTATAAGGTATTAGGCGTTCTTAAATTTTAGATCTTTTTTTTTATAATAACATCTATCAATATTCTCTCAATATCATTTCCTTGTCCAAGTAACACTCATGAATCATGTCCACTGGAATGATACGAACCAGTAAGGCTGTAATAGTTAGACATTTTTAGTTGGGAGGGTTGAATAGCAAGAGCATTACTTTGTAGGGAGAGTAAAAAGCCAAATCTGAAGATGTCATCCAGCTTTAATGCTGTTAGATGCTAGTGCATAGTGTATTAGGTGTTGTTAAATTTTAGTTTTTATTTGTTTTTTTTTAATCAAAGCATCTATCAATATTCTCTCAATATCCTCCTTGTCCGTGTAACACTCGTGACTAGGTTTGGGATTCATTCTATTAGGTGTTTCGCATACATGTTGTCCCTTTTATGTGAACCACTGATTTCTTGATCTATATTACATATGCCAGAATTTTATTAATAGATCGTTGCTTTGTTGACTGTTATGACAATTTAATTGGGACGTCAATTATTAATAGTTGATACAGGGATGGGTAACTCTTTTCCAAACTGATCTTATAGAAGCATATTTTATCGAAAGTTGAAATTGTAGTATCTAATATGAAGTGTTAAAAGTTAAAACTAATGACAGTTGCTATTAGCCTAGTTTCAACTTATGGAGCATTTACTGTTTCCATTCTTCTCTAAATTTCCAGTGGATGGACTTAACTTTTGATTTCCTGTTACCCTTTTATCATTATTTGCTTAGATAAAATTTTTTAAAAAAAAAACATGAGAAGTTGATGTTTAATTCTTTTCTTCTACATTATGATGCTGTAACCACCTCACTGTGTATATTATATTAGGTTTGAGAACCCTACTTTTGTTCCAGAAAGATAGTATAAGTCTTGTTAACTGCAGATCATTTTATGAACATTTTAAAATATAATTCCAAGCAACTCTATTATAAAAAATGATTCTCTTACAATTGTGAGGGAGATTCAACACCTGAGAGAACAACTTTAGGTGCATGGCATAGCAGGAAGCCTGGTCGATATAAACCGCCAGTGATTTTTTTAAGCATTTGTTTTTGCAATATCAAATTATCCTTAACCTGTATATACCATTCTGAAAAAATTGTTTCTTAAGAGGATGCGTTAAAATTATGGTGTAGAGTCTTAAGTAGCCTTAGTATTGATACCTACGTGTCTTTACCTCCATTTTTATTTACTTGACTAACATTCCTAAAATGGAAATGTCTATTACTTGACCCATACTATATTTGGTAAGCTTTTGGTAGAGAGATTCTCTAAATTACCACTGCAAAGTGCATGTAGAGACAACTTTGGGGGTAATATTGTGCCAATTGTTATGGGTCTACTAAATAGAAATGGAGGAAGTAGTTTTCACCCCACAAAAGCACCTATAAATTGCAATAGGTCAATGTTCTTGTATGATATTCTGGAATTTTTTTGTTTCTGCTGTGGGACATTCCATATCACCTACCGCAAAGTTCCAGTATCATAGGTGCTGTGGAAGTTGTATTTTTCAGAGTTACAATTTTTTTGTGGGTTAGTTTAGTGTAATTGAGCCTTGTGTTTAATAAAATGATGGAATTTGAACATAAGGGATTGTTTCCCTTCTTTATGCTTGTGTTTGCTTCCTTGAGTTCCTTCTCTTACGAGTAATACCATAAGTCAGCTTTGACCATGAATTTGTTTTATATATAGAATTACATACAATTGTTTGACATCACTCATGTATCTTGGTGACCGTTTTTTTTAATTTTTTTTTCTCTTTTGGGAATTTGATGGCTGTGTTGTTAATTGGTTGAATCAAAATTGAAATTTTATTTGTTTTTGTAAGATCATGAAGTAAATTTGGTGTATTAATGTCACATTTCAGTACGTGTCTGAATCATCATGATGATTAAAGAAAATGGGATCTATCTATGTATATTGTGAAGGAAGTTTGGTTTTTGAAGCGTTTCTCTGTCTATAGTATGTAATACACTGGATCCGAGCTTCAGCTTTTGGAGTCAACTATACACCACAAGTCCACAACCACATTATAAACAAAGGTATTATTGCCAGATCTCTGAAGCTGTATTAATTTTGTTCAAATTTATTGCAGTCATTTCTAATTTTATTTATGTAAAGTCGAGATTAAAACAATTAATAATATAAAACACAGAGTAGATTTATTTTGCTTTTAGTCTTGAAGTAGAGCCTTTATTGTCAGTGTTGAAGGCTCAAAGATCTTATTCCCATGGGATGATTTTTGGCGCCATATCCATTATCCAATGTGCATTCACTTAGGAGTCATTTGGTTGGATATTTTGGAACGAGTTGGAATGAAGTTAGAATCTATTCCATCTACTTTATTGTTTTTTTTAACTATGGAACCCCATACCACAGGGGATCTAACTATACCCCATCCCAAAGAATCTCATAAGTGATACCCACCTCACCTGCTGACCCCATAATAATAATAAGATTCAAATTGTGTTTGGACCCCAAGAAGGTCCCATTCCATTAAGCGATGAAATTACCAAAATACCCTGCAGTGGGGCTCTCAAGAGTTGATTGGGGCCCGAATCCCGAGAAACCCTAAACACTGCCTATAAACTCCTTAACCCCAATCAATTCATTTACTCCTCCTTATAATACTTATCTGCCAAACCATTAAGGGGTAATTTCTTTTGTCTCTCTAGATTTTTTTTTTTTTTTCCTAAACGTCATTTACTATCTTGGCCGTTGGAGGGGCTTTCTTGAGATCACCTTCTATGCAGTTGTCTTCGTTCGTTTTACATGACTCAGTTGGACTAGACGAGCAAACTCCCACTAATATTCACACAACGGATTTCTAGATCTTGGATCTTTATTGACTCTTGGTTGAATCTTTGATTTGAGTCTTGTAGATTTTTGTTATTTGATCTGAACCAATTTTTTCTAATATGGTCTGAATTGAACTTATTTTTCCAATTTGATTGTTTGATTTGACATATTTTTTCTTATGTATTTCTTTTCAGTGTTACTATTAAATTTGTAGATGACTGCTTTACATTGTTCCATCATTCCAGTCTCCCTTTTATGATGATTTTAATACTTTTCCTTGTTGATGTTCATCATTGTATATTACTATAACAGATTAACAGCCAAATATGAATTTGTGTCAGCTAAGTGCTAATTAAAAAACTTTATGCTAGTGCAACAAGTATATACTATATATACTTTGTACCTAACACATTTACAAGGCTAGATCAAAAAATCGTGAGGGTTAAGGCTTGGTTAGAGTACTTTTTCTTTTTGTTTAAAAAATTGAAAATTTTCACATTTTTACAAATAATGAAGAAGTTTGTATCATTTGCCCCAAAAATATGGCAACACGCTAACATGAAGAAAAAGTGGTAAGGTAATGTTCGGGAGCTCTACAGAACAAAAAATTGCATAATTAGATTTGATAGCTCATGGGAAAATAGGCACAAACAAGAGTGGTGCAGGTGGACTGCAGACTACAGCACGAGAATTAAGCATGATGCTTGGGCACTTTTAGTATTTCCAACAGTGCCTAGGAAACAGAGGCAAAGGACTGCATCAAAGCCCTAAATTGAAGCCAAGGAATGGGGTTTCTTAGAATTTTGGTCTACTCTGAGTGTCTGACTGCAGTAACTTAGTCTCCATTCTCGTAGCCCTTGCACATGGGATATGTCCACTGGATTATTGGGGAAATCAACCTGCAGCCGGTTAGGAAAGAATACTCAGGTTTGCAATATTCTAAAAGTTGACAGAGATCTTATAGCTAACAATTGTCGTGCTTGTTTCGCGCTGCTGTCTGGCTGTCTGCATACTCTATCCTCCCTCATCAAGCATTTTTAGGGCTCCAAAGGAATCTGGCCCCAGAGAACATGGAAACCTTCCACATCTGAGCAAGGATATGAATTCCTATTGCTCTTAGTTTCTTTTCTGTTTGTGTTAGCAGGTTAATTTGTGAAAGTTCATCTTGGTTTTGAACCTTTGCTGGTAAAAAAAAAAAAGTTCTTTGAAAAAAACCCTAGCAAGTTATTGGGTGACGAGTTTACTCATCATTATGACTAGTATGTAAAATGTATGCATTTGCGTTGCACGTCATCTCCTGCTTGCATCTGCTTCCTTAATATTCTATCTTGTTTGTTTATTTTCTTATTGTCTGATGTTTTTGTGTGAGAATTTCTTTTCTTTTTTCTCCCCTATGGATGGAAAATGACCTGTTTTGTGCAACGTTTTTGAGTATTGAAATCAAAGAAAAATCATTAGTGGGTAGTAGAATGACACTAGAACAGGAATCTTGTGGCTTCATGCTCTAGTTACTTCAGCAATCAGGGAGATAACATTAATGATCCAGGCACTTCATCTGTTGCAGGTTTGCAGCTCTCACCAAGTATCCATGGCACCCTCCTGGTTTTATCTATGCGTTAGGTGTATTCAACCACCTAAAGGGAAGAGGAAGCACACATCAAGATGCACTTGCACTGTCCGCATGATTATTAAATGTCGCTTCACGAGGAAGAAGAATTGACAGAATTATAGTCAGAACAGGAAGGGGAGACTGCAAAAGAGATGTAAAAATCTGATGTGGAAAATAATGACAGATCTCACCTTAAGGCTTAAGCATCAGCATGAAACTGAACATGACTCACAGATGGGTCCAACTCAATCTAAAGATGGTCGAGGTCAAAATCCGATTTGCTCGTTGGCCAAAAGTGGAAAGAACCACTGGAAATAGGAATAGTTATGCACTTGTGCTTATGCAATTGTAAAGTTAAAATCCTTTTAGGTGTCATTTTCCTTCATTTTCAACTTCCTTATTGATGTTGGGTTTGTTAAAAGGATCCTATCATCATTAGGAAACCACCGTTTCCTTTCTGTGGAAAGGAAGCATACCTTGCACAGAAAGGAAGCATACCTTGTCCAACGAGCCAAAAAGTAAATAAGAAAACAAAAGAAAAAGAAAAAAAAAGAAAAGTGACTGTTGGCGGAAAATGCCAAAGCAATGGCAACAATTTTGATTTTAGAAAACCAAAAGCACAAGTTAAAAGGTGACACTTGTCACAAGTTAAAAGGTCATATAATTTTTGTGACTTAAATCTCTAAAACGGCTATAATTTGTTAACGGTAACTTATTTCAAAAAACCAAAAGCACCAACGGTCATAAATTTTTTTTCTCTATACAAATAAGTATAATTTTTCCATATTCTCACACACTTTCATTTGTTGCATTTTTTTCCCATTAATCTCATCTATGGTGGAAAAAAATCTAATATCACTCAAACAAAATTTTTTTTCTTCATTTCACTTCCAATTTCAAATACCCTTCAATATGGATCGTAATAATTCAAATTACGGGAATAATATGAATTCTCCAAATAATCCAAACTTTCAATATAATCCAAATAATTCTCCTTTTGATCCAAATTTATTACAAAATCCTCATTTTCAAGCTGCTTTGCAATGGTTTAGTAGTCAATCAAGACCAATAAATGTCAATAATATTCCACAATGTCAACCTTCTTTCCCTTTTCCTCAAAGTAGCTTGTCATCTCAACAATCTCTTGGTAATATGCCAGTTTTTTCCATTTCTGAACATTTTACTCAGAACACGGATCAATCACTGGGAGGTTTTGGTGGTAGCAATGCAACTCCAATAGAGGAGAGTGGTGATGAACATGTGGAACAATTAGTGGGGGCGTAACATCTAGAAGACATTAACGATGTTGATGTTGAAATTGTTCCCGAACAAAATGTCAACACTACTGGGCAAAGGAAAAACCAATCATGGAGCATAGCTGAAGACAAAGCACTTGTATCGGCCTACATAAACGCAGGAAATGACGTAATGTGAGGAACCAAGACAAAGAGAAATGGGTATGGGTTGACATCTATAACCGTTACGAACGTTCTAGAATAGAAAACCCCGATGAAATAAAGGTAAGAAACATTAAATCTATGCAAAATCGACGGGATCATATCAATTTACATTGTAGTAAATGGGTAGATGCATATGGGTATCATTATCGAACCAAGGGTAGCTAGTGGTGAGTCCGAGCAAAATTTGGAGAAATTTGCTCACAAAGATTATTACGCAACTAACAACAAGATGTTTTGTTTATTGCACTGTTTTGAGGAATTGAGAAAATATTCGAAATGGGATCCTTCTTTGGCCAAAGATCAATCGAATATGTTACCCGGTGGCCAACAAACGTCAACTGAAAGTGGGGGAAGCGGTAAAAGATCACAACCTGATTCACCATCCGAGGTTGGAGGAAGAGGTAAAAGACCTGGTGGCATAAAACAAACAAAGATGAAAGGTAAAGCATCTACTACTTCATCTTCAAGTATAAATCTTGAAGTGTTAAACACAAATTTTAACGAAGTTGGTGATAAGTTGAATGATTTGGGTGGGCGACTTCTGGATCAGTTGAAGGAAAGAGATGAACTTAAAAAAGCACAAGTTGAAGAAAAGAAAAGGAAAAAGGACGAGGCCATGAAGTTTAGAAGGGTTAGAAAGGTTAATGCAGAAGCCCGTTCTTGATGAAGTGGAATTAGAAATGTATAAGAAACTTTGCAGAATTATTATCAATGTACCATTTTAATATGAGTGTAATTTCTATGTATTAATATGAACTTTATTTGTACTAAATTGAGTTCAAGTCTGTTAATGTTACTTTATATTATTGTGATAATTTATAAGATTGCTACCCATGACATTTCATCTAACCAAAATCTTATCTTCTGGCATCCTTTGTTTTATGACCACATATCATTATCAGAAATCTTATCTTCTGACTAACCTTATCGTTTTTTTGTCTAAATAATTTAGCAGATTGCCCCCAATGACATTTCATCTAACCAAAATCTTATCTTCTGACATCCTTTGTTTTATGACCACATATCATTATCAGAAATCTTATCTTCTGACTAACCTTATCGTTTTTTTGTCTAGATAATTTATCAGATTGCTCCCAATGACATTTCATCTAACCAAAATCTTATCTTCTGACATCCTTTGTTTTATAACCACATATCCTTATCAGAAATCTTATCTTCTGACTAACCTTATCCTATTTTTATCTCTAAAATTCATAATATTACTCCGAATAACATTACATCTATTAATATCAACCTTATATTCCCTTTAGCATTAAAAAAAAAAGCAAAAAAACCCAAAACCTTCTATTTCAAATATTGTTTGGTAATAAACATAATATGAATTTCGATTCAAACTCTTCAAGTTCTTCTTTTTCGTCTTCAAGTTCAACGGATGAAATCTATGATAAAATGGTCATGAAATTTATCAACGAGAGTCATCGATTACAAGTAATGCAAAATGCAGTACATGTAGCTGTAACGAATTCAGTACAACAAAATGAACAAAAACGTCAAAGAAAACGAAGAATAATTGTGCTGAGAAATCGTGAAGCAGCTCACGACAGTTGCAGATTACTTTAGTGACCAACCGGTATACGATGAAACCGCATTTTGAAGGAGGTTTCGTATGCGAAGACCCCTTTTCCTTCGCATTGTCAACACATTAAGTGCAACTAACCGTTACTTCCAACAACACCCATATGCTACCATGCGTCTTGGTGCTTCACCCATTCAGAAATGCACAACAGCCATACGTATGTTAGCTTATGGTTGTTCAACTGATCAAGTAGATGAATATCTGAAGCTCAGTGAAAGCACTGCTAGATAATGTCTTGCTCAGTTTGTCGACAGAGTAATTGCTCAATTTGCAACCGAGTACCTTCGCAAACCAACATTGGAAGATATCCAACGCCTCCTTAGAGAAGGGGAGGACAGAGGTTTCCCTGGCATGTTGGGCAGCATTGATTGCATGCATTTGCTGGATGGAAAGGAATGTATCAAGGAAGATCTAAAACAACAAATGTTATTTTAGAAGCGATTGCTTCCAGGGATTTATGGATTTGACACGCCTTCTTTGGGACACCTGGATCCTGCAACGGCATTAATGTACTTCAACGTTATCCAGCGTTTGATGATATAATAAATAATCGTGCTCCACAAGTTCTGTTTACTGTTAACAGAAATAATTACAACAAAGGATATTATCTCACAGATGGGATTTATCCAAAATGGTCGACATTCATAGACGCTATTGCAGCCCCACAAACCTTAAAGGATAAATTGTTCACTACACGTTAAGAGAGTGCTAGAAAGGATGTTGAGTGTGCATCTGGTGGGTTACAAGCTCGGTTTGAAACCTGCTTTGGCATGGAGTGTAGAGTTGATGTGGAAAATCATGATGACTTGCATCATCATCCACAACATGATAGTTGAAGACGAGCGTGATACATATTTAAACTATAAAGATCCACTTGAATTCGCCCAAGAATAGCCTGGAAATATGCCAGGGTCGTTCTCAACCAAAAATGCAACAACATTTACCGTAACTCTTGGGCAGTATGATCCTGATAATTTTAGTAGATTGATAGCTTCAAGAGGGGAGATTCGCGATAGACAAGTTCATGAGACATTAAAGAACGACATGGTTGAGTATTTATGGGCAAGGTCAAGGAGCTCGGTTGAAAATTAGCATTTTAATAATTTTAAATTATATATGTTATTTTCGTTGCTTATTTTCATCCGTATATTTCATATTTTTAATTCATGTGTTTTAATTCATGTATTTCGTATTTTACTAATTTTTTATATTAATGTGAAAATGTATTAGTTGACGTATTTTTGTTCAATTAATAATAATAATAATAATAATAATAATAATAATAATAATAAACATATTTTACAAACTTTAATAATAATTAAGTGTATAAGTAGGAGTGAGAATATGGTGGGGTATATGTAAACTGAAAAGAGAAAATAAGAAAGGATACTTATTGATGTTGGAAATATTTAAAAAAGATAATAAGTAAAAGGATGAAGATAGTGGGAAGTGATGTGGAAGAAAGAGAGTGTGATGTGTCAAGTGGAGGAAAGGAGAGAGAAATTGAGAAAGGATTGTAGCATCCTTTTGTGAATGCTGGTGCTCTTCAAAACTTTTTTTTTTCTTTTTTTTTTAATAAACTTTATGTTAATATTATTTGAAAAAAATATTTCATGTCAATTTGTATTGTAATACATTGTTAGTCAAAATTAGTAAGTAAGAGAAAGTCAAACATGTCAATTTGGGAGTAAAAATCTTGTGCTAGCAGCATTACTATTCAGCATTCCAAATGACTTCATTTTGAAAACGAATATGATGAAATTTGGGTTTAGCTCCAATGGCTTCCTATGCCTCTACAACTACTTCTTCCTCCCTGGTTTTCGACGCATTTCAACATCTTCTTCATCAAACGGAGGTAATACTTCTTCATCTTCTTCATTTGCGAATTTCTTGGTTGAAAATCTGGGTTTCTCCAACCACCAATCTCTCTCTACTTCCGCTACACTCTCTAATCGGCGGAAAATTAGTGGGGCGAAGCTGGTCATTGATTTCAATTGGGTTAATAAAGCTGAATCTGTTATTCATTTTCTTAAGCAAATTGGTTTTCAGCAATCTGATATTAGGAAAATTGTATGTGATGAACCCCGGATTTTACTTTCTAGGGTTAGCCAAACCCTAAAACCCAAAATTAAGCTTCTTAATGATGTGGGTTTATCTGGGTCTGATCTTGTTCAAGCTATTGTAAGAAATCCTTCAATATTGCGCCAAAGTTTGGGTCCTGCAATTCATGCTTTTAGGACTGTTCTGGGTAGTGATGAGAATGTTGCTCGGGCTATAAAAAAATCGCATTGGATTCAATTTAACAAAGCTTCTAATTGTTTGATTCCGAATGTTGAGTTGTTGCAAAGTTATAGTGGAATTTCTGGTGAAAATATTCAGAAACACATTATTCGGCACCCTAGTATCTACTGTATGAAGACAGATTTGTTCCAAAAAATCTTGACTAGGGTTGAAAAGAAGTTGGGAATTCCTCCAAATTCTGTCATGTTTTTTTATGGAATACAATGTGTTGCTGCATTAAGTGATCAGAGTATCGACAATAAATGTGAAATTTTAAAGAGCTTTGGATGGACTCAATCTGATGTCATGGAATTGATCAGGCGAAATCCTTTGTGCTTGACATCAACAGAGGAAAAGCTCAAGGAAAAATTGGATTTTCTGATAAACCAGCTGGGTTGTAAGCCGGATTACCTAGCATCCCAGTCTTCGTTTTTCACTTATAGCATAGAGAAGAGGTTATTGCCAAGACACCAAGTCTTACAGGTTTTGAAGGAGAAAAGCCTGATAAAAGAGCATCACCTTCTTTCGAGTGCTTCTGTCTTGAGTGAGGCTAACTTTTTGAAAAAGTTTATTTTGCCTTTTGAGGAAATCCATGAAGTTTATGCTCAGCTTACTGGCTCCACAGTCGAATCGCTCGTTGCAGGAAGAGTTAAAGGCCAAATCTGAAGTCTGAAGATGTCATCGAGTTTGTTCTAGTGCTGCTAGATGCAAGTCAGTGCCATAAGGTATTAGGCCTTGTTGAATTTTAGATTTTTTTTTTTAATAACATCTATCAATATTCTCTCAGTATCTTTTCCTTGTTCGTGTAACAGTCATTACTTATGTATGTTGACCCGTAAGGTTGCTATTAACTTATTGTTAGACATTTTTGGGAAGGTTTAATTGCAAGAGCATTACTTTGTTGCTTAACAATGAGTAGATGTTAAGTTGTATGTATAATATAGGGGGGGGGGGGGGGGGAGGTAGATATCGAGTTTCTTACTAATAGGTTTGGGATTTGGTGTTTTGCATACATGCTGTCCCTTTTACGTGAACCTCTGATTTCTTGATCAATGTTACATATGCCAGAATTTTATTAGTAGATCATTGCTTTGTTGACTGTTATGACAATTTCATTGGGAAAGTTGGCGTCAATTATTAATAGTTGATACAGGGATGTGTAACTCTTTTCCAAACTAATCTTATAGAAGCATATTTTATCGAAAGTTGAAATTGTAGTATCTAAGTTGAAGTGTTAAAACTAGTGACAGTTGTTATTAGCCTATTTTCAACTAATGGCGTCAATACATGTCCCTTTCTGTTAATTTTTTTTGATAATTTACACATTTTTATAAATAATGAAGAAGTTTGTATCATTTGCCCCAAAAATATGGCAACACACAAGCATTAAGAAAAAGGTAATGTTTGGGAGCTCTATGGAACAAAAAGATTGCATAATTAGGTTTGATAGCTCATGGGAAAATAGGCACAAACAGGAGAGGTGCAGGGTGGACTGCAGACTACAGCACGAGAAGTGAGCATGATGCTTGGGTACTTTTAGTATTTCTAACAGTGTCTAGGAAGCAGTGGCAAATGCCTGCATCAAAGCTCTAAATTGGAGCTGAGGAATAGGGTTTCTTAGAATTTTAGTCTACTCTAAGTCTCTGACTCCAGTAAATTAGTCTCTATTCTACGTAGCCTTCACACATGGGATATATCTATTCACTGGATTATTGGGGCAATCAACCAGCAACCGGTTTGGGACAAATATTCAGGTTTGCAATATTCGATAAGTTGAGAGATCTTATAGATAACAATTGTCGTGCTTGTTTCGCTCTGCTGTCTGCACACTCTATCCAATCATCAAGCATTTTTGGGGCTCCAAAGGAATTAGGCCCCAGAGAACATGGAAACCTTCGACATCTGAGCAAGGGTATGAACTCCTATTTGTTCTTAGTTTCTATTCTGTATATATGTTAGCAGGCTAATTTGTGAAAGATCATCTTGGTTTTGAGCCTTTGCTTGTAAAAAAAGGTTCTTTGAAAAAAACCCTAGCAAGTTACTGGATGACTGAGTTTGCTTGCACATCATCTCCTGCCTGCATCTGCTTCCTTGTTATATCTTGTTTGGTTATTTTCTTTATCTGATATTTTTGTGTGCTTTTGAAGAAAGCAGGCAAAACCAGGTTGCGTTATGAAATTGGATTTGAGGAAAGCTTATGATATGACACAGACCCTTGTAGAAACTGAGAATCTCCTCTCGAATCGCATCTGCATCAGTAATTTGGTTTCCACTCCTGTCATGCAGCATATTTCTTTTGTTAGTGGCAAACCTCTTCTGAATCTTCGCACCTCTTTATAACTTCCCCCGGTCTTCGGCCTGAGCTGTATGAGGCAGAAACTCGTCTCACGTACGGTTCGAAGGCCGAGCCCCACCCCAGCAGTAATGGTGCGGCTTAGGTCAACTAACACAAAGAAGATACAGTTCACTCAACGATTGCCTTTGGGTTCCGAACTCCATATGGGGAAGGAACGTTGGGGAGTTTTTATGGTGGTTTATCTCTCGTGCCAGAGTATTCCATTCTGTTTTTCAGCTGGATCCGGGCTTGGCTCGGCCTGAAACAACTGTATCTGTCTTTTGTAGAGAGAGAGAAGGGCTTTTTGCGAAAGGCTATCAACGTAGACGTATATAAAAAAGTGAGTATGCGTGCAGAGTGTTGAATCGGCGAACAACCGAACCCTTGGGACCTTCTTCAACCCCAGGATGTGATGAGTCGACATCGAGGTGCCAAACGACTCCGTCGATAAGAGCTCTTGGGAGTCATCAGCCAGCAAACCCACTGAGACACCTAAAATTACGACAAGTGTGGATCAAAGGCATAACCATGCAGACTCTGCGACGTCACCCGATGCCACTACAACTCTTTTGTTGATCCATTGTCCTCCCCTTCTTCCATTCCCTTGGATGTGCCCTCGAGAAATTGAAACTTAGAAGACTATGTCTCCGAGTGCGAATCTAAATCATGTCGCCGGACGACTTTGTCTTGCAAAAGCTTAATTACTGGATGACTGAGTTTGCTTGCACATCATCTCCTGCCTGCATCTGCTTCCTTGTTATATCTTGTTTGGTTATTTTCTTTATCTGATATTTTTGTGTGCAAGATTTTTTTTTTCTTCCCTATAGATGGAAATTGGCCTGTTTTGCACAATGTTTTTGAGTACTGAAATTAGAGAAAAATCAATAGTGGCTAGTAGAATGACACTGAAATAGGAGTCTTCTGGCTTCATCATCTAGTTACTTCAGGCACTTCATCTGTTGCAGGCTTGCAGCTATTACCTAGGCGCTTCATCCTAACATTTGTGGGACCTGCAATTCATGCTTTTAGGACTGTTCTGGGTAGTGATGAAAATGTTGCTCGGGTCATGAAACAATTGTATAAGGTTAAATTTTGTGATGCTGCTAATTATTTGATTCCCAATGTTGAATTGTTGCAAAGTTATTGTGGGATTTCTGGTGACAAACTCCAGAAACGTATTATTCACAGTCCTAAAACTTACTGTGTAAAGAAGACTTCTTTTAAAAACTTCTTGATTAGGGTTGAAGAAAATTTAGGGATTCCTCGAAACTCTGGGATGTTTGTTTATGGAATAGAATGTGTTGCTGTATGTAGTGATAAGAATATCTACGATAATTGTCAGGTTTTTAAGAGCTTTGGATGGACTCAATCTGATGTCATGGAATTGATCGGGCGAAATCCTTTGTGCTTAACATTAAACGAGGAAAGCATTAAGAATAGATTGGATTTTCTGATAAACCAGCTGGGTTTTAAGCCGGATCAACTTGCATCCATGTCTTCATTTTCCACTTATAGCATAGGGAAGAGGTTATTGCCAAGACACCGAGTTTTACTGGTTTTGAAGGAGAAAGGGCTGATAAAAGAGCATCACCTTCTTTCTAGTGCCTCCGTCTTGACTGAGGCTAACTTCTTGAAAAAGTTTATTTTGCCTTTTGAGGAAATCCATGAAGTTTATGCTCAGCTTACAGGCTCCACAGTCGAATCGCTCGTTGCAGGAAGAGCGAAAGGCCAAATTTGAAGGTGTCATTGAGTTCGTTCTAATGCTGCTAGATGAAAGTCAGTGCATAAGGTATTAGACGTTTATAAACTTTAAAATTTTCATCAAAACATCAATATTGTCAATATCATATTCTTGTAGTGGGAATGTTTGATTGCAAGACATTACTTTACTGCTTAACTATGAGTCGAAATTGAGTTGTATGTATTTCAGTTGTTTAAAAAAGGGGTGGGGTGTAGATACCTGGATCTTTACTAAAATGTTTGGGATTCATTGTGTTTGGTGTTTCACATACATGTCTTTATGTGAATCTCTGATTTCTTGATTACATTGCTAGAATTTATTGAAGATGGTTATTATACTTTGTTGACTGCGACGACACAAGTTGTCGCTAATTATTAATAGTTGATACAGGGATGTGTAACTCATTTCCTTACTAAAACATCTCTTGGGAACAACATTAATTCCCAAGTGACTATTGTGAAAATCGATTCTCTTACGATTGTGAGGGAGATTCAACACCTTGATCTAGATATTACTCGGTGTTAATTGGTGCATGCTAATTATTAATAGGTGCATGCAAATGCATCCAACTGTAAAGCTTTTGCTTCCTTTCTTGATCTAGATATATTTATCTTTTCAGTAGAAACCTTCACCATGATGTTAATTCTGCCTTCATCATGGCATAGAGGGAAAGCTGGTCAGAATAAACCACCAGTGATGTTTTTAACCATTTGGTTATGCGATATCAAAATACCCTTTACCTATTTATACCTTTCTGAAAAACTTGTCTTTTAAAGAGGATGTGACGATGCGTTAATAATGGTGCAGTTTTAAGCTAGCTATAGTATTGATGCCTATACGTCTTTGCATGTATCTTCTGATATATAAGTAGTATTTAACCCCACAAAAGCACCTATAAATTGTAGAAGATCAATATTATAGCTTCCTGTATGGTGTTCTGAAATTTATTGTTTCTGCTGAGAGACTATATTCGATATCACCTGCAGCAGAGTTCCAGTTCCTTAGGTGCTAAGGTAGTATTATTTTTCAGAGTAACAATTTTGTGTGGGTTAGTTTAGTGTAATTAAGCCTTGTGTTTAATAAAATTGTTGGAGTTTGAACATAAGGGTTTGTTTCCCTCCTTTATGCTCGTGTTTGCTTCCTTCTCTTATGAGGAATACTGTACCCTAAGTAATACAAGGTCTTACGAGTAGGATTATTTTGCAGTAATGTGTTTGGAGTAGCTTTCTTTTGTCAAAGTTCTTGTATATAATAGGCTCAAAGATCTTGATTCCCCAAGGGATGATTTTGAGTCTTTATCCATTATTATTGTACAACTACTTAAATTTCACAAGAACCTTTTGCACTCTGAATCTTTGGTTCATATGGTCTCCAGAACCTCTAAAAAGTCTTCTTAGGCAAGTACAAGCTATTTCGTGTTGATTTCCTTGTTGAAATGAATGTGCATTGCAGATGTGCTGAGTTATTCTTCTGAAGATGGTCCTTTGACAGGCAGAAGTCTAACTAGCAGCTGTTGGAAATGGAGCATTGTGCAACTTAAATTTTTTATTCTCTGCTGGTGTATTATTGTATGCTCCCATTGATAGTTTCTGTCTGTATTGGTTGAATTTGCAAATAGCTGACTTGTAAATATTAAGCGGCCAAGTTAGTAGCAAAGCGTTGTTGGATGGCCAGCATGTTCAAACTTCATAGATGCTTGTGAATTATCGTCCCATACATAGGAGATTGACATAACAATAGCTTTATGATGTTATTGAGCTTTAATTTTATATGGAGTGCTGGTGATTGACATCCAATTCTCGTTTGAGATTGTATTTGAATCAGGCATATTTAGTGTATCTTTACTTTCGAAATTTCTAGCCCACATCACTTGTTCTAATCTTCAAGTAATTGAAATTTATTTTGATATAATAAACTCGTAATCAATCTATACTTTATATTTAAGATTGATCTTGGATATTGTGTATTCAACATTCAGGTACATGCTTTATAGCTCGGCCATGATACAGTGTATACTGTATACTTCATCTTTATAAAGCAAAGCAATGATTAACTATTCAATCAATCAAAGATTAAATGTCTTTATTGGATAATCAACCGCAGCTTCATTGAGAGGTTGATGATGAGGTGAGTAATTGTAGTCCAAAGAAGGGTCATTATAGATATCCCACCAGTTGTTCACCAGCGTTTTTACGACTTCTCTGCCCATGTTTTCTACCTTCCCAGTGTACCTTCATGCCTTCGACCCTGCCGCGCATTAGTGCACCACCATATATTTTGGATGCCAATCACATGGGCATTACCATGTTGTACTCTTTTGGTAGTGCCTTGAACTTGTCCTTGAAGTATTTGTTCAAGAAGTCCTGGATCATATAATTTTCCATCAACCAAACTATTAATGAATTTATAAGATTTAAGTAAAATACTCCGTATAATTTTCCAGATTTGGGGCTGTTATAAGCTGAATGAACTGACTTGTCCATGAGATAAAGAAATTAGGAACTGAATTGAAATGAAATTAACCTGAAAAGAACATACCAATGTTACTCAAAACTGGTCTCAACGATCCCAATTTCAATTCCTTAAGAGCAAGTTTAGCTCCAAGTCTTAAAACTTGATTGTGACATCATTTTTGGTAGTCCCCATTGAAAATGATGTCATTAAATTCTTGTTAAGACTCACTATGACTTACACAAATTTATCACTTTAGCCCTAAAACTTAAATATTTGACATATTATATGTAGAAAAGTGTAAAAATAAAAAAAAAAGAAGGGATAATAAAAATAAAAGTGATCAAGACTCAACTTGAGACTTGCTTGAGAATTTTGAAGAAAAATGGGAAAAGTATTTAGTACATGTCTTAAGACTCAAATGATGATATCACCCCAAGACTTAGGGCTAAACTTGCTCTACTATTAGGTTTGTTTAAACCGATTTCAATTTTGACTTATAATTGTAAGATCCAATCACAAATAATTATAGATCCGGGTCTTAAAATTTTAATCCGATTTGCTCACCAAAGTAGAGGTGAATCTAGTTTACAAGAAAAGAACACAAGTAGCATGTAATATTTCGTACGAAATGCTCGAAAAACGAAAGGATGAAAATTTGGTACAACTCCAAGTCCAATGGCAGTGTCAATGGCTTCCGATTCCTCTACAATTACTTCTTCATGCCTGGTTTTCGACGCATTTCAACATCTTCTTCATCATATGAAGGTAATACTTCTTCTTCGTCTTCTTCATTTGCAAATTTCTTGGTTGATAAACTGGGTTTTCCAACGACCAATCTCTCTCTACTTCCGCTACACTAGCAAGTCGGCGGGAAAGTGGACAGGCGAATTGGGTGAAAAATGCTAATTCTATTGTTCAATTCTTAACGCAAATTGGTTTTCAGCAATCTGATATTAGGATAATTGTATGTCATGAACCCCTGATTTTAGTTTCTAGGGTTAGTAAAACCCTAAAACCCAAAATTAAGCTCCTTAATGATCTGGGTTTATCTGGGTCTGATCTTGTTCAAACTGTTGTATGGAATCCTTCAATGTTGCGCCAACGTTTGGGTCCTGGAATAGATGCTTTTAGGACTATTTTGGGTAGTGATCAGAATGTTGTTCGAGTCATGAAACGATCGGGTTGGATTCAATTTGACAAAGCGTCTTATTATTTGATTCCCAATGCTGAGTTGTTGCAAAGTCATTGTGGAATTTCTGGTAGAAAAATCCTGAAATACATTATTTATCAGCCTGGTGTTTTCAGTATGAAGACAGTCTTGTTTCGAAAAAACTTGATTAGGGTTGAAAAAAAGTTGGGGATTCCTCGAGATTCTAAGATGTTTTTCTATGGAATACAATCTGTTGCTGTTTGTAGTGATAAGAAAATTGACGATAAATGTGAAATTTTTAAGAGCTTTGGATGGACCCAATCTAATGTCAAGGATTTGATTAGGCGACATCCTTTGTGCTTGACATTGAAAGAGGAAATAATTAAGGAAAAATTGGATTTTCTGATAAACCAGCTGGGTTATAAACCGGCTTGCCCAGGTTTTCAGTCGTTAGCATAGAGAAGAGGTTATTGCTAAGACACCGAGTCTTACAGGTTTTGAAGGAGAAAAGGCTGATAAAAAAACATTACCGTCTTTCTGGTGCTTCTGTCTTGACTGAGGCTAACTTCTTGAAAAAGTTTGTTTTGCCTTTTGAGGAAGTCCATGAAGTTTATGCTCAGCTGACAGGCTTTACAGTTGAATCGCTCTTTGTAAAAGGCCAAACCTTAAAGATGATGTCAAGGTCCAATGCTGCTAGCTGCAAGTCAGCGCATAAGGTATCGGGTGTCTTTAAACTTTAGAATTTCCACTAAAACATCTATTACTATTGTCAATATCATTTCCTTGTAGTTTGGTATGTTTGATTGCAAGACATAGTTTGTTTCTTAACAATGAGTAGAAATAAACTTGTATGTATTTCATAAATGGGGGAGGGGGGTGGGTAGACCCCGAGATCTTTATCATAAGGTTTGTGGTTCATTATGTTCTGTGTGTCACATACATGTCCTTTTTTTATGCGGACCTCTGATTTCTTGATCAATATTACATTTGCTAGAATTTCATTGAAGATGGTTACTATGGTTTGTTGACAATCTTAGGGAAGTTGCTGTAAATTATTTATAGTTGATACAGGGATGAGTAACTCTTTTCCTTACTAACATAGAAGCATATTTTACCATAAGTTGAAATTTCAGTATTTGCTTACCGAGTACTTCGTATTAGAACTAAAGACAGGTAGTTGATATTATCAATTTATGAAGCATTTAGTCATTTACCTTTACCATTCCCATTCATTCTCTAATCTTAGTGGTTGGACTTACCTTGATTTCCTGTAATCTTGTTATCATTGATTAGCTTAAATAAAACTAAAACATGACAGGCTGATGTTTTGGTCTTTTCTTTTACTAAATGATTTTGCAACCACCTTCCTGTGTATATTATCTTAAATTGGTAGCAGTTGGCCAGTAGCTCAGTCTATATAAGCTTTTGAAGGCTTGAAAATCTACTATAATTCCAGAAAGATACTATACAGTCCTGCTACCTGCAGCTATTCTTGTGAACAATGTTAATTCCAAGTGACTCTATTGTGAAAACTGATCCTTTTATGATTGTAAGGGAGATTCAACACCTTGGTTAAAATGTTTAAAAATGATGATTTAGGTGCATGCAAATGCGTTTAACTTTAAAGCTTTTGCTTCCTCCCTTGATCTAGATATATTTATCTTTTCATTAGAACCCTTTGCCATGATGTTACTTCTGCTTCACCATTGCATAGAGGGAAAGGTTGTCAGAATAAGCCACCAGTGATGTTATTTACCACTGGGTTATGCTACTAGTTTGATTTATCAAATTAACCTTTTTGGCTTTTCCTGTATATGTCATCCTGATTTAATTGTTTCTGTTAAGAGGATGCGTTCATGGTGCAGAGTCTTAAGTAGCTTCAGTATTGATGGCTATATGCATTCCATGTATCTTTTGATATAGTATTCAACCCCATAAAAGAACCTATAAAATTGCAATAGGTCAATATTATAGCTTCCTGTATGATATTCTGGAATTTATCGTTTCTGGTGAGCAACAAGTTTCTTGGAAAAAAAAAGGTTCCAGTATCATATGTACTGTTGAAGTTGTATTTTTCAGAGTAACAATTCTATATGGGTTAGTTTAGTACTTTAGTGTAACCAAACCTTGTGATTAATAAAATGATTGGAGTTTGAACAAAAGGGATTATTTACCACCTTTATGCTTGTGTTTGCTTCCTTCACTTGCGAGGTCAGCTTTGACCATGAATTTGTTTTATATATAGAATTACATACAATTGCCGTGCGTAAATCATCATGTTGATAAAAAAAAAATTGGGATTATCGCTTTGTTATGTGAAGGAAGTTTAGTTTTTTTAAGTATTTTTCTGTCAACTGTATTAAACACTGGATCTGAGCTCAGCTTTTGGAGAAAATTATGAGCCAGATTATATAATCTAAAATATTATTGTCGGATCTATGAAACTGTATTGATTTTGGTCTAATTTAATGCAGTCAAAAAACAATTGATAACATAAAATATGGAGTAGAATTATTTTACTTTAATGTACTTGAGGCTCTATTTTTTTTTTTTTTGTGGGGGTGGGGGGGGGGGGGGGGGGGGGGGCGCAAGGTCAGAGTTCTTGTATTCAGAAGGCTTTGGTTCCCTAAGGGATGATTTTTGAGTCTATATCTATTATCTAATGTGCAACTACTTAATTTCACAAAAAACTTGAAT
Organism: Chenopodium album; assembly: GCF_948465745.1. Lineage (NCBI taxonomy): Eukaryota > Viridiplantae > Streptophyta > Magnoliopsida > Caryophyllales > Amaranthaceae > Chenopodium > Chenopodium album. The sequence goes on along the minus strand of NC_137845.1, from coordinate 55,197,473 downwards.
CTTTGGATTATATGTTATTTTTAGCCAAATGCATGCTATTTCGAGCTGATTTTTATGTTGAAACGAATGTGCATTGCAGCTTGCAGGTGTGCGGAGGTGTTCCAAACATGGTCCTTTGACAAGCAGAAGACATGTTACTGGCAGCTGTTGGAACTGGAGCATTGTGCTAACTTTTCACTTGCTGGAGTATTGTATGTTCTCATTGATAGTTTCTCAGTATATTGGTTGAAAATGCATATAGCTGACATCTAATCTTAAGCCTCCAAGTTAGTAGTAAAGCAACGTTGGATACTTGGATGGCCGGCATGCTCAAACTTCGTAGATGCTTGTGAACCATCGTCTTAGACATAGATCCCATGTGTGGTACAGGTACTGGATATTGTCTTTACAATAGCTAAATGATGTTTTTGAGCTTTGATTTTTGGTAAAATGCTGGTGATTGACATTCAATTATGTTTGAATGTTTTTGAAACTCTGACTTGTTCTCATGCATATTTAGTGTGTCTTTAATTTCCAGTTTTCTAGTCCACTTCACTTTATCTAATCTTCTCGTAATTAGTTTACTTCGTATAATATACTTGTAATTAAACTATTCTTGATACGGTATTTAAGATTGATCTTTGATATTGTGTATTCAACATACAGAGTACATACTTTTGTAGCTTGACATGATACATAGTTTATACCTCGTTGTATGCTACTTTTTGGATCTTTGCCTTGTGACTGACTAAACACTAGGAAATGACCTTAGACAAATGTCTTTATTGGATAATCAACAACTGGTTCAGTGAGAAATTGAGCCAAGGAATAATTGATGTAGTCCAAAGAAGGGTCATTATACATATCCCACCACTTGTTCACCAGCATTTTTACGTCTTCTCTGTCCATGTTCTCTTCCTTCCCAGTGTACCTCCATGGCTTCGACCCAGTCGCGCAATAGTGCATCACCTTCACCTTGCTCAACTCCACCTTGTCTGGATGCCACCACAACATGGGCATCACCATGTTGTACTCTTTTGGTAGTGGTTTGAACTTGTCCCTCAAGTATTTGTTCAAGAAGTCCTGGATCATATAATAATTTTCCATTCCAAATTATTTTTGAGCATGATTTAAGATTCAAGGAACATATATTTTAGTTACGGACAATTTGTTGAATCTAGTACGAAAAATAGTAGTGAATTTAATTTGTGCCTAATTAATATCATTTAATCCAATTTTCAATCCATATTTTAAATATGGTTCTTGTAAGATTTGAACTCATGACCTTTAGCTTAAACTCTAAGGTGTTAGCCACTAAGCCATGCCATTTAATAATAATTAAATATTAATAAAGATTTTTATCATGGAAATAATGCAGTAACTCGGGACATTATTCGGGTTTAAAACTAGTTGGTTAATGAAAATAACACAATTATTTTGCTAATAATACCTGCTCAGCAAAGCAAGTGGGAGGAGTCTCTTGGAATGTATTAAGCATGTCAAGGTAAGTGGGAACATTAGGCTCAAAGACGAAGAAGCCGGAGTTGAAGTAGAGGGGAGGAGGTGGTCCGAGCTCGGAGGTCGGCCACTCAACCTTCTCCGGAGAGTGCTGGCAATAACCAATCTTAAATTGAGGGGTCATTCCCCAAGAAGGGTCACAAAAACAGTCCAAAACTGAATAGAAATACCCATTTGGTAGATCAAACAAGTGGTCAATGTTCTCATTTACTTGCATGTCTGCATCTATGAATATCATCTTCTCATACTCCACAAACTGCATATAACAAACATATTCAGTACAACTTGTTGCTACATGTAAACTTACTAATAAAGTCTAGTGATGGATTTTGAATTAAAAAACAGTACGGTCTCAACCTTTAATTTCTAAAAAATATAACAACTTAGGGTCTGTTCTCTTCAGCTTAATTTCAGTTCAGTTTAGCTTCAATCAGTTCAGTTCCTAATTTTCTTCTCTCATAAAATATTCAGTTCAGTTCAGCTCCAACCAGTTCAGTTCAGCTCACTTCAGTAAATCAGAACAGGTCCTTAATCATTGTACTCAAAATACAATAAAATTAGGGAGGAACCCTATAAGCCTCAATGTATATCCTTCTTGAGTATAATGTAAATTGTGCAAATTGAAGATATAATAGCACGATCAATTCGAAAATGTCATAATAGCACGATCAATTCGAAAATTTCATTTGGATGTAAAACCAAATTTTATGAAAATAATTAATAGAAATTGTTAAAAAAATATACAAGCAGAAATTGAGACTAAGCAAAAAATTATATACGTATTATCTTTTTTCTCATATATGTTAAATAAAAATAAATAAATAAATAAAATCTATAATCAACCTTACCTTTTTTGTACTAGTCTAATCTTTTTCCTCCTATTATTGACTCTAACATTAGCATGCAAGATGCAACATAATAATGCAACATATCTGTGAATTTGTAGACTTTGTACTTTTTTAGTATCTATAAAATTTTCATACGTGTAAGAGGGACCTTTCAAGGGGCTAATTAGTTATTGAACTTAAATAATCTTGTTTTACTTACAAAAATTATTGGGAGCGGACATAGTGATTAGCTTTGAGCGAGTGATTAAATGCACAAATTAATTCAATATTTCAGGCCAAGATCCATCACTACCATATAAGCAATAATTTGCTGAAAAAAAAATGCATACAAATAATTCTTGACAAATGGATGACTCTATTTTACCATATTACATAATTCGTATATCATTTGTGAAACAAAGAATATCTCTTTGTTGCACATAATAAAAAACAAAGGTAGTATTACCTCCCAAACACGGAGCTTGAAATAGTTGATGACAAAGTAGGCACGAGCAAAGTCCATATGATTCATGTCGCCCTCTGGTGGAGAGAGCGGTTGAACCTCCCTAATAACACAACCTTGAGCTATTAACAACTGGCGGTCCTCCTCTGGTACGTCAGGAAGCACTGCCACAACCAACGACGGATAGGCTGTCTTAACCTTCCTTAGACCCTTCACTACGCCTACCACCCCCTTCACGTAACCACCTTGGGCACCCGCCAAGAAGGTCACGTATGCATGTTTGGCCATTATTGAATAAGATTTTTAATGAAGAATATGAAGGGGAGAGATTAGAGGAGTTCTAGAAATTAAATGACCACTAGCTAGTTATGTATGCATTGATGTATTACTTAAAATCTTTACCAAGTCGATGACAAGTTATAATCCCTACGTCCAACCGACAAATCATATCTCACCAGTCCATAATTATTACAAAATGATTAATAATTATACTCCAAATAAAATCCTTGACTCGTGAAACTTGATTGCCAACAAATTTTATATATTTTAATTTTTTATTTTTTTTAACGCATATATATTTTAATTTCAAAGCATTGAATTGAATATTGGACATGATTTATTATTATTGTTATTATTATTTATGATAAAACGTGAAACCATACCATCATTACATGCAATCAACATTGTGATGGATGTCAAATAGTTTAATTGCATAAACTATTACGAGTGGTAAAAAGACTAGCAACTAGTACGTGTGATCAAACTCTTTGTACATCTTTTAGCACTCAAAATATGTTAGAAAAAATGGTCAAAATTTCTACCATTTCATTTCAATAAACTGCATTAGCTTTGGCTACATTTTAAATTAATTTACAATATATAATGTTTACATGTAAGTTGTTACATTAGTCTCAATATATATTTTTCAAAAATAAACATTTTGTTATGTTTACCAATAGATAATTAAATACTTCATATGTTTCAAAAAAAAAAAAAAAAAATACTTCATAAATCAATAGTCAAAATTGTGCAATTTTTGGACACAACTCACAAGAGAAGTTATAGAGAAAACCTCAAATCTGAAAAGCAAATTCCTTTTGATTAATTCCCTTAATGTCGGATTTTTCTCCAAAAATTGATAGTATGTTAAAAGCAACTCCAATGATTGATTAGAAGGATGCTTGCTTACTGCAAATTTTGTCCAACTGAGTTCATGCCTTAAGGTTAGACCAAGTCTACAAATGGTCCAAATTATATTATATGTTTAATTGCACAATCAATAATAGAAGTTAAATCAATAATCAATTGTAAAATCATATCAAAGCTGAAGAGATATGTGGCCAAACCAGAGTCACAAACTCTTATTCTCCAACAGGCAAGACCAAAAATTGTCCAACTAAAAAATCCAAACTACTTGGGCCACTTAGCCATACTTAACATTATAATAATACATCTGTTTCGTATTATTTGCCCGGTCATATTATTGATCACTAAATTGAAGATCATTGATCTTGTCTTAAAATACAATAAACTATAATTGAATCTGCGAGGCTTTAGGAAAAACATCACTTACTAGGATTTACGACAATGATGGTTAGGTTGCTCAAGAGCACAGATTGGCAAGCAAATTTGGGCCAAAGATGAAAGAATTACAATTAACATAGTCACATACCAAAATGTAGGCCAAGTATAGCTCAAAGCTTATTCAACAACCCTTAAACTAAGTTCCACGCAATTTAGATGACATTGAACTATACACCAAATACTTTTATCTTTCAAAAGATAAGCAAGGCATACATCAATAAAATTGGATGAATGGACATAATTTATCATGACATTAAATCAATTAATCAATCAGAGCCTTAATCTGGGTTGGCCACATTAACTAAAAGTGATTATTCCGTATAATCATCAATACATTATTAATATTAAAGAAAAACTTGGGGGGAAAAAAAGAGTGAAGGAACTTACATATTTTTTATTTTTATTTTTTATTTTTTGGACGGAAGGAACTTATAAATTAAGTACTAGAACGCAGTGTCAAGTTGTGAACTTATCAATTGTATGGATACTTTTGAACTTCCTACAGAACAACCAAACTAGAATCTCCTGACCTCACAGAGTCAATGATGGTGGTTCAAATTAGAAATCATGGGATCTTTAGCATCTTAGCCAACTTCCTGCTTCATGGGAGTTATTGCATGGTCCCGGACCAATATTCTATCTCGCAAAAAGATCGTTACTACTATATAACTTTTAAAAGACTTTACAAAAACTAAGACTTAATGGCAGTAATAAACATACAAAATATATGGAACTGGATGAATTTATACATAAGCCTAATAGTAAGCGTAAACAACCTTGCATTGGAATCTACAATTCACTAAGGAGAAGAAAACTTTTGGCATCTTTAAAAAGCCTAAACAATACCAAAGCTTGTTCAAACCAAACAAGTGTAAGATATATCATCCGTACATAGGGGAAAAAAAACAAGAGCAACATATATAGAGTCAATATATGGCAAACCACATAAGGAAACATAACATATGAAATATCTAAGGCAGTTCCTAGCATTTAGTTGGAACGATGCGAAATAACATAATAGGTTCTTTATACAGAGATTTCATTGAAAACTAACTCAAATTAGATCGTCCATCTCAATGAAATGATTAGACCAGTCAGGAATTTGGGTAGATGTATCAGACAAATCGCCCCAATCAATATTCAGGCAAGAAGTATCAGCCAAATCCCCCAATCCGTTGAATATATCGCCCACATCCCCAGCATCCTCAATGAAATACTTCAAAAGCCTGTCCACCTCATCCTCTGTCATTCCAGCAGCATCGGAAGCAGAACCCACAGCACTAGGAGAAGCAGTCGCAAATCCCACAGAAGTTGCAACAACATTAGGTGCATCCACAGTTAAATGTTCATCATTTGGTATTCTTGCAGAAGTTGCATTGTCAAGTGGAGTACCCAAAGAAGTAGCAGTAATGTATGGAGTACCCATAGAAGCTGCAATAGTACTTGGAGAAGCCACATTAGTGGCAGCAGCATCAGCAACGAGAGTACCAACTGGATAATAAGCATGTGGAGCACCCACAGATGAAGTTAAAACAGAACCATCAGGGCTATCAGCAACACCACCACAAACCGTATCATGCAGCACATGTCCAGATGCTCTCTCTGGCACATTAGTATCATCGGTGTCACTGTCCCATTCTTCTTCCACAAATCGAGCCCCATAATCTTCCCCATTCTTTGGACCTAGCCCACTTTTTTCAAATATTTTACAAATGACATATGAATCTTGTGGCACACCTTTGTCGGCAAGCATTTTGTCATCCAACCTAAACTCATGCATTACCCAATTAGTCCTTTCCCCTTTCGGAGCCTTCCCTCTATAAAATACCAAAGTTTTAATCTTTCCCACAGGACGAGAAGCGTACATTGCAGTCCTATCGTTCCCTGTTGACTTCCAATATCCCCATTCAGTAGCCCTATTGGCCTTACCTCCATTAGGGTATCTCTTTACTCGAGGGCAGAAGAAATACCAGTTCAGATCCTTTGTTTTAATACATGCCATTGCAGGAAGATCCCACGGGGCAAACCTATACACATCAACCTCAGAAATCATCTGGGCACCCAGAGATTTACCCAAAACCTTCCTCTTCAAATAAAACATGAACAACTCCTCATCCGTGGGGTGAAATCGAAACCCCGGCGGACAAGATTTACTTCCTAACAATCCTTCCATAATTCAACACTAGCAAAAGTCCACTTTCTTCTTTTCTTCTTTTTTTTTTTTCCCGATCAATCTACTTCCGAAACCAGAAGGTTTCTTTTATACCAATTAATCTATTTTCCACAACCACTAATAATTCAGACTTCAGAGGCTCAAGAGCAAGAGCAATTGCAATTTGCAACACAATAACCAATCAAGAGATCAAAGATCGTAACAATAATCAAAGGAGAGGAAGAGAGATCAGAGATGAACAACTCACTCTCCGATGATTAAGTCAACGGCAAATAATTACGAACCCCACCACCAACGTACCCTCTTGAAGAATGAACAATCAAATAAAAGAATCCACAAATTTTTCTTCTTCAGATTGATAATAGACATGGATACCTGGAATTTTCACGATCAACATATTCAATCATCAACAAAAATCACAACTTTCGCTCAGAAAACCCATAAAAAAAAAAAAAAAACAAAAAAAAAAAAAAAAAAAAATTCAAATCAACCAAAACTACGCCGGTCAAATTTTGACTCGATCATCAATCAAATTCGAAAAATCACAAAACTTGATCTTTCTAACGTAATTTATAAAACAACAATTCAAACAAACATTTCAATAATCCATATTAGACAAACCCTAATTTGACTATACGTACTAATAAATCAACGACAAACCCTAGATTGAGATATTAATATTCAACGATTAAAAAAAGGTAAAATAAAAAACCAAAAAAGAACAAGATTGCTACCTCAAAGCTAGTCGAATGGAGGAGAGAGAAAATTATCAGAAATCGCTACGAGGAATTGAGAGAGTACGAGCTTCGATGGAGGAGAGAGAAAACATGAGATTGCAGCGTAAGAATGAAGTTACGGTGAAAAAAAAAAAAGAATATATATGGAGACAAATGAACTATTAACCGTTGATCTAAATGATATAGACGGTCGTAATTGGTCTTGTTTAAGGGTTTTTTTTTCTTTTATTTTAAAGATTTGTTTAAAAGAACTTGTTTTCAAGTAAAGAAAGTTTATCCATACATACTACGAGATCGCCAAAGTGGACTAAAAAACAATACTATGAGTAATTGAGTAGATATTAATACTCCTTGCTTTCTTCTAAAAAAAACAATACTCCATTCACTGTCAGTACGTCTTGTGTGCGGCTAGCCTTATCATTTGACCACTTGTAAAATAACAAGGTAACCTCTATAACACTGATGTGGTAATTCCTGTAATATTGACCAAGTTTCTCCTATAACATTGACGAAGTAACTCATGTAAACTTGAACGAGTAACCTCTATAACACTAACAAAGTAACCCTTATGATGGATGGTCACACCATGTGACCAGCCACATATAAGACTTTGTGATACACTAACTAAGGTTCCCTCCATTTAGATGTCATTAAAAGATTAAGGGTAATGTGAATAAGAAAATTTTCCAAACTAAAATTAGAAAAAAATTTATTTTGTGATAATGCAAAGTTTAAAAAATGACTTGTTAGTTGTTACTCATTAAAGGATAGAGGTGAATAGGTGATACGTAAAAGAGTACGTCTCGATTCAAAGTTTCAAGTGATTATAAAACAAGAACTCATAAGAAATTGAAAGTTATACTGTATACATTGGTACAGTTGAGGTGAGGCATAAAAAACACAGTCGGATATTTGATAACGAAAGACAATTAAGCAAATGAACTACTACTCTACTAACTACTAAGGTTCAAGAAATTAATAATGCATCATAAGGAAGATTAGCTTTTGTGGTTAGTTGCAAATTCATGCACTGGGAGTTTTGAGCCGAGATCCAACTCCCGTTCTTCTCACCTGAATTTCACAGCTTCAACTAATGACCCTTATCCAACCAAGAGTAGCAATGACATACAAAAACAGATTAAAATCAATATCAATGAGAATCAACTAAAGTAAAGTAATACAAAATGATAAACGCGGGTTAAAAAGAGCAAACTATTCATTTGAGTTATATCTTATCATGCTTCAGTATTGACTCTGGCATCATCTCTCAATGAAAAATGTAATTATCAAAATTTTTGATGAATACAAATTGTGGTTTCAAGTCATGCTAGTCTGAGTAAAGCTCGCTATATCCTGTAATATAGCAACTGCAAGAAATCAACAATGAATGTATCAGGGTGTATACTATCTTTTACAAAAATCTGTGACAGTGATGAGGAATTGGATCCAAATCGTTCTCGACTATTATTTTCCATTTGTGGCAATAAAATCTGGAGAAGGGAAAACAAGAACAGATATGAAGTTTCAAGTCGTTGTCCCCCCCAGGTGGTCAGCGATGTATCCAAGCAATTTCAAAATTGAACAGCATCTGCAACTAACAAGTAACTAAAATTTACACGCCACGCCGACCATATGCAAGAATTTGACCAATCATATTATTCACCTGGAAAAAAAAACAACAAAATGAGAACTTTTTGTCACATGAATTTCCATAGCCAGTTTATGCTCAGAAATAAACTAAGCGGGTTGCATTCTTCAACTTCACAGTGTCCATTACTGGAGGCTTAGAACAGTCAGAAGTCCCTATATTGATACTCAGAGGTCATTTATACTTATATGAGACAACCCTAAAAATGTCAGGAAACTGGTTGCTCCATAATGGAAGTTAACCTGCAGAATGTTTCAAGACTTTCAACTAATTCTCATCAACCATAATTTTGACTTCAATTCTTGAGTAAGGGAGAAAATGCATTTCATAAACCTTATCCAACTTTGCTGTGTTGTAACCCACCCAAACCACATAACAACCAAACATCCTCTGGATAACAAGAGGTCATTAATTTGTCTGTCTCAGTCAATTTGGCATCATCCTTCTAATTTCTTAGCCGTCTACAATCATGTATGCCACCTATATATAGCCATAGAAGCCCTAAACAATAGCCAAAAAGAAATGATAGAAAAGCAACATACATTATTTAAGTTAGGTCATTTGACAAGAATTTTGCTAAAAAAAAACCCATAAACATAGTTTAGTAGCTAGGATTTTTGAATCTTTAAAAACCAAATAATCTTTGGCATTCTTGGTTACAAGTATCGATAAGGATTTATTGAAAATTTTCCAAATTAAAAACACTAACTACTAGAGTGGCCGAATGAGTTTGAGAGGGACTACAAAAGAAACATGGCTTATCATTCTGGAACGGAGTCTTCCTCCAAGTTGTTCTAGTTATAAATTTCTGGTTACTGAACAGCTAGTGCAAGTCAATGCGATATGGAGGAAGGAGCATTTAACATACAAATCAAGAGGCAGTTTTCCTATGCTTCTATGTCTGATTTGGTGATTTGTCAGCTCTTTGGCAGGCATAAAATCAATAGACCCTAACTTCATGACAACAAAAGTAAAACCCACAATTAAAGTAATAAGTTGGCTCTAACATACATACAATTATAACTTAGTCCCTGTGGCAGCTGTTTGCCTATGTAGCTCTTCAAAGAAATTATTCTCATGCACTGGTTCAACATCCCGCCAAGTTAGAACTAATTTCTTTGATACACTGACATGGTTGAAAGAGTAATTCATTAGAAAAGGCCAGACAAATTTGTTCAATAATACTATTGATTGCTAGAAAGTACTACACTACTATGTTGTCATCAACATATTACAATTAAAATAAAATAAACTTCGATTGGAATTAACAGGAATAAACAGTACCCTTAGAGGGAGACAATACCCAATTTAGAGAGGTGGAGTAGACCCGACAAAGGGGCATTTGTTTTGGGTAATTAGGGAAGGGTAAGTGAATCAAAAGAGTTCATTCCCACAGTGTTTGTCAGGTTCAGTTCATCATTCCCTTTCCTTCCTCCATCCCTCACCCCCCCTCCCCCCCAACCCTACCCCACCCACCCCCCTGGGTTTTCACTAACTCTCTCTCTCCTCTACCCACCATACTCACTTTGTCACTGACCACCACATGCACCCACACCACCATTGCACTCAATCACCCGCCATTCAATCCCTCCACCAGCAAGCAGCAACGCCTTACCAACCACGAAAAACGCCTTCTATCCAACCCCTCCATCACCGATTCTCTATCTTACCAACCACCACTAAACCTACCCATCCTCCACAAAATCAACACAACCACCACCCATAACCAACTAAACTGCCACAAAATCCACTCATCACTAATAGTCACAATAAAGCCTTAGTCGCAAAAAGATTTGAGGTCGGCAAAAATGAATCCACAAAATCCACTCATGATCCACCAAACCCCCCTCTCAAATCTTATACTCCCATGAAACAACCCATCCACCCACCTTAAAAAGCCTCCATTCACACAACTACCCACCCGACCACCACCAAAAAAAAAAAATTCCACCACCAAAAAAGCCACCACATCCATCTTAATAACCACCACTCACACAAGAACCCACCTAACTCCCCCCCACCCCCCCCCCCCCCCCCAACAACCATATAGGCATATACTCCCCCAATCCTAGCCAGCCACCTTAATAAACCACCACCCATCCATCCAACTACCACAATTCCACAAAAGAGCACACCCAACACCGCATCCATCTTAAAAACCCACCACCCATCAAGAACCCATCTAATGCACCATGGAAAACACCCCCATGCATTTGGGAAACCCACTCAAACACCAATTCAACCACCACCATAAATAAAAATTATAAAATATATAAATTAATAAATAAATAAGAGAGGATGAGAAATATCCCTTTTATCATTAATCATGGCTTTAAATGGTTAAATTACTTAACCATGAGTCATGACCTGATGCTTTAAAACCTTAGTGAGTGGCCTATGGCCAGTAGGATGTTAGTGAAAAGGAAGGATAGGCGGGCCATTGGGAGTAGAGTAGTGGTGGAGAATGTAGAGCTGAGAGATGCTTGAGGATTAGCGAATTAAGGGAAAGGTGGAGTAGAAAAATAAAACAAAAATTACACCTTAATTATAGTGCACTTTAGCTTGAAGTCATATCACAAAACAGAGCAACTTCTTGAGCTAACTCCCCTACAAAGAATAACCAACCTACAACATTTATGAATGCTTTTGGGACCTTTGTCCAAATAAATAAATAGGTACTCACCCTAACCTTTCGAAGGAAGCCTAGACTAAACTCAGAAACAAAGTAAACTTAAAACTGTAATGAATATGAATACTGATTAGTGCCAAGAAAAGAAAGTGAAGAGGCAATGTCTTCAACCATAATACCTCTCCTTATACGCCCATTCCACCTCATTCATTCAGGATTAGCAAGAGAAATGAATGAAGGGCAGGAATCTTTCTTTCTTTTTCTTTTTTTTTTTTTTTTTTTTTTGGGGGGGGGGGGGGGGGGGTGGGGGGGGTGGGGGGGGGGGGTGGGGGGGAGGGGGCTAATCGGGGTATCTTTGTAGAGAGAATGAGAGATTTGAGCAAGATTGCATTAGAGAGGCAATTTACATTTCAACCTCCCCCATGCATAAAAGATAAAACCTACACTCTATTAGCCCACTACATGTATGCATAAGCTTTTATTGATGATGAATGGCAACAAATGAATGTGCTTTCATGTAAGATAGAGCTTAATCGTTTAAGAGAGCAGTTGACTAAAGATTAGAAAAGGGTTGAAGCTGTAGATGTTTATTGGGATGTAAAGCAGTTTAAACCACATTGAAAAAAAAAATTATATCAACATGTCGCAGCTGATTTACCTGGCAATACTTGGAAACACAACGATCAATGCAACTATTTTCACCAAGATTGAGATCGCCTTCCTTGTACCTGAACAAAATATTGAAAAGTTTAATTTGTCATAGATTTAGGCAACTCCAATTGGGAAACTTAAGAACTCCATAACAGAAAAAATGTCTAGAATTTTTTTTTTTTGTACATATACCTTTTCTCAACACATTTATTGAAGCAATTATGGGTAAGCCTGGATCAGAAACAAGAATATGTCAAACAAGAAGCATAGAAATAACAATTATAAGCTAAAGTAACAAAAATTTACGCTGGAGTGCATGACCGACTAAGGCAATAAGAACCATTGATGGCTACATGCCTACATAATAAGAAAAGCCATATTGTTCGTTGACAAGGCCGCCTCTATATAATTGAGCCAGGTAATCATTTGTAAATATCGAGAATATAATAGGTCACACTATAACTAATGACTTTGATTTTTAGTAAAGGTGAGGTAAAGAAGAGTAAAGTGATTTCCAAGTATATAAAATCAAGTGTGACATACTTGCTGAACAGCTCTACTCGATGTTCCATCTCACCTATTGCTGTGCCAATGATCTACACAAGTGTAGAGAGTGAGTAAATATTATGTATAAGCAATTAGCAAAATATTAACTAAAAAAAAAAAAAACCAATAATAAAATTGACAATTCCTCGTAACAATTACACATGCTTGAAATGACATCCCTTGCTTATCATTATTGTAAACAGGAAACGCCTTCCTTTCTTTTTTACCCATTCAGGCAGGCAATTGGGTCAGTGCCAAACCCAAACAGTTTATTTGCCTTGACTAAATAACTTACAAAGAAAGTATCTCCCGTATAATGTCATATTAGTGTGACAGTAACTAAAGTCAAAAGATAACAACTACAGCATTAATAACACATACAGTCAACATCGAGCCTGGAGGAAAAAAACTAATCCCCATCCCCAAATCAAATACTCACTGTCCCTTAATGTTTGCCCCAATTTCTTTTATAGTCCGTCCCTTTAAGTTTGCTTCATACTTTACCCTCACACCAACTACATTGGTCCCACCACTTTTCTCTCTCATCAAATTTTCCCCACCAAAAATTAAAAAAGTGACTTAACCCCAAGGGGGGCAAACAAAAGGGATGGAGGGAGTAAATTATCTACTATGTTCTCCTATGATTGGTATATTCGATATCAAAACAAACAATAGCTAGAAAAGTAGCGCACCTTTTGCTTATGCAAGGCAAGTTTAAGGTCGTCCATCTTGACCTAGAATTCCATAATCCAGATAGTTTTCACCAAGGTTAGCTTGTTACAAAATATGTAAATAAAAGCTATGGGCATAAACAAAGAACCTCTTGCTCCTCAACAGTAGAAGGGACATTGCTGTTGGCCAATGCAGCCTGTAAAGCCATAACAAATCCATCAGAGAGAAACCAAAATCTAATTAATACTGACCAAAACAGAAGGTAGTTACGAAAAAAAGTAGCAAACCTTTTCCTTATCCAAAGCAAGTTTATGGTCGTCCGTTAAAATCTGAAATTCAGATAATCTTCATAAAGGTTAGCTTGCTACAAAATGTGTTAATAAGAGTAAGGGAAAAATGCTAAAAACCAATGTACCTCTTGCTTCTCAACAGTAGGAGGGGCATTGTTGCTGCCCATTATGACCTGTAAAGCCAGAACAAATCGATCAGTGAAATTGATTCCTATTATTTTTCACCAATTCATCGAATAAGGGTGACTAACAAAAGCAAGCACTCATTGTCTTAGAGACAAAAGGAATTGACTAATGTCACCCAAAAAATACGCAACCAAACACTTCCTGATTTCATAGCTCTGTATATATACTAGTTGCTTGAAATGACTAATGACATTTCCTCTCCCTTCTTCCCACTCCTTCCAGCATAAGAAGACCACCATTCATTCATCCAGAAATATTAGCAACTGCTTATTACTACAACGGAGTTTTATAAGGTGCTGAAATAACATGGAAGAATGATAAGGTATTCTTGCAAATTTATACAAAGTTTCTACCAGCAAAAAAGTTTTTATCCTGATTTTTTCATGATACATTACCAGCTACTTTGTGTGGCTCAAAATAAACAAGTCCCTTACTATAATTTCACAAATTTCAACTGTTTGAACAACTAGTTTACCAAACAATGTCAATAAAACCAAGTTAACTAGTATATTTTTCCGAGCTTTTCGATCATACTGCCTACCAAAGAACATTTAGGTTTCAAAAACGACCAATCTTCAGTTTCATGTCCAACAAGTACCACTAATGTTTACTGTAAAAATTAACTTTTAAATACAAATACGACGAAAGTTATATATGATGGAGGAATCGAGAATTCTAGAAATAACAAAACAAGTGCAAATACCCCTAAATACATCATTCTCTCCAGACTCCAATCAAAATAACAAAACAATCCCAAGTTCAAGATCACTTAACAGAAATTTCATCATAAAAACATGAATACACAATTATAACTAAGTCACAACAAAGAATGTTCAATGTTCATATATAGGTCTCATAAAAAAAAACACATAATTCAAGAATCCCAGAAAGGAGAAAAGCTTCATTTGCATAATTACTTCCTGCTTTTAATTGAAAGTTTCTTCAATATATTAGCAACCAAATTTAACTCAAAGTATTCTAGCATAGAATATGAATAGCAAAATTCTAACCTAAGAAAAATTGAATTATAACAAATAGTAAAGTAATCAATCCAACCTAAATTGAATCAAATTAACACTACATTGTGAAATCGATAATCGACGATTAAAAGAAGAAGGAAGAAAAATCTTACCTGAAAAAGCTGGTTTAATGGAGGGGAGAAAGCTCAGAAACTGCTTCAATGGAGAAATAATGTTCCTTCTTCTGTATTTTCAGTGAGTATTGTCTAGCGGCTGCTCAATGAAGTATACACATACGTAGTGTTCAAACAAGACAATCTTTTTAAAATGGCCGGGTTTCCACTCGGTAGCCCAATTTGACTAGTGTTCGGCATCTCCGCATTCACAAATCACAATTAGACTTGTTAATTCAGGTTCCCTGGTCGAGTTATGTTTAGATTTTAGATCGTTTGGGTCAATTTTGAATCGTTTGGGTCAGGCTTGGATTTTCTCTCAAAGACTTGAATTTGGGTTCTGATCGGGTAGGATTATTGGGTCGGGTCCAAAATAAATAGTTATATTCGTAAGTTTAATTTGTCACATCATTATTCCCAAACTTAATAAATTCAAGCTACTAAATGAATGCCACAAAAGTACTTTATATGGAGTAGTTACTAAACATAACTTTTTGACAAAGATGTTTAAGGAGAAATTTCAAGTTTCTCAACGTGAGTAACAAACTATGGAGTATGTTTTTCAAATGATAAATAGGCCGTGTTTAGGCTGCAATTACGACTTTAAGTCTCTTGGTTATGTATAGCAATACACCACCCTTGTAGGGTATATATAGTAACTAGCTAGTATTTCCTTGTGGATTAGTTCTCTTCATCTACAACTGGGGGCATAGAGACTATATAAGTAAAGCTCTATTGTCAATAAGATCTAGTAAAAACACTGCACCTTATATAATGTCGTCTAATAAAATAAAGATATTGCAAGATAAATTCAAATAAGATAATATAAAGACTAACAAGAGAACTCACTCCTCAAAGTAACCCAATTGTAAAATTGATCCGATCCCTTAATGGTTGAAAGGTGCAATCCTTCTCACCAGATCAGACCAATAAAATTTGACATGTTTGTCATCAACTAACTTAACAAGCAAGTAAGTTTTTACGCGGAAACTTCTAGTGTAGTTCATGAGATAACAAGTCAACCACCAAAACCGGTGGTGAGCTTTGAATAATATGCAAGTCGATGGTATTTTAATCAAGATGTCAACCTGTCACATAATGTAAGATCAACCTCCAACATGCATATATAGTTGTAACTAACAGTTCTAAAATCAAACACTTCTAACTAACAGTTCTAAGTTCACAGCACAACACACCAATAATTATACACAAATCACACTTTAGCTTATACCTCTGGGATTATTCACATCGATCAGGTACGAAATTAAAAATTTTTACCTTTAATTACTTTTGTTTTAATCATATTTTTGTTTATGTAATTACTTTTTAAAGCTTGCATTTTCTCCCATTAAAAAAATTGATAAACAATAATTCACGTACTAAAATGTCGAAGGAATAGAAATTTCGTATGCATACGAATATAATGTATTCTTTTGAATAAATAGATGTATTGTATACCAATTTAATGATTATAATTACTAGCTACAACTTGTAGGCCGAATATTATGGAGTAATTAACATGTAAATATGTTGTTGAAAGGTTGGGTAAACTACATAGTTCGTTATTATTGTATCATATATGATCATAATTTTGTAATATGTAAAAATATTGGGAGGTAAAGAAGTTTTTTAGTGCAATTCAAAAAAAAAAAAAAAAAATAAAATTATTCAGTGATTTAAATTAACCTCCTAAAATAATAATAGCGATAATTATTTTATCAAGAAGAACAATTTATTAAGAAAATGAATTTAGATGTAGTGTGAGGTGACCCCATTGGTTGGAAGACTATTGCTTTCGGACAATGTGAGTATTTTATGATGAGAGATATAAAGTCTAAATAACATCTGAAAACAAAAATTGGGAAGATTTTTATACTTAAAGTTATTTTCAGAATTTACGTGTTAGAAAAGTCATAAAACACATCGTAAGAATTAGTATTAATTTATCAACGGAGTATTTATTTATATGATGTATTACTGAAATTGAAATTTAAAAAAAAAAAAAAAAATAATAATAATAATAATAATAATAATAATAATAATAAGTAATATATGGCTTCATAAATCATAATCCAATTGTCCCATTTTTTTTCTTTTAATTTTTTTAATGACAGTAAACCAATACTCCTTATACAACTAAAAACTCAAAACTTTATTGCTGAATATTCAGTAAGACTCTTCGTTCTAACAGGTATTATATTTTTTTTCCTAGCTAGAGGTTATTAGTATACTGAATCAAGTAGTTGATGGATCTCTTGCATGTGTGTCAAAATCATAAGTACTTGTTTATTAGTTGACATAAAACTATTGAATATATAAGATACACATTAAATTAAATTTGCCAAAGTATAATAATGCATTTATATATATATATATATATATATATATATATATATATATATATATATATATATATATATATATATATATATATATATATATATATATATATGGTTAAAGTTTATGAATTTTGATCATCGAAAAGATAATATGAGAATAATTTGAGAAAAATCGTACGTACATTTTAAATAAAAAGTTTTGTTGCTACATACCACAGTGCATGCTACAAAGTATACGTAATTTTGTATGCTTATATATTTATTTCATTGGCCTTAATTAAAATGTTGTATATGTTCAAATAAGAAAAGATAACATGGCTTAAGGACCTACTCAAGTACAAATATATTAAGGTTTACCATGCTAAATTCACAAAAACAATAATTTTATTACTTGTACCAAAGGCCCATAATCTATATACAGAGTATATTTTTGGTTTTGGTTTATATAGGAGCCAAGGCCACAGTACACAGGTGAATGGGCAACACTCATGTATTAATCGAGATTCAATCCTGGTATTTTATACCCTACCTTCAAAGATTTTATCAATTAATTGCATTGATGCATAAATGAACAAATAATACTACTCATAATTTATATATTGTTGGTTTTGTGTTGGACGCGTGTGTATAACTCTGTATATAGATAACTAGATATACACACAACAAAAATAAATCAACAATATAACACATAACTACATAAATTATTTTTAATTGAAAAGGTCACTTTGTAAATTTTTTTTTTTTTCTTTTTTTTCCTTATTAGGGAGTAAATCACTATTTTTGTGCTTTATCCATGCAAATTTGATGTTCACATTCATGAAACTAGCTATGTATATATACTTGTATTATATATCAAGATTCTTGGTCCTTTATGTAATTATTTACCGATGGTGTTATATTAATTTAGGAAACTGCAGTGGCTTGAAGTGGATGATTTTAGATGGATAGAGTACATCAAACTAGTGGTTCACAAATTTCTTCAGGTTAGTTTTCTTTTAAAATCTTATTGTATGATTGTTTCTCGGGTTCCTAGATAATCGCTACTGCTATACATCTAGTTTGAGTAATAAAGCAAAATGAAATGAAATAGGATGTTTCTACTATGCTCCACTTTATTTGTACCATCACTATACTGAATTATCATTGGCCGAATTTTTAATTTTTTTTTTTTACCTTGGTCAAACACTATTTTTAGTATTTTCCTTTTTTAATTCAATTTTTAATTTCCAAAATATAATTACTGAATTTCCGAAAATTATTTTATAATTTTCGAAATTTATTTATTAAAATCAGTTTTTAATTAAATCAAAAAATAACATTAAATTAAAAAAATCAAAATCAAAAAATTGTTCATCAATGTTCTTCAAATTTGTTCATCCATGGATGAGATTAACCACCATTATGGTAATCTTTGTCCGTAAATACACTCGCACATCAATGAAAATTGAAAATATGCATCGATTTACATATTATATGTGAAGAGTTCATTCGAAATTTGGATTCATGTATGAATCTGGGATTGTTTTTAATCCTAAAACAATATATGTTAATTGGATAATCGCAAATAAGGGATGCAAAATCGGTCATTATATGTATGCGAAAAAAAAAAAAATTAACAATTTTCCGAAATCTGGGTTTGTGAGCAAATTGGAGAAGACAACGATTTTTGTTTTGGAATACTTGTTTGATCCAAAAAAAAAAAAGATATAGTTTTCAATTCTGTTTGCATATAAGGCATTAACCCAAATGCTAATAGGACATTACCTATAAAATGCAATATTATTGTTTATTTGGTCTACGACCATACTTTATTTTGGACATTGGTAATTATTAATTCATACTGTGCATGCATTAATATCCTAATATTTTTCTTTATTGATAGCAAATAGGATCGTGGTCTTCAATCCTCATTCACTAGCCAAGTCACGATGTACATATACCAAGTTTGATATCAATGATCACTTATATATCAGCTATTGTGGTTTGATTTCTGTATGCATATTTCTCAAAATTAAATTAACTCTCAATCAAACCACCTTTAGAGCTATTCTAATGGCAACCTAATTGTCAAATTAAATGATCATCTTCTTCTCTATCGTGTGACCCAATGGTTGGATTACTTGGATATTAGTTTGTTATTAATTAAAATAATGAACCGTCTTTGGTTAATATTATAATCTTACAATAATTAAGGAGATTGAGACCAATTCTAAATATATGAGTAATGTCATATTCTAATATTGGACGAATCCCATATAATAACCAAATGAAAAAAAAAAACGTGAAGCTGAGCAATTACATGGCAAACTTTTTTTTTTGAAAGAATACAATGACAAATTGTTAAATATAGTAAATATATTTTTGTATTTATAAATTAGGAAGGCCAATATTCAACCCCTTATATTTAGGCTAAATGCATGCTACTATTGCTAGTTGTATTCCTTATAATTACGACATATCATGCTTTTGTTTTGTATATACATGTATTCTAATTATACTAATGAGAATCGAAAATATTCGTTTTCCTATTTGTCAAAATAGCGTTACATGTTAAATGTGATTTTTTGTATCTAGTTTTTTACCCAATGGTTAGTACTACGACTCTACGAGTATCTTTTTTTGATTAGTTTAGTTTCATTTTTAATTTATAGTCTATATTTTATGTGTCATAAAAAATAACTGATTAGAACACTATTGTACATCATTGATTTATTTCCTAAATAGTACGTTAGATATTATAATAGAACATTTGTAAAAGATTTGGACGACAATTTATATGGGATAACTTATGTATCATTTAGTAACAATATTTCCTAAAAATAAGCAATCAACAACCATCATATAGGCAATATTTTTCAAATAGATCTTAAATCTAACACATTCCATTGTTAATCTAAATTTCCATTTTGATTGGTTGCTTTAAATACATGATTTTTTTTACTATATAGAAAGATGGTTTGAATTTCAAATTACCGCAAACCAAAAAACAAAAATTAATGTCCAAACCTATATAATGAGCAAATCGATCAAAGGAAGAAGACACAATTTCAGGGTACAAAGATATATAATGAGCAAATCGATTAGAGGAAATAGACGTAATTTTTTTTTAATTTTCTTCTCATAATCCTTGTTTGATACGTAGAACACAAGTGTGAATTTGGTGATCTGTTTATAGCTCAGGAATTAACTTATGTGTACTTTGGTTATTACCTAAAAAAGAAAGTTTATTGAGTTTGACGAATGACCATATGTATTTTGGATATTGTAAAAATTCCAACTTTATGATTTTTTCGACGTGGAGCTGAGGGAAGCCAACATTTTGATTTTATTTTACAGTAAGCATGTCAAAAAAAAATTTGAACGAATCTGATCTTATTTTAGAAAAGAAAGACTTAAAGTATTTCTTTAAAAAAAAAAGATATATTTAAAATCATAAACCTTAATTAAATTATGGTATTTTCCTAATTTTATCTTTTTTTGAGGGAAAATATGTAAGTTATTATTCTAAGATTTGTTAATATTCTATTAATCAAATTGCATGAAGAAATAACAAAATCTCAGAAAAATCTAAAATTTGAGGGAAAGTAAATCAGCTATTATCCTAAGATTTATTAATATTCTATTTACCAAAATTTATCCTCTTTTTAAATTCATTTTACCCGATTGTTTATCAAACATTCCATGTTTATTGCATTATTAAAGATATGTATTACCATAATTCTAGGCGTGTTAAAAATCAATAATTTTACAAAATCATAGGATATGTCGACAAAATCAAGTGGTTATCATTATGTAAAAATCATGTGTGACAAACAAATTATATGTACATGTTTAGCCCTTTTCATTAAAAATAAGACTTCCCTTTTATGAATATTGTTAAGACCATTATTCCACTTAAAATATTTTTTACAAATTTACAGATTTTAAAAGTGTGAATAATAACAGTTTTGAGACTATATAAACTACTATACAACTATTGGGTAACAAGATAGATACAAACTATTTTGACAACAAAGATAACAAGATATTAACAAATTATAATCTAAAAATTGGTAATGTCCACAACATTTTATGACCATATCCAATAATTAATTAATTTGTTTACACAGGTAAATCCCTTTTGGATGTTTGGTAAATTCCTTGTTCATAAATAAGGTTTAAATTTCAATCTAAGTTTTTTGGGATCAAACAATACAAAAAAAAAAAATTGTTAGTTTCTCTAAAAGTATTTAATCTAATATTAAAGTATATGCATACATAAAGCAAACCACAATAGTAAATATATATTAGTTACCATTTATACCAAATCTGGTTAACATGAACTGTGGTTGTCCAGTGAAGACCAAAATCATATTTACTACCAATTAAGCAGATAACAATATATTAATGAATTATACATCAGTAATTGTAATGTCCAAAAGAACGTACGATTATATGTTTTTAATCAACGAGTGAATTTAATAGGTAATGACCTATTATCATATGGGTTAATGCCTTATATGCAAACAGAATTGAAAACTATATTCTTTTTTTTTCGGATTAAACAATTATTCCAAGTCCAAAATCGTTGTCTTCTCCAATTTGCCTCACAAACCCAGATTTCAAAAAATTGTTAATTTTTTTTATTTTCGCATACGTATAATGACCGATTTTGCATCCCTTGTTTGCGATTATCCAATTAACATATATTGTTTTAAGATTAAAAACAATCCTAGATTCATACAAATATGAATCCAAATTTCAAATGAACTCTTCACATATAATATGTAAATCGATGCATATTTTCAATTTTCATTAATGTGCGAGTGTAAATACGGGACAAAGATTACCATAATGGTGGTGAATCTCATCCATGGATTAACAAACTTGAAGAACAATGATGAACATGAAGAACATTGATGAACGATTTTTTGATTTTGATTTTTTTAATTTAATTTTTTTTTATTTAAGTAAATACTAATTTTAATAAATGATTTTTGGAAAATTAGTAATTAAATTTTGGAAAATAAAAAAAAGGATTAAAAAAGGGAAATACTAAAATTAAGGTTTGGCCAAGGTAAAAAAAAAAAAAAAAATCGGCCAATGATATTTCAGTATAGTGATGGTCCAAATAAAGGGAACCATAGTAGAATTTTCGAATGAAATAATATGTATACTTCCTTCGACCTTGGGTCATATGATACAATTCAAACTATACGTCAAATTATAGACCTTGGGATCTCAAAGTCATCATGAGTCTACCTGCTAAGTACACAAATGCATGCTTATGTTAGACGTCTTACCTATATGTTCATTAAAGTGATCATAGCATGTTCAAAAATCTATAGAATTGATGCATGCATTTTATTTTTTAAATACATGAAAATTTCCAAACATCTAAAAAAATTTATGTAGCTGTTAATATCGATTGAACGGACTAATTAACATAACTCAATACTCGTATTTTTAATTTAAGGTGGAGAAATGTCAAGTGTGGTGGGACTAGTAGATGACATCCATAGCATGTGTATCAATGTTTGTCAAAAACGGCCATCCATCTATAGAGTTCCCGAACATCTTCGAAAGCTCAATGAAAATGCATACACACCTTGGCACGTCGCAATCGGCCCATATCACCATAGAAGTCACAAGTATACAATTATGGAGGAACACAAGATGGTTTATACCAAGGCTTTGATTTGTCGTCGTAGGGCTGCTAACAACAATGCTGAAGTAAAGAAAGAGGAGATTGATGAATATGTTAAGGTAGTCGAAAGACTTGAAACAAAATCGCGGTTAAATTATGCTGAAAAGATTGAGTTTAGCAAGGAAGAATTTGTTAAAATGTTGCTTATTGATGGGTGCTTCCTAGTCGAATTCCTCTGTAGAAAAATAAAAAAATTGGCCAAGTTTGAGGATGAAGCCATGAAAAACTATGATCAAATGTATAAATTTATCAACATGACCTACAATGAAGTGAACTTGAAGAATGATTTCATACTAAAAAGTACAAGAACAGCTTTTGAGGTTAGACGTGATCTTACTTTGTTGGAGAATCAACTTCCTTACTTTGTCCTAGAGAAATTGTTCGATTTCACATTTTCAAGTAAACCAAATAGGCCAAACTTCAAGGCGATTGTGTATTGTGCATTTAGAACCTCGATTCCTAACATTTCACACATCCTAAATGAAGAGGATATTGCTCAAAGAATTGAACTAGAGCCTGAGACTACCGCGCATTTTGTTAGTTTCTTAAAGAGTTGTTGCGGTCCTGCAGTAGGAAACGACGAGGCTGAGGCTGAGGCTGAGGCAGGGGATTATTTCACAGCACACGCGAACAATATGGTTGATGATCAAAGGATAAGTATGGATAATGTACATGATGAAAATAAGAAGATAGAATTCCCTTGTCTTTGTAACATGAAAACACACGAAATTCGTGTTCCTAGTGCAAGTGTACTAGCTAAATCAGGGGTCGTGTTTGCGAAAATGGATGGTGAAACTCCGATGTTGCACATGGACTTCGATCCCAAAAATGGTGTGTTAAAATTACCTGTTCTGATACTGTGGCATCACACCGAAACATTCTTTAGGAATATTATGGCATACGAGCTCTACAATCATACCGCGAATTATAGCAAAAATGTATCCGTTAGTGATTATATGTGCTTCATGGATGACTTGATCAACTCTAAAGAAGATGTCACTGTACTGGTGAAGAGTGGGATCATTCAGAACTGGTTGGAATCGGATGAAGTTGTAACAGACTTGTTTAACTCAATTACGAAACACATATTGGCAGACTATTCATCCTATTCTGATACATGTAAACAGATGAATGAGTTTCGTAACAAGTTTAACATACGTCAATTGAAAGCAGTCCTTAAACAGGACTATTTCAATCAACCATGGGCTGTTGTTTACTTCATCACTGGAGTTATCATTCAAACAACCTCCTCCATTATCGAGGCTGTTACTAGTGTCCAGGACTCTAAACGTCATCCTTCGTAAACCAGGCCATATACTTAATTAGTACGGATGACTACCATAGAATTTTAATATACATACGAGTACTTGTGAAAGAATTTGATTTGCTACCATTTAATTTGTGTATCTTGTATCGTCTGAGGTTTGAGCTAAGAATCTGTATCCCATGGATAATGTACGAGTTAATGTTCGTAAAAATCTTGATTACTTTGTACTCTCTTTGATCCTGTTAATGAAAAGTTTGTAGTTACAAGTTGTGGACCCTATTATAGATAGTTTAAAAGTTTATGTCTTCATTTCTTCTTGGCTTATATAATAGAGATAGATTTAACTTAATAAATACAATTAAACCCTCTAATTAATGTATATTGCATTGAGTAATATTTTTATAGAATTGAAAAGTATAACACACCCACATACTTGTATCTTGATAGGTTCAACCTATTATAATTCGCAACTAGACACTAATGTATGTTCATAATGGAATCTTTATATTGTAATTGAAATGTCGTTATTGAGGATTGAGTTGTATATTTATGGAAAGTATTATAATCATATTTTGATAGGTTCAAACTGCGTGCTCAACCTATTTAAGTTTGCAACTAGACAATAATATACAATACGGAGTATTGTTTAATTAACATGTATTAGGAGTTGAATCGAACCTTAAAATACGGGTACAAAGATAATTTTTTAAAAAAAAAGTACAATATTATTTGTTTTTTTTTTTTTTGGGGAATAGATTTTAGTGCCAACTCTACAACTCGATTTACTCAAAATACATGTTAGGTACTCCCTCTGTTTTCTTTTATTTGCATCAGTTTGACCGGTAGATACGTCGAGACATAATTTTGACCAGTAATATCTTTAATTGTTAATTTGTAAAAATTATAACAAAATTATATTATGAAAATAGACATTATGACAAATCTAATGATATATTATATAATACGAGTAACATTTATTTATTTTATAGAAGTGAAAAAATCAAGTTAACCATGGTATGTGAATAGTGCAAAAATCAAAGTGATACATTCAAAAAAAAATGGAGGAAATATATTAGTAAAGCTCTAAATAACACAGCACAGTCGGCAGAACAACTCCGTTAGTTGCATGCTTCATGCTTAATTATTACTTGTATTAAGAAATTAGGATTAAAAATGAAATAATTTGAAGTTTAATCAGTCAATTTTAACTAGGTCAGTCTCCAAATAGAAGCTTCGCTGAAACCCCGATCCCCTACTCCAAACGAACATGGAAGTAGTCTAAAGAATTTATTATTTTTGAGAGGTGTACTACTTATTATGAAATAAAGGAGTAATAAAATTGAAAGAGGAATTGTTAGGAAAATAATTATGTCACGTGAATTGAAACTAATTGTCTTATTAGATTAGAATATCTATATAAAATACTCCCTTTGTCCTTTTATTAAAGTCTCATTTCTCACATTTATTACTCACATAATAAAGAGAAATGAGACTCTAATAAAAGGACGAAAGAAGTATAATATATAATTCTGTAGTCTACTCCTCCGATGACCAATTGGATATGTGATGCATAACCCTAGCTACTAGACTTTTAGCCTGTACATATTCCCTACTCCTGTGTTAGTATTTATTGTGAAATTTTAGCCAAATAATGACAACTGGCAACTTTAATCCAAAAGTTAACAAAACAACAAAACTTTTATCTCCCTACTAACAGTGGCAGAGCTATGAAGGGGCCTGGGTGGCACCGGCCCCGCCATTATTTTATTTTTTAAAATTTTATTATGTAAAAGATGTAAATTTATAGGTTAAATACAATTTTAATATAAAAAATAACATCAAATTAGCTTTGCCATAGTGGTAGTGCATTGAATTTGAGTTAAAAGTCTTGGGTTCAAGTTTTTATACAAGCATTTTATTTTTATTTTTTATTTAGTGCCCCTCCACGATACTTTATTCTAATATGGAGTACTTATATGTCATTTCATGCATTCAAGTAACAAAACAACTACAAGATATAAGCTAATTTCACCACACAATTTTGTACAAACACTTAATACTTATAGTTAATCAAAGCAAATAATTGAGCGGGTAATCAAACCAGCCAATGCACGATCTGAGCAACCAATTACCCGTCGAGTAAAAAAAGGCAAGTTAAAAGAAAAATTGTTAAAATTAGAAAATTATGGGCCTGTTCACTTCCGCTTAACTATAGTTCAGTTCAGCTCTTAATTTCCTTCTCTAATAAAATATCCATTTCAGCTATTTTCAGTTCAGTTCAACTCCAATCAGTTCAGTTTAGTTCATTCAGCTCAGTTCAGTAAATGTAAACAGGCCCTAAGTATGTCTGTGAATTGAGACTAATTATTTTAAATTGAAGAAATATAGAAAATTAAAACTATGGAGTATATACTATACATGCAATTCTCTAGTCTACTCCTCTAATGAACAATTATTGGATATTAACCCTAGCTACCATACTAGAGTAAGGCCCCGTTCTTTAGACCTGCTCTGCTCTGCTTAAATCAAATCTGCCCTGCTCAAAAGAAATCTGCTCTGCTCTGCTCTACTCTATTTTCAAATAATAATTAATAATAACAATAATGATAATTAATATTCAATAATAATAATAATAATAATTAATATTGTATTGATTATAATAATTTATTATTTTGAATAATTATAATAATTATTAATAAAATAATTTTATTAATTATTAATATTAATGATAATTAATATTTATTAATCATAATAATAATTAATAATAATAGTTATCATTATTAATATTTAATAATTTAAACTATTAAGAATTAATATTTAATAATATTATTAATTAATAATTTCTAATAATTATAACAATTCTTTCAAAAAAATAAATAATAATAATAACAATTAATAACAATTTCTTTTATAAACATTTGATATTAGAATCACAATGTGTAGAAACATTATATGTATGTGGGTATTGATTGTTAGTTCATTAAGTTAAATTATTTTTCAAATCTTTTCATACAATTTAAGAATTAAAAAAAAGAGGTTGTTTTCAAGTAGTACTTTGTATATCATTATTATATCTAGGGTATAAAATATATGATTAAGACAAATTTATAAGTAAAATCATTATTACTCATTAAATTATTTTATTTTAAAATTTTTGTGAAATAAATATAAGAAAACAGTTGTCTTTTATCTTTCTACTATTAACATATGTTAAATATGATATACATATATTTATGTTTTCACTCACCTAAATCAATGGTATATGCACTTAGTAATAGTAATAGTAATAATAATAGCAATAGTAATAACAACAACATTAATAATAATAACATTAATAATAGTATGACTTTATTGTAGATAGAGGAGTGGGGGCCCAGATTGTATCTCGGCTTTCCACTAATTTATTGTAGATTGTATGACTTTTGTTTTTGAGATAATAATAATAATAATAGTATTAATAATAATAGTAATAATAATAATAATAACAACATTAATAATAATAACATTAATAATAGTATTGATAATAATAATAATAGTAATAATAGTAATAATAGTAATAATAATAATAATAGTAGTAGTAGTAGTAATAATAATAATAATAATAATAATAATAATAATAATAATAATAATAATAATAACAATAATAATAGTATTAGTATTAATAATAATGTCGACATCTGCTCTGCTCGGCTCGACTCTGCTCTGCTCTGCTGAAATTTAATCTGCTCTACTCTGCTGACCCCTGCTCTGCTCTGCCCAGAAGCTCAAAAGAACAGGGCCTAACTAGATTAGGCCCTGTTCACTTCACCTTATTTTTGCTGAACTGAAATTATTTTTACTGAATTGAAATTATTTTTGCTGAACTTAAATTATTTTTGCTGAACTTAAATTATTTTTACTGAACTGAAATTATTTTTGTTGAACTGAAATTATTTTTACTGATTTTCTATTATATTTCTTCTTTAAAGTTACTAATTTTTACTAAACTGAAATTATTTTTACTGAATATTTTTTTTTAAGGTAAAGTGAACATGACCTTTGCTTGTACGAAGTACATGATTCTCGTATCAAGGACCAATTAATATAAACATACTCAATTCCTAGTCTTATTAATAAGTATTTATAGGTCATGCAATTTTAGCCAAATGACAACTTTAATCCAAAAGTTAACAAAACTAAACTTATATCCCTACTAATTAAATTTATTAGTATTAACTCAATTTATATGTCATTTCATATATACATTGAAGATATAAGCTAATTTTATCAAACAATTTTGTAGACAACACCTAGGGTCTGTTCTCATATGATTGTTTTCAGTTCAATTCAGCTCTAATAAGTTCAGTTCAGTTCAGTTCAACTCTAATAAGTTTAGTTCAATTCAATTTAGTTTAATTCAGTTCCGCTCTAATAAGTTCAATTCAGTTCAGTTCAGCTTATTTCAGTCAATGAGAACATGCTCTTAATACTTATAGTTATTTAGATCAATACAATTAATTGAGCGAGGTAGTCAAACTAGTCATTGTACAATCTTAGCAACTAGCTACCCGCTATACACCATACAAGGCCCAAACCTATCTAATACTACCTCTATTTTTTTTAGGTCAAACACTTATTATTTCACGCTTGTCAATGTGTATATTTAACTAGTTTTGTGCCCGTGCGATGCTCGGGTTTTTTTATTTAATTTAAAAATTAATTTTTTAATCTATGTGCTTTTGTGACGATTTAAACTATGTAGTAGAATTGTAATGACTAATAATGATATTGGTGAAAATGTTCAATTAAATACATACAAAAATATATGTAAGCATGAAATATTAGAAAATTCTAATAATAACAAAAAATAAATTAAATTAAAAAATTGTTATACGCCCGTCGATCCCAAACACAAAATTAAACTTTGGGCTAGGGTTGAACATTTTTTGACTTGTAACCTAGAGTGACCCGATCCGAAATGACTCATGACCCGACCCAATTAACATGTCAATCTATATTAGGGTGTGTTTTATTCACTTGATTTTTACTCATCTGAACTTAATATACCTTATTAAAACTTATTTTTGTTTTAATTTGTACTTGGCTAAACCTTATCATAATTTATTTTTCCTGAACTGAATTTATCTTAACTTAACTGCTTCCTTCGCTCCAAAAAAATATTATGATACTTATTGAGAGTTATAATCTAATATTTTTTTTGAATAAAGTAATTGTTTTATTTGTATATATAAATATTGGTATTTTATCAAAAATAAGATTCTAAAGTAACAATTTTATCCCAAAAATTTTATCTAAATTTGATTGAAAATAAAACTTTAAACTAACTTCTTTATCTTACAAAGTCTATTTAAATCTATCCAACGTTGCGCGCACATTTGGCGAAAAATTAGAATGCCAAGTGTCGCTATCTCGTGACCTGGCTAAAAGTTTAGCTTTATATATTAGTTATATGATATTCAATAATTAATATTCCCTCCGTCCCTTAATACAATGCCTCTTTCTCTTTATTATGTGAGGAATAAATGCTCAAAAGAGGCATTGTATTAAGGGACGGAGGGAGTATCATTGATCATCATCAATTAGTAAAGATTGTAAACAAAATAATATGTAGAAAGAATAAATTAAAGGAAAACGTTACACATAGCCCTTAGGGCTACATATAAGCATTAAATTTACGCTTAAAAATCGTAAAAAGTTAAGAAATCATCAAAATATAAATACTAATAACACTGATTTACGCGTGTTTTTATCATGAATTCCTAATTATATACAATTTCCAAGAGTATATTTAATAATTATATATAGTCTTTAGGGTTACATATAACATTACCCTAAATTAAATTAAGATAAAATTCAACAAGATTGCATGTGACTTTTTTTTCCTACGAAAAACTTAATTGAGAGTATATAGTGTGTGATATTATACTAGCTAGTGTAAGTTTAGAAGTGTTACACCTAAAAAGTATGAGAATTTCTGCTCATATTCTAGATATATCAACCTTATACAAGGTATTCTCTTATCAACTCCATCACCATCATTCTTATGTAATTTTTTTTTTTTTTTTTTTTTTGGAAGCATCACTCTTATGTATTTAATACAGTGCGTACTTAGTCGATTGAAGCAATAAAGTAATTAAGGAAGATTTTTTCAAGGTGGTAGAATCAAAGAGAAGATTAAAATAAAATAAGAGGGGTGAGGAAATCTCGAGGAAAGTGAGAAAGAAAAAGCCAAAAGAGATTCAAAGAACTCTGTTATAAAAACGACTAATAATAAGGTAAGGCTTGTCCATACACAAAAGAGCAATTGAGCTCCAATTTCTTTTCAACAATAAATATACTTCCCTTTTTTTTTTTTTTTTTTTTTTGTTCAATGTTTCCTTAATATTCTCTATTAGATTTGCTCAATTGTTGTAAAAAAAAAAAAAGGATTTGCTCAATCCATTGGTAGAGTCATAGAAACAATAATTTCCTATCTTTATACGCACTTTTTCAAAACAACATACGGAATATGATACAAATTATCCAATAATATATTAGAAAATCTTATCTTGTATTTTGACCCGACCCGATCCATTGGTAGAGTCATAGAAACAATAATTTCCTATCTATTAAAAAATAATAATAATAATTTCCTATCTTTATACACACTTTTTCAAAACAACATACGGAGTAATACGCAGTATGGTACAAATTATCCAATAATATATTAGGAAACCTTATCTTGTATTTTGACCCGATCCGAGTCCAAAAATAAGTTAAAAGATTTGTTGCTTATTAGAGACTTTTTTTTTTGAGGAAATTTGATTCTATGGCTATAATCTAAATTAACATTTTACCAGAATAAAGAAGTGTAAATTATAATACCTAGTATCTGATTTTTTAATTATTATCATTATTTTTGTAATAATCAGTAAGTGTGGGATGAGTAGAGTCGTAAACTAGTATGAAAAGTGTGCTGCTAATTTCTCACTACTTATGTATGGTTTTATGAAAATACTAACATAAGGATCGGATGAGTCTATTTATATCTTTCTTAAAGATCTGATTTATTTTTCATGAACAGCTAGATCGAGTTTATGACCAGTTTAACCACTTCTCTGCCATCAGTTCGATCTGCAATCACATACAAACAGCAGTGGTTAATCGTGGCTAGAAAAACTCGACGAAGGGGCTGAGCAAACCACAATATAATGCAAGCAATCAAGGTCATCAATAAGGACTTCCCTGGTAATAATGTTGGTTTCAAATCTAATTTCAAATTACTGTTGTAAGGCCCCGTTCACTTACCTTATTTTTTTTAAACCGGAATTATTTTTGCTGAACTAAAATTATTTTTATTAATACTCTTTTCTTTAAAGTTACTGATTTTTATTGAAATGAAATTATTTTTACTAAACTGAAATTATTTTAAGGTGATATGGACCGGGCGTAAGTTATATTTGCAGGTGTTGTTATATAAATTAAATTTGATACTTGTAATGATATTCCCATGCTAATAAAACAATAATTTTATGTTAGCAGGAGAAACATCTAAGCCAAGTTTGGCACTACTCATTAATGAGGCATGTACAAAATTATTTGTTAAACAACCATGTATTTTCAGAGTTCCTGAACATTTAAGGAGACTGAATGAAAATGCATACACTCCTTTTCATGTCTCAATTGGTCCTTTTCACCACAGAGATGACAAGTATAGTGTCATGGAGGAACATAAGTTGGTATACGCAAGGGATTTGATCAGACGACGTTTTTGGGGCTCGAAAACCAGCAATGTTAGTGATCAGAAAGGAAAGGTAATTACACTTGAAGAAGAGATAAAAGTTTATGTCGAGGAGGTGGAGAAGCTTGAAGTTGAGGCGCGCAAAAGCTATGCTGAAAGCATAAAGCTTAGCAAGGAAGAGTTTGTTGACATGCTACTTATCGATGGGTGCTTCATAGTTGAGTTCCTCTGTAGGAAGATCCGAAAGCTGTCATACTTGGAAATTGAAATGGAATCGACAAGTAAAGAAATAGGAGAAACAATAAGAGCTTGTGAATCGACGAAAGTAGGGGGAACGTTTAATGGAATGTATAAATTCATTGAGGAAGTTTACGAAGATTGGGAGCCTGCAAATGATTTTATATTTCAAAGCACGAGAACATCCTTTGAAGTTCGACGTGACCTCACATTGCTAGAGAATCAACTTCCATATTTCGTCCTAGAACATATATTTGAGTTCACATTTTCAAAGGCTATTGAAGAATTCCTGAAAAATCAAGTTTTTAGTTCAGAAGATGTACCAAAATTTCATGACATTGTTTATTGTGCATTAAGGACGTCGATTCCTAATACAACACACGTCTTAACTAGGGAGGACGTCGATCTAAGAACAAAAAATCCTGAAATGACTGCTCATTTTGTTAGTTTTCTGAGGATGTGCTGTCTACCACCTCAAATCATCTCAGGCAAAGTGAAAAAGGCAGAGCAAAGTGGTGTTTTCACATCAGATGAAAGCCATAACACAAAAACAGCGAAAAAAATCACTGCAGACCAGGTCCAAGTCGAGGAAAGCACTTCCTCGCGGGCCAAACAGGAACAAAGGATAAACATCAAGCATATGAGAGAGTTTCCATGTCTTTGCAACATGGAAACACCACATGACATTCGAGTTCCTAGTGTAACTCGACTTGCAAAGGCCGGTGTTCTGTTTGAGAAATCATGTAGTGAAACTCCACTGCTGGAGATAAAGTTTGACAGTAAGCGAGGGGTATTGAAGATGCCACCTCTGACTATGTGGCATCACACCGAAACATTTTTCAGGAACGTCATGGCACATGAGCTGTACAATCATACAGCTAACAGTGGGAGCAGATCTGTTAGCGACTATATGTGCTTCATGGACGACCTGATCAATTCCAAAGAAGATGTCGCGCTGCTTGTGAAAAGTAAAATTATTCAGAACTGGTTAGAGTCTGATGCAGTGGTAGCAGATCTGTTTAATTCTATCACAAAGCATATACTGGCAGACTATTCATCCTACTCAGACACCTGTATGCAGCTGAACAAGTTTCGCGGCAAGTATATGTTAGTATATGAGCAAATTAAACGAAAAAATACTTATCTCAATGTTGTGTAGACCAATTGAAAATTGCCGCGTCGTGGTAAACCACTGACCTAAAAGACGATTCCGCGCTACCCCGGTGCAGTAGACATCAAGCGGTCGCCCTCCAGGATAAGCACGGCGCCGGAATTTGTGTGCACTCACAAACCCGACTGGAATTCAGAATACTTGCCCAAAAACCGAAGGGATATATTTTAAGAGAAGGTAAAAAGTTAAAGATGGATGGTTTTGTTGTCATATCTTTCGGAGGTGAATAAGGTTGATTTATAAGGCAATGGAGGGAGTAAAAACAACCAGCAATTAAGGGGAAAATGGTCATCAATCAAGTGGTGTAACATCCACCCATTAATCCCCAATAAGAGCTAGCTTTAATCAACATTAAAAGGGTAACGGCTAGTTTTAAGTAACAACATTAATCAGCAATAATGCCCATTAAATTAGCAATAAGAGGAAGCTAAAATTAAGGGATTCCAACAGCCATTAAATCCCAACAGTCAAAACAATAAACACCGTAACTTTCTAGGTTTTACTTCAAGAACTTCCAACAATCCCCCACAGGTTCGAAGAAGTGAAAAGAAAGAAAGAGAGAAAATTGGTTTTGGGCAAAACAAAACAATTGCATAAGTGTCAATGTCTCGCGACTTGAATTAACACATAGTGGACATCAAGCTATGATCCCTCACCTACCAAGTGACCTTCGTCTTGAACTTAATAGGGAGTTAGGGACCCGTCACTTTGAGCCACACAATTGAACATGTATAATATTCTGAAATTCCGCGAATAAAGGTGACGCATTATACTGGCCATACGTCCAGCCTGGATGCTCATAGGTGCTCTAGAGTATTAGCCCACCCAATACTCATAGGAAGCGGCCACACTTCCACACCTAAGTAGGTGAATCCCATCAAGTGTGAGCTACAACACACCACCAAAAATATGGATATGGGTTCATTAAGAGCCATTTGCTCATCCTCTTTCCATTTGTAGCAAGCACAAATCAAACATCTAGGAATGGACAAAAATAAAATTTTGTGCTTCCGAATTATTTCATAATGTTCCCCTTTGAACTCATGATGAGTAGGAGTTGATTACTCATAATTCATACTTTGGGCTTTTAGTCCCATCCCTTCCGATGTTACCAAAACTAGTTTTGTACAAGGCCTTTACTTAACGGATCCGTAACATATCTTTTAGACTTTTTCTAGTCTAGTGATATCATCATATTCGACAATTTATCTTTGACATCAACCATTATAGGCATGGTTCAATCAAAAGTAACCACGACTTGCAAATCACAAGGAATTCTCCTTCAATGGGACATTTGCAAGCACATGTGCTCATAAGAGCCATATACCCTTGACCATCTTGCCTCATAACCGCTTGAGTTTGAACTCATCGTCGAACTCCAAGACTCATGGAAACTTGCATTTGTGCAAACTCTAATCTTGTGTACTTTTCAAGTATCTATGCAACCTCCTCAAAACGATCTAATAATCATTGCTCGACCTGCTTAAT
The DNA here is from genome assembly GCF_948465745.1 of Chenopodium album. NCBI lineage: Eukaryota > Viridiplantae > Streptophyta > Magnoliopsida > Caryophyllales > Amaranthaceae > Chenopodium > Chenopodium album. The sequence goes on along the minus strand of NC_137845.1, from coordinate 55,162,530 downwards.
CTACTTACATAATAAGCAATGTTAGATTAAGCATAGCTCCCAAGAAACATATATAACACTACTAAATGGACACAAATTGCTCCCATATAATCAATAAATTCAAAAAATTTATCTGATAGCAATGACTCATCCAAATAAAATGTTTAGCCTTAAAGACTTCCAACGAGAACTCAGTGAATTAGCAACACAATCCATAGAAGAGATATTAAGCATCACAATCCCAGGAAAAAGATTGTAATATTCTACACATAGTTAGACATAATCTAACTAATATTCAATGACTTCTTCCATGGAAACAATCACTCATGATATTCCACTGATTTAAAGTAGATACTCTAAAGACATAGAGACACCAAAACAAATTTGTAAGGCAAACACCATCAAATTAAAACCCGTCTTTAGCACAATTAATCACTTTCAGGCTTTGCATTAAACAATAGAAAACTCTAACATTAATGTGCATTTTCAGGCTTTGCTCAAAGAAGAAAGAAATACATATGGCATTCCATTGTGCATATCTAATCACTTGAAACATAGTGCTAACAAACATACATATATGCTCAAAGACAAATTATCCATATAAAGGATCAATCAGGCTCAGGATAAAATTACTCCAAGACTCGCATAAAAAGTCATGAACTAAAATGCAATTACCAAGCAAAAACTGAGCCTAGACTTTGAGTCCAACACTAATTCTTTATTATTTCCCCCACATTGGACAACAAAGTCCGATTCAGATCAAAGCCCTTAGCAGTACGCCTAAAACCTACATTCTCAATGAATGAAACTCCCTCCAAAATTCATATGGGGTCTTTAATGATGACATAAACTCCTTATATAGAAATTTTATAAGTTCAAAAACTTATAACCCCCACATAAAAACATAAGGTCCAAATCCAAAAAAAAAAACCACAACTATGTCATAGAACTTGGGAGTAATAACATGAGTAAAAATAGATTTTTAAAACATTGAATTAATTAAAGATAATAATTCAACAACACTTCAAAATATTAATTCTCATGCCAACATATGAAATTCAGGGCGTTTACAAATTACTCATGCTTTATCCATAAAGAATTATAACACAATAAAGAGTTATAGGCGGTAACACTAAACCATCACAAAAATTGGAAAAAATTGTAGTCTAACTCCCAAAATATACTTTACTTGAAAATCCTCCAAAGAGAAAGTCATATAATATCCTTACAGAAAAATTATCATATAATTTCCCTTCACAAAACTCAACTAGTTTGAGAATTATAAATTTTACACATCTTAATGAAATATGCTTTTGTGGTGGTTGACAAAGTATGTTGAATGTTGAATTTGTCAATTAAATATTTGTTGAATGATTAATAGAAAGTAAAAGTTATAATGTCGATATTTTATGAGCATGACATTATATTGCATATAATCAGTTACCTTTAATTTGTTGGTTTCTACACAACATTGAGATAAGTATTTTTTCGTTTAATTTGCTCATATACTAACAATCTAAAAGACGATTCCGCGCTACCCCGGTGCAGTAGACATCAAGCGGTCGCCCTCCAGGATAAGCACGGCGCCGGAATTTGTGTGCACTCACAAACCCGACTGGAATTCAGAATACTTGCCCAAAAACCGAAGGGATATATTTTAAGAGAAGGTAAAAAGTTAAAGATGGATGGTTTTGTTGTCATATCTTTCGGAGGTGAATAAGGTTGATTTATAAGGCAATGGAGGGAGTAAAAACAACCAGCAATTAAGGGGAAAATGGTCATCAATCAAGTGGTGTAACATCCACCCATTAATCCCCAATAAGAGCTAGCTTTAATCAACATTAAAAGGGTAACGGCTAGTTTTAAGTAACAACATTAATCAGCAATAATGCCCATTAAATTAGCAATAAGAGGAAGCTAAAATTAAGGGATTCCAACAGCCATTAAATCCCAACAGTCAAAACAATAAACACCGTAACTTTCTAGGTTTTACTTCAAGAACTTCCAACAGTATAATATACGTTGGTTGAAGGCAATCCTTCAACAAGAGTATTTCAGCCAACCATGGGCGATTGTATATTTCATCACTTTGGTGGTCATACAAACTGCTGCAGCCACCATACAGGCTGTCACTACTTTCACCTCTAAGAAGTAATAAATCATGCTTCTGTATTCAAGTTTTAAATCAAAAGTTAGTGCACATTCTTTAAAAGATTTCAGCCAGGATAAACTAAATCCTTGCAATCACATTGCCTTTAGTTAATAAACAAAAGTTAGTGCTAGCAGACAAAAAGTTATTCCAAAAAAATCACACACTTAAATTTATTGTAACAAACTCAAATATACAATCTAGTTAGTATATATATTCATGTAATAGATGGAATCAGGAAAGACTACCTGTAACTTGTAGTTTATTCATCTTCACTGTCATACTGACATAGTGATTGGAGACCACTACAACTGTAAGGGGCCGTCGTATCTGCCTTTGGAACTGGTACTGGTTTCCTCATCACCATGAATTTGACTCTCTGAGCCGGAGCCATCAAGGTAGGTTGCTGCTTACCATCTGAAGTTTCGTCGTCTTAGACTTAAATTACTCATTGTCGTCGAAAGTTTGAGTTTCTTGACACTGACATTATTTGGTATCTCATCACTGTCATCATCATGAATCTTTCGCACATAAAATATGGATTTAATAAGGGCCTCATCCTCCTCCTCTTCGTTCATCATCTTTTTCTTATTCTTTAAACCCTCCTCTTCGTTCATCATCCTATTCTTATTCTTTAAGGCCTCAAGCATTGTATCTACGCTCACTGTTGCACGCCTTGCCTTCATCGACTTTACCTCTTCAAGAGTCGCCAGGACATCCATCTTTTGCTTCGAGTCCAAGCTTCTATTCTCCAAACACTTGACTGCATCTCCAATTTCTTCTGGTTTCTCATCTTGGATCCTCCATGGGCGTGTTGCACCCGCCTCAACCACATAATCCAAGTTCTTTGGGTCAGTCTTCTTCACGATCTCAGACGAACACTGTGTGCATTTCAAGTAAAATCTGTAAGACTTGATTCCCAAGTATGTATCTTCAATGACTTGTTCCTTTCGAGCATTGAACTTAGTGCCGGGATACATGTAATCCCTGCAACTGTTGCAGCGTATAGTCATAGGCAACATTGTTCTCACTTTCATTTGTTGTTGATTTTTGAATCGTCTTCGTCTGTAGATTTTAGCAGGATCAAAATCTGCAGGATAATACTTGTTCAAGACCTTCCTTTCTCCCATGATCACGAGATCTCTTCTTTAATTTCTCACCTTCAAACACCTTAATTTACTCTCTCGTATTTTTTAAGCTTCCTCTCAATTTCTTTATATCTTATTCAACTCCATCATAATCACCAGAATACGAAGTAAATAAAATTTAGTAAACCTGCCTAAACTTGCGTCCCACCTAATAAGTTTCCTTAACTTTCCTTATCAACCTCTTCTACTCTCTTTTTCTTAGGGCCGGGAACTCAAAATTCTTAGGCCCAAAATACCCAAATTATTTCCATACTTATTGTTTTAATTTAGGAAATTTTGTCAAAAAAAAAAAAAAAAAAAGAAAAACCCTTTTTTTTAAAAACACCATTTTGCAAAAAAAAACTTTTAAAAACTTTTTGGTTAAAAATAATAATAATAATAATAATAATAATAATAATTTAAGGTTTCACTTTCTAGTGTTTTACACCTAATCAAAAGTTGAACAATTGACACGGCACACTTTGTTAGGGGAGCAAAAAGTTGTTAAAGGACTAAATATCTCGTTTTTTTGTTATACCTGTAGGGACACCATAACAAACAGGTGCAGCCCCAATCAAGAATGGAAGTTTACATGCTTTTCGGGCTTGGCTGACAAAATATCCAGCCCTTAACTTATGTCTGAAACATTATTCACCTACATCATCTGGCATTGGATCAACTATTTTCTTCTTTCCTCGGCCTTTCTTAGTGTTTCCTTTCCTTTCTTTCACAGTCATGGACTTTAACTCTTATGCTAATAAACTGCATTGGATGCAGCCTGTGGAAAACATTGATCGTTCTTCCAGAAAAGATTTAAGCATAGCTTTGGCAAAACGGTCAATGTCCAAGTCTGTCACTTCCCATAGGTTGGCAACCACAATAGGAGCGCCAGCTAACAAATAGGAGAGAGAAGTACCAACTGGAGCATAACATCCATTTAGGTTCAAAGATCCGCTGCTACATCCCATAAGAAGCATAGCAGCACAACTCTCCAGTTTTTGAATTTTTTCTCTGGGAATATATTGCGCCCCTGTGTAATCACAAAGAGCAGAATAGTGAGTCCATTTGAAGGGAATAGTCAAAATAGTAACTAAAATTAAACATATTATTACAGCATGATAATGTAAACACAAGGGACACACCACTTCCATGGCCAAAATATAGAAAGAGATCACGGTTTTCTACAGCTGAACTCAACTCTTCTGTTGATGGAACTATTCCAGCCATTCCCTGGAAAGGAAATGTATCAAAAGAATAATCATAGTTATAATAATATAGAAAGAGAAAGAAAACATTGCAAACAAAATCAAATGCTCAACTAATGGAGAATATAAACAGTGCATAATAAAGGTTTCCTATGTCATTGTGCACATGATGATAATGGAGCACAAATACAATTTCAACTTATATTTGAACTTTTGGTGTCAAATCATTTTTTCACTGCCTTACAGTCTTTTATCATCATTTAGCCACTGTAGAAGCAACAAGACCTTACCTGCATGTTCTGATGTTTAAAGAACTCTTCAAATTCAGTTTGCGTGCGACTTAGGTCACCACTAGGATTCAATAAATAAAACGCATCCAACGGATCTATCAATGGGAATTTAGTAGCAATTCCGGCAGCTTCCTCTTGGACAGACCGCCTTTGCAAAGCCATGAAGATGCTGGTAACAGAAGGCATGCGGTACACTTCTTGCTCTCTCATGATAGGCATATTTTCCAAAGGCAATCAATCAATCAATCAATCAATCAAAGCCTTAATCCCAAAAGTGGGGTCGGCTAACATGAACCAAATTTGATTATTCCGTGTAGTCATCAACATAAATCTTTCTCCTCCATCCCTTACGATCCAAAACTTCATCCTCACGTAAATCCATGCACTTCATATCCTTCCTCACTCCTTCCAACCAAGTCATCTTTGGTCTCCCTCTTCCTCGTTTAATCCCTCCATGGTCCCACTCTTCCACTCTTCGCACCGGTGCACCCTCGGGTCTCCGTCTTACATGTCTAAATTGAGTGATTGGGCAAAATCCATAATAGCTTCACCACCGGCGTCCCTCTGCCCATACCCAAAGCCTCCATGGACACTCTCATAGCCATCTCGGCTCGCCCCAACGTGCCCATTTAGATCCCCTCCAATATATAACTTCTCTGAGTGGTGGACACCCTGCACCACCTCGTCTAGGTCCTCCCAAAATTTTCCAAAGGCAACATCTGCAATTAGTTATTCTACATTAAACTTGGCTAGGAAAATAAGAAGGGTAACAAGAGTTGTGAGATTCATCACCTTTAAGTATACCCAAAGGAACAGATTGGAATCTGATGCCATATAAAGGGAAAAATATGAAGCCATTTCAGGATAGAGTCGGATAATCACTAAGAGGTCATCAGTCAGTCAACAACTTAATTTCATCACCAGACCATATAGCAGGACAAAGGTAGAGATAGGGATATTTGAAGCTGTGCCTCAAGTCCAAATGATGCTGATACCTAACTAAACAGTTCACCATTGTCTATGACATCAAAATTTCCGGGGTTACAATTTGACCAAAGTTCCACAGCCACACATAAACCTAGCTACGATAACTACAGATAAAAGGCCAATCATTTCAGATTCATAGGTTTACAAAGGGGAAACACAAACAAGATCATATGATGTCCATCGGGTTGGAGCCCGGACGAGTGACATAATGAGACAAGTAAAATAGTCATTAATGTATCAGTAAATGGTTTAGAGCAGTAACAAACTGCTGCAACACAACAAACCTACTGAACTAAGGAATATCCTCCCTCGTCATACTTTAGCTTTCACACCTGTATCTAATTATATGAGTAATACGAAGGATAGTAATCGTTTGAGAGCTTTGATAAACCATTGTTGGAGCTTGGAAAGTTGGAAGTGAACGTCAAATCTTTTCAGGTCAACTTAGAAGGAAAGGAGAAAAGGTGAGGCAGATTCTACAAGCCTCCTGTCTCATCAAGAGCCTAGAACATAGAGAGAATTATTTTTAAGAATGCAGTCTTCAGTTAGGATCATTCAAATCAATATATGTTGCCAATATTGCAGTCTCAAGATTGGCACCTTTATTACTTCTCGTGTGGTCAATATATCTCATTTTACATTTGCCTAAAATTGATTCTCATCGTTGCACAAGTATATCAGAAAAATCATATCTAGGATGCTTCTCTCATTTCCTACCTTTTCCTTTTCTTGTTATTCTTCATATTGGTGAAGGAGCAACTTTGACACACTAGTCCCAAAATAGAGGAATACTGAAAGAGATGGAGGGTGAAGGAGGGCAGGATTGCAGGACACATAAATCGAATATGGGAGCAAATCCAAGTGTTCAATATGACATTTTAGAAGATTATAGGATGTGAGGACACTGGACACCATCCTAATTATGATAAGGGGTAAGAGAATACTGCATATCTATAACATATGCATAATTCTCACAAGGACAAAAAAAAAAGCCAATTAGAAAGCATAACAATCTTCTCCAAAATTAAATAGTGTGCTACAAAAGGTTAAGCAGTAGTATAGAAAGAATAAACTAAAGACCCACCTGAACATCGCTGTCTAGCACAAAAACAACAGGCTCCCTACGTGTGCAGTATTCTAGCTCAACCTTGTTAACTGCAGCAATGAGTGAATCCAATAGATAATCAACTGCATCATATGCCTTATCCAGTGAACTAGATCTTCCTCGATCACAATCTATGACGCTACCAATGTAGCAACCTTTCTCAAGGAACAGCTTTGGGATTCTTGCCTTCTCCATATTTACAGACTTTATGCCTCCCATAACTACCTTTAAAATACTTTCGTTTGAATCCCATTTGCATTCATCTTTTTCTCTTTCATGCATGAACTCCTTCACGGCACAATTCAGTGAATCACCATCTAACCATCGGCCAAGAAGCATAAATTTCCATTGACCAAACCATGTTTCTTCTATCTCCCTGAAAAATTAATACCCAGGACAGAAGTAATGAGTGGACTGCTATTTACAAAATAAGCTAAAAATAAGCTTTAGCAGGGTTGATGATGCTTCCAATAAAAGAAGTTAATAAGAACACACCGCAGCAGTTTATGCAGGCGCTTATCAAGATTGTCTCTGCAAGTCCACCATACTTTGCGGCTTCTTTTAGTGTGTTCTTCAGGAAAGCTTGAGCAAGATAAATAATTTCCTCGCAATAACGATTTAAATAATGGAGCTACATCATCAACCAGACTGTTACAGCCCCAGGGTGAGCACCACTCCTGTACAATTTTCTCACCAAAAGTTGAGCAGCTAGAACCAGTTTCTTCATCTGATTCATTGGAGGGAAAAAAAAAACAAACAAAAAAAAAAAAAAAAAATCTGTAAATTGCACCTGAAATGTTATACGAAGCCCTAAGGGCTACAATGCTACATAAAAGGAGCAAAAATGGTAATATTTAGTTAAGCCAATCATTTATAACACCAATCGACGCATGATTTTGGCATGCATTTCCAAATTTTTACCATCTTTGGAAATATATTAAATGCTTATATCAAGTTATATGTAATCATTACCCATAGTTTAATAGTTAATATTCCTATATAAACTTGAATTATATATCATTCTTAAGGAAATGTTACCTTGAAGAACTTTACTCAGAGGCAACAGCAACACAGCAGGCTGACTATCAGCATTCAAATGGGACAATAGTATCCAACCGTGAACACCCGAGGGATAGCACATCAGGTCTTCAAGAAGGCCAGCATAAGAAGCCCCAAGTAAACTCATACATACAATTGTAGCACTGGGAAGCTTTTCGAAAAACTTTGCCACATATGATTCTATCTCCTCAGTTGACTTAGGGGCCATCCTGACATTAGACATTGCCACAACATATCATTAGTTTCAGGAAGGTCTAAAAAGAACTGAAATCAATCATCCATAAACTAGTGACCAGCACCTAAGCAACGTGCACATATCTTCTATCATGCTAGTCTCAACTGCAGCTTCATAACCCTGCATTAGTAACGATCAGATAACAATTCACTAAAACACAATACATCCAGCTAGAATGACAATTTGCAAAGCATAAGCCAGCTGGAAATTGTAATGCAATTATCCAAATGTAAGAAAGCACAAAATATAAGATACATATACCTCCTAGAATTTGTGTAACATATACTACTTACGTGCAATGCCCAACTGCCAAATATGTAGTACGTGCAGGAAGAAAAGCCTTCTCCAACTGTGTAGTTTATTGATACTGAGAATACCTAACACAAAATTACCCATTTGCTTCTGATATGACTCTACCCCAACCACCAAAACAAGTGAAAAAAAGATCAAAACCAAGGGGAACTAGATTTCCATATCCAAAGAGTGATATTTTTAAGCAAACCAAACCATTGTATCACATGTTTAAACCAATGACATATGATTCTATCCAAGCTTCTGTTTGCAAAAGAGAATTGTTTGTAGAAGACACAATAATATTTCAAGTTAGGTCCTCCAAAGGAAAGAAGTGAATTGTCAATTAAACACTTGCTACTCCATGTGGAATAGAACTCTGGTACCAAGGCTTCAATTCTATATGCTGCATGGCTAACCATAACAATGGAAAAGTGAGTAAAACTAAAAATGCACCACTGAAGCATCATTACAAATTGTTAGTTGACAGTAGGTTTTAAGTTTTTAACATTTGAACACCTGTAATATAATTGATTAGTAACACCAAGAATATAATTTCTTTTAGAAAAAAACAAACAAGCATACCTTATTTTTCGATACCATCTGAGATCTATGCTTCACTGAAATAGCTGAAAGGAGCTGTAAATTGTGATAGACGCCAACTGAGGCTTGATGAAAATAAGCAGCCCAATAATTTTCAGAAAGCCCTTTGCAAGGAGAAAGAGAAGGCAAATTCTTTCTTGAAGCAGAAACCACATGAATCAAAGCAAGCAGCCTAGACACCTGTCATAGTAATTGTTACACCCAATTACACTAACTTAATTTCAATACCAGTATGCAAATAGATTTTAAAACTGTACATGTTTATATCCACTTGAAAGAAGAAAAGCCCCTTTACCAGCTTGCAAAGATCAGACTAGAAAGCCAAGATCATGCTCCAATCATGATTCTCATAATAAGACTTAAAAACATCCCCTAATATTATACTCTTACAACTCTACCAACATCCTCTATATGCCCCCTCCACACTATCTTTCAATAGTCAACACCAGTGGGAAGGATGCAAGGGTGACAAATGGAGATGATAGCCATTAGCTAATACATAAGATCAGAGGTATCTCGATGGAATTTTGATGCCATGATGACAGCTTCCGAGTTACGACACAGTTTTCACTGCAGTGAAGTTTAAGGCCTAGTATGCATCAAAATATTCACTTGACATCAAGCTGCAGCATAAATAACTGGGGAGTAATCATTTTTGGTTATTCACTATTTGTATTAAAAAAAATATTGAAATATGGATCAATGACTTAAAACCTCTGTTAGCGCCACCAGATTCAACACAACGAAACTAGGGTAGATATGAGTATACGAGTAATATGACCACCACTCGCTCCTAACAAAAAAACATGTATTAGGCCAACGCTTTGTCTTGCGTAGAAACAAAGCCAATAAATATCTACAAAAATATTATAAAAATTATAAAATTAAATATTAAAAAAAAATTTAGAAATATATAAAAAATAAAAAAAAGATCTTGAACTTGACTTTCTAAAAATTTTGATCAGAGCATATTCAAAATTTGAAAAGTTCAAACAGGATCTACAGATACATAACACTTATATACTAAAAGAAAAATAAAGAAAATTAAATAACACTCCATGCCAACTTAAACTTCCTGATACTAGCTAATCTCCACTAAGGACACTAGACATGTTATTTTAGTTTTAAAAAAGGATAAGGCTCCCAGACTTCAGCTCTCCTATTTTGCCTAGTCTCTTGAAAAATGAAAGATACAAAAACAAAAGAATTCTACTTGAAATTTGGAATCTTCATGTCCAAATCACTGCAGCAGCTCCACAACAATTCAGGCTACGACTGGCCTCCCGTACAGCCACTACAATCCATCACGTGTATCCCACTATAAAGTCAGCATCATCACATGTATTCTTTGACTTTTGTTCGCAATCTATACAATTACTCATTCATCCCGCAAAACAAATGTCCACCATTCTTTATTCAGATACAGTAGTTTAAAATGACTTCGTTATTCTATACAATTCCCATATTACCCTTTTTCCACCAAAAAGCAACTAATTTGTCACATGATGGATTCAAAACAATAAAATTCAAAAGTGGAGACAAGTTTAGAAGATCTTATCTCAAGTTCATAAAATGTCAAAAGTGGATTATATTACTAAGACTAAGGGAGTACAAATATCAATCAGACCCACAACAACAATATCAAAGCCTTAATCCCAAAATACAGGATTGGCTACATGAACCAAAAGTTTATCTCAAGTGGTTCTCCATAAAGATCACCCCAATTCATTTCTACCTCGAGCTATATGCTTCCCACAAACCCAATTCTTCAATCATTTTAAACTACCTCCCATCCAAGTCATCTTTAGTCTCCCTCCACTCCTTCTAACATCCCCCCATATTCCCATCTCCACTTTCCTTATTCGACTTTCCTTATTTGTGCATCACGTGGTCATTGTCGCCCATGACCAAGCCAACGCATCCCCCGAAGAATAACAACCCCTTCATTCCTTATTTGAAAAGAAAATCATATTACAAATCATATGTTTTCTTCATTTTTCATTTCCATTACATCCCCCACTTAATCTAATATTTAGTCAATTTCATTCTTAAGTTTAAAATATATAAAAACTAAAGTTTAAAATTTGTGACCACTGATATGTCAAAACTTACGATGATTAATGTGGTTAAAATAATAATTGTTTGATTTCTTCTAGAAAGTACTCTCACTAAAGTTATTTTCAGTAAAAACCTATACAATTTAGAAGTGTTAAAATATACCTTGGAAATATTAAGCCCCCTTCATATAAACCATCACAGGTGTCTCACGGTAATAGTTATATTGGCTACGATTTTCTTCTTAATATTAGGTTGTGTGGAGTTGATGAGAAAAAAAAATGAGTGAAATTACATAATAAAAAGAGATAAATAAATGGACCACATGGCCATTTTAGGAAATGGAGCAAACTTTTTACGGCAACCAAAATAAGAAAATGGAGCAACATTTGGGGACAAAGGGAGCAATGTTTTCTTGTCTTCTTAACTTCTTTTCCTTCTTTCATAAAATTCAAACCCACAATTGTCACTTTCTCTCCTAACAAGTTATAGTGAAAGTCTCACTTTTTTTCCTTATATATATCTCTCTCTTTAACTGAACCTTTTCCTACATTACAGTGAACTTTGCCTTGTCCATCAAGCATTTGGCAATGGAACAATCTTAGGTTAGTTTTGAATAAATTACTTAAAATCAAAAGGCCCCCTGTCTCGTATAAACTCTAGAATTCTAGTCGGAAATTTCTTACCTTAGACTGCTTCCTTGGATGAGTGCAAAAGCTCTCCAAAATGAATCAAACAATGTTTGAAAAAGCGCGCCTAGGCGTTGAGGCGCAAGGCGATCAGGGGTGAGCGCTTAATTAGGTCTGGGCGATGCGTTTTGGGCGAGGCGCACATGAGGCAAACTTCAAACCCATATACAGGGCCTCACTTCAAAGAGGCGCACCAGGCGCAGCAAAACCCCTCTCACCTCAGTGCGCCTTGAGCTTTTTTATACATTGGACTCAAAAAAAGATTTCTCAAAACCCTAACTTTTTGAAGAAATTTCTTAATTGTGGAAATGGATTGAGCTTTGGATTGGATATTTGACTTTGTTAAGGATGCTTTATAAGAGGCTAAAGTAAAGATTTTGGGGAATTAAAAGACAGTAGACCTCATCAGACAGAAAAAATGGATAGAGAACGCTAGTTGGTATGAATTAATTAGGTTTTGGTAAGGAAAAGGTAGTAAAATACAAAGTGTAATCACAATCAAGAACAAAACATCAAATATATTACAAGATTCTTAGTCAATTTTGGATCTTGAAGACTTTGCCAATTCCAAGTACGCTAAACAAAAAGAAGGAAAACAATTAAATGGTAATAGCTACATCATTCCTATTTTAAATTAAAAAGAGGTTCAAACACAACATCTTCTACGTAATACTAAGACATACGTTATAACTAATGACTTCGTACATATATCACTCTAATAGGCACAAGAGCTAAATATGTCAAAACCCAAAATATTAAACATATTGTTCTTATAATTAGGTTACGAAAGCAGACAAATGGCATCCATGAAACATGTTCTTGATTTCAAAAGACTTTTGCAAATGCTTTTCATGTTACAAAATATATACTTCCTCCGTTTCTTATTAGTTGCAACCGTTTGACTTTTGCACTATTCATGTACATCACTTTAATCATTTTTGGTACTCCCTCCGTTTTTTTTAAACGCACCACTTCCTATAATCGGCCGTTTATTTCTAAATGCAACACTTCCTTAAATGGAAATACTCAACACTATTTTATTATCTCTCTCCTCAAATGGTCCCAACTTCTATCCCGCTCACACTTTTATAATATTTCCTTTCTCTCACATCCCTTACTTTTACATAAACTATTCACCCACTATCACTTTTTTTATCATTTTTTAATTCCCCAACAAACCCCGCACACAGTTTTTTAACAAATTCAACTTAACCGCATAAAACTCTATGGCGGTCAAAGTGTTGCATTTTGAAAAAAACGGAGGGAGTATAAAAAGTAAGGAATAATATAGTCATGTGGGGTCTTGTTAAATTTGTCTCAATGTATATCTCAATAAAATCAACTTTTTTCAATTTTTACTTATCTGAACTTGAAAATATTAATGCTATAAGTTGTGCATTAGCAAACGTGAAAGTCAAACGGTTGAACCAAATAAGAAATAGAGGAAGTATACACAACTGATAGGTCATGTTAAACATATGATCTCAAACCTAAATATGAGCATACAACAAAAAAAAATTGTCCTCTTTCCTATTGTTATTACAGCTTTTTCTATGAATATCAAGTTCTAGACAATTGAGGCAACAATTGTCCGACAAGAACATATAAAGACAACTTTGAAAGCAATTCAAAACTTCTCATAGATACAAAATAAAATACAAACAAATGCAAAAGGACCTTTAAATACAAAATTATAGTAATTTCTTATCCAAAGTTGTCAGCAAGAATTTCGTTCTTGTCACAAGATTGATGTTGATAAACACAAATCTCACGATTCATCTGGGACAACTGAACCTTCTCAGACTATTAAAAACATATAATACCGCAAAAAAAAATTATGAATTGAACTTGCTTTATCTACTAGTCATTAATTATATTCATCCATAACTATTAAACATATACTCATTATAACTTTAATGTTAAGTCAACTAACATAATCCAACACATTTCAGTCGCCACAACTCTTGAGTCAACAAAATGATCACAAATGAAGTACATTCAAACAGGATGGTTTGGAAACAAACCTTCTGAAATAGCACAGGAACCTCACGACTGAGAACAAAAGACAGCATTTGGAAGGAGACTACATGGGGCATTTGTATGCAGCACAACTCACAGCAACTGCTCCTGGAATAAAAAAGAAGAATGTATTACAAAGGACTGCAGTTAGTTACATAGGATATTAAAAAAAATGCAGATACTTGTGCGTAAATAATAAGAAACATGAACAAAAGTAAAATCCTTTATGTGCAAACTTTGCAAAAGCCTACTTTAGTAGCCGATTGACATGACCATTACCCTAAAAATTTCTAATCCTAAATTTCACACAGCTATGCATATCGTGCTACAGCTTTGCATGTCTTAAAAAGAGCAAAAGATGGCAGGCAAGGCCAGATTGAAACCATAGATCCTGAGACCAACTCAAAATGAGAAATAAATAATTTAAGAGCACCACAGCTCAAACCCACCTCCTAGATGACCTAGACGATTGGAAAAATTATACCCATATCAATTTCCTTTTGTACATAGCTATAGATTAGCATAAACCAGGATCCAGAACACATTAAGGGAAGAAAATAGAAATAAGGAGTTAATTCATAAATATGTACAAGAGAAAGCTCAGAAAAAGGATTATCAAACTCTTTCAGTTATTAAACAACCTTAAAAGGACCTTACCTGGTTTGTCTTAAAAATTTTGTGTTTAAGTTAAGCTATAACTGACTCATAAGCTAGAGAAAATAGTTTTGATCACGAATTTTGCACTTCCATGTTAAGCTTGGATTAGACTCCAAACCTCTTCCTCCACCATAGTTTTTTCCTGCCTCCTCTAGTGTGTCCTTAAACTAAATGAAATCAAACTACTTCTCTCTGCATTTAACAACATAAATTAATGATTTTCTATATCAATCATTAAAAGACGAGAAGGGTTGAGCTATTTGTGCGACGTAGCATAGGATTTCCTTTCAGTAGGAAAAACCAAAGACTTCAGCTTGTGCACAAGTGCACAACCCAAAAAAATGTTACTTTAACTAGGGTAGTACAATATGTCTCAAAGCCTCAGCTATACTGCAATAGAATGAATGAGAATAAACACTTTATTATTAGTTTATGTTAGCAGATTTACTCCAATATCGCAATAACATCAAAGTAGAAGCTAGAGGTAAAAGTCTAGAACTGCAGGTCATCCCTGCAAGACCGGCACCACTTATTGTCAGCTAAAAGTTTACCTTCCAAACAAGAGCTTGATTTTAACAAAGAAGCAATTGCTTATACTGGCAGAAAATTGCATCATATAGCCCAACGTCCATCCTTAGAAAGTTCCACGAACTTGCCAAATCTTTATTATCTGATTTCCCATACCCAAATAAGCTGTCCACTTCCTTTCCAGGGTTCCAGTTTCAAAAAAAACAAAAATATAAACAGGTTTACCTAGTTAAGGATTGGTTATAGCACTACTCCCAAAAGATTATCCAAAACCTCACCAAGTCAGAAATGCAGTTCTTATTGGAATTACAAGAAAAGGCCAGCCTACATTATAGAAATGGGGATTGGTCGATGGTCACCATTATAAAAGTACCCAGCTACCAGGTCAGCCAAATCGAAGACCTGACTCCCAAAACTTCAGGCACTCTGCAACAGAGAGCAAATGTTAAGTCAAATTGCCAAGAAGGGTAGATATAAATGTGAGTGTGACCAATGAAAACCGATGATAGCCATTGCTACATCTGCTACTCATCCAAAATTTTCAGGTATCATTTCACAGAAAAATTAAGCACAATTCCTCAACTTGAAACCTAAGATAAACCGTGTGAGATTTAGACAGAAGTAATTTGTGGGTATCCCGTTGTGCTCTGAATTTTTGATGACAAAGCTTTGCTTATTTGTTTAAGTAATAAACATAATTTTAAACATAAAGTAGATGTAATCATAAGAATAGTGTCCTAAAACGCGTTGAAAATATTCTCTTTGAATTTCCAACTAGCACAAAATTTTACACCCTTTCACTCACTAATGAAAAGATATTAACATTTAAATAAATTATAAATGAAAGTACAAGAATGGATATAAGTGCTGGAAGATACCATGATTAAAGTCAGTTTTCAGATGCATATGTAATGTTCATGCATGTGTAAATCACATAAAGAGCAGAATCCATACCCATTGCCCTCAGAATACAAAGCTTTCCAGGAAAACCAGCAAAGATCATACAATACTTTTGCTCATTCGACAGCCAAATTATCCCCAGGAATTTCCTTGCCAATACTAGCAAGCTCAAGTAGGTTAGAACTCGAACAGTCACAATCATTTCCTCCCAGCAATATAGACATACATTTAGCGTATATGATGTGCAATCTATGAGTTCCAGCCAAAGCTCCTTGGCATTTACCTGCCAAGAAACTCAGTTATAGAAATTTAAAAAATCGACACTGAAGTTCGTCAACGTAACTCAAACTTACACCACCTTATGTCAGATAGTAAAAAATTTAGCAACATGCAAGGAACTCTAAACAATCTTCTTCCAAGACTGAAAGCAGTGGCTCAAGTGAATCATGCCTGCCCGTGTGCAATAATTAACTTTTGACCACAGGCTTAATCATGTTGCTAGCAATTGAACATCATTGGATCTAAAGCAATCATACAAAGTACATGTTTTGACAGCCAATTTCCCTTTGGAGGATCAAAAACAAAGAATAATAAATTCAACTATGTTGATTTCTGCAACCACTTCCATTATATCATTACAAAGCTAGAAAGCACAAATTTACAATTCTTGACAACCTGTCACATGAGATCCAGATAATGAAAGAAACTCCTAACCTGGATAATCATACAAAGGCTAAACAAAACACAGGGGAAAAGGCAGAAGGGAGAATATCCATTACAAGAGAATGCAAATCTATATCCAAGTAGAAAATAATTGGTGAATGGTGATACAACAATAAAAAATAAAATTCGAACCTCCATCCCAAATAGAAACAAGATGTCCCCCCATATAGAAACTTTATAACCTTGGGTACCAAATTCTTTCATTCCTTTTTAACCCCTTTGATTCAGGTCATCCATAGCCTACCTCAACTTCTTTATGTATCTCCCTCATTTCAATCCTCTATTCTCTCAGCTTCTGCCTCCTTAACTTGCCACTTAAACAATTCTCATTTCATAAATCTAAATATAGATGAAGCTCAATCCACAATTCAAACAGCAAGCTGAGAGACCCGAGACCTCTTACAAAAAAAAAGAGAAACTCTGAGATACTTTGCTACAATTAATAATACGCATACTAATACTACTACAATATGAAAGCATCAATCAAATACATTTAATAGGTTCAAGAGATGCAAAAGAAGCTCATGAATTCATGAAGTGGATTTTCAAAGGTTATAAGAACATTAAATGAACAGTACCTAAGCCAATTAGTAGTCTCAGTACGTGTTGCCTACGGACAAACTCCCACTTCATTCGAATAAAACAAGTGAATGAACCAAATAATTTGAGTTCGCTTGAAAGACATTTCTGGCAAGTAATTTTGTTAGAAGCAATTGTTGCTTCACCTTCCAATTGGCCATTAGAGTAGCTATTAGTAGCATTCTGTAGTACCCCTCTGACAAAACCAGACTTGCTGCCATGAGAAGACAGCTTTCTAGAACAAGTTACTGTTGAATTTTGCTCAGCTGCACAGGACTTTGCAGTAACCAGGGTTTCTAGCTCCTTCTTTGTCTTCCTGGACCTTTAAGTTTCTGTTTTTGCTTTTGTCTTTGCAGGCCTTGATAGAATGTTGATGCCTGGAATAGCTACAGCACAATCATGATCAATCTTATTTCCAGATTTAGCACTGATAGCAAATTCCTCCCCAAATGTATACTTCACTGAACTGGCTCCCTCAAGCCAGATAGCAAGATCATCCTTCTCAAGTGAGATCAAGCTTAGAAGAGATGATTCATATGGATTTCCTGAAGCACAATCGACACCCTTTCTGTACAAGTTACCAAGTTGCTCATTGATGCAACTTTCCAGCACAAGTGAACACCTTGAGCAAGTCAGAAAGTCCCTTTCAACAGCCAAAACTTGCATTGAAGTCTCTAATTCTTTTTGTGCCAAATCCAAAAGACTCATTCCATGGTATACCTTCCCTGTATAATTTGCCAGAAACCCTAGTCAATATAACATATCTCCAATGATAAAGAGAGTCAAGGACCAAACACAGCATAAAAAGAGCACCACAAAGCTTATTCACATGCCTAGACATGAGGAAAAACTGACAATGAATCGGGGCAAGCTTTGCAAGCAGGAGATACTCTTGCCTAATATGAACTGAGCTTCTGCCTCAGCTACATTTCCAAGTCTTTCATGGACAATACCAACCTAACATATATTACAATAGTCAATACAAACTGGTGTGAGATTAATAATTGAAATACCTACTGTTTTCAATACCATACATACACAGTCAAGTTAAAAATGTGAAAACCTGCAGTGTGCTCTCAAGATAACAGCGGAGCACATTTCACGGGGTAAGTAAAAAGTCATCTGAATCCTGCGAGATATTATTACTGGGCCAATGTCTTAAAGCTACTTGATTTAACACCGAGAACTGACTAACACAAGCTGATGGCTTCCGGCTAGTAGTTTCCCCAAATTCTTCATTATTTTATTCATGCTGCTGAATTAAGAAAGAAAAATGCTGCTGCAAGAGCTTACCACGCAGCCGATGAGCTTCTTTTGCACAAAACAAAGCCTACAAGGACAAGAGACATAGTGAATTGGTTAGACCAACAGAAATATACATGTATTGAGTAAAATGATAGAGATAATGTCACTGGCAATCTATTATTTCAATTTGTACATCATAAATGATGATTTGAGATAGTCCTGATACTTTGAGATAGATAGTGCTAATACCCAGAAACCATATATAGTATGTAGTCTTATCATGAAGAGATCAAAAGTTCACGACGCCTGAAGAAAGTAAGGGTTTTAGCATATACATCTAGCAGGATGACTTTCATCCTCTTGTTGAATGAATTAAGAGAACATTCCATGTAAGTAACATACCTCAATAGTCCTTCCAACAACAATGAGCCTTTCACTCAAATCATGGTATATATATCCAGCTTGAAAAACTGAACTGCGGGATACAGAAACCTAGATGAAAGGTAAACATCAAAAGGCAATCATGAACATTATAAGCATTGAACTATAATTATTTAAACCCACACTTGATGAGCCTTACATTTGAAATGAGATTGGACGCAACCTCTTTCACTTCCTCATCGGAGATCTCTAATTGTAAAGAATGTTTGAGCTGATGGAAAGCCAGGGGGAAAACCGAAGATAAAAAAGAGAAGTTCTGCTGAAGCCCAACTGATAGTGGCTGAGAATCCTTCAAGCTAGCGATCCAAAAGTCAAGAGACTCTGCATCACTATCATAATGTTTAGAAAGAGCCTTTATAAATCCCTCATTGACAGGTACAGCGCAAAGTGCATGGTTAACCCTTCGCGATTCCCACAATGATAACAAACACTTCTTCAATGGAACGTTCATCTCTTTTAATAATATATTCGTCAAATTTACAACATCTGAATGAAGAGTCATGTCGCCCTAAAAACGAAGCAAAAGATCATAATCAAGAGATAGCGTGAATTGAACAATACAGTTATATCTCAAAAAACTAGAACAGCATAACTGATTATCTTATTCCTCAGGGCACCTTAATGGATAGTAAGTCAGCAACATGATACAGTAGCAGCAACAAATAATCAAATTTCATGTCAGAATTGGCAATGATAGAGCGACCAGTAACATCAGTACTCAACCATAGCTTCACAGCTTCACGGATGTCTTCAAATATTTCCTGCTCAGTGTAAAAGTTAAAAAGAGATAATAGGACGAAAACCAAGAACACCTGCCAATTAGAGAAAATAAATGTTTATTATTCAAAGATAAAAACAAGGCACACCTTTGAGGTTGGATTGGCTTCTTGAGTGGAAAGAGCACGTAAGCAATACACAACAGCTAATTGATTAAAAACCTTAGCAGGTATACCATGAGTCACCCTAGATGAGTCTTTCTGTTGAATTTACTAATTAATGTCAGAATAACAATTGAAGACAAATTGAATTAATTAACGATGGACTAAACCGAAGAGCAGCCTGATGTTACTCACAATTGACTTAATTGCATTTGACAGACACTGAATACAATTTTTGAGACCTTCTATTCCAAAGGTTCTTGACAGCATTCCTTTCTTAACTAGAATAATTGATCTCTGCATGTACTCGCTAGAATGATACACTTCCTGCAAGAGAAAGTCAATGATTTCCATTTGCATCCTCTGACAAAATATAGGATACACGTTGCTCATCTCTTGATATACCAAAAGTTCCTGAAACAATATTCAAGCAGATTTAGATATCATTAATAGACATGATCAAGAAGAAGAGTAACAAAAACCAGAAAGCATAAGATAACATGCACAAACCTGCTCTAAAATAGTCCCAACAATTTCGGTAGTCATACCCGGAGAGTCAAGCAAACTTTTACCCAGGACTGGAGCACTGCCTTCAATTTTCTTATACATTTTACATTGTATCTGCAAAACCAAAGGCAATAAATTGCAAGAAGTGTGAACTGCAATAAGACCCGATAATAATTCTTAACATAAATAAATAAACAACTATAATTACCTTAGCCCAATGCTTTATTATTACCACGGGACATGGAAGCTGCCCCAAATGTTTTCTAGCAAGACACCACTTTTCAAGACCAGATTTTGTTATCTCCACCACTTTACAGCTATCAATTTGATGGAGGATGTCCATAAGAAGGGAGTTTACTTTACATGCCTCATTTACATACTCTGCAATCTTATTTTCAGATAACTCTTCATCAAATCCCTTTTGCTTGCCCGTAAGTATCTCAGAGAAAAGTATACAGCGACTCCATGAGGCTCTACAACATATTTCTAAAGCC
Organism: Chenopodium album; assembly: GCF_948465745.1. NCBI lineage: Eukaryota > Viridiplantae > Streptophyta > Magnoliopsida > Caryophyllales > Amaranthaceae > Chenopodium > Chenopodium album. The sequence goes on along the minus strand of NC_137845.1, from coordinate 55,141,785 downwards.
TCTAAGGCCTACATGGTAAAGTACTGAACATGTCAGCAGCATACAAGCAAAAAACTCAAAGCTCAAATAAACCCCCTGATACTAACCATGTGCAATTACCACATATAAGCATACTAACTTGTAAGAAAAAGTAAGTACGGTGCATGAAAAGCCATTTAACACATGGTGAACATCAATAGTTGGTACCTTTGCCACTTCATCAAGCAATGCACATACCTACCTCTCTACAAATGCACACAATACGGCTTACAATCCAAGGACAACTGAGGCGCCACAACATCCAAACAATCCAAGCACAATTTGTAACAATCAAGCAATTGCGACACAAATTCGCTGGTTTTGGGATGTTTCGGCGATTCTGAGAGGCGTTTCGGGAGGAGAGTGAGTGACTCATTCAAGAACGGTAGAAATTTCTTCGCAATTCATGAAATGTCGAGGAAAGAGAAAGGTTGCAAGAAGTCGGAGAATAGAGTGTGGATTGAAGTGAAATCGTATCTTTCGAGCTTCGATTTGTAAGAATCGAGCTTCAATTGAAATTCAAGTGAAACCGTACCCATAGAGGAAGGGCAGTGGTGGAATGACGAATGACCGAGGAAATCGTACACTTTTTTTTTTCTAAGAGAAGGAAATCGTACACTTTGAAAAGAGTAGTGTCCAGTTACTCTCGGTGATTTTTTGTTTCCGGATATCTCACGTGCCACGTAGGATTTGTTATTATTTTATTATATTTTGTAATTGTAGGGGTTAGAGGGTGAACTAACGGCGTCAAGTGTCTTCCCCTCCCCCCTCAACTTTTGCTCCTCCTCTTCATTCTCTCTCTGCTGTCTTCACAACTGTTGCTCCTCCTCTTCATTCTCTCTCCACTGTCGCACCTCCTCACTTTTGCCATGGTTTAGATCGCCATGGATCTGCAGCTACTGTAAATGGTTGCTTCGAAGGTTAGATCAAATTATACTAAACTTTAAATTGTTTCATTTCAGTTACTTGCAAATTGCTTGTTTTGAGCTTGAATCATAATCAATATGTAGGTTTAATTGGTGTTATATAGTGTTTTGACCGCTTGATTTGTGTATGAACTGTATAAATTGGTGAAATTAATGCTGTAATCTGGTGAAATTGGTGTTAATGTTGTTATATGTAGGTTTAATTACCTTAAATAATATCATAATCTGGCCACATTGTTGTTATATAATGTTTTTGATTGTCGGACTTTCATAATTAAGGAAAAATTACCTACATAACTGTATAAACATTGATGCTGTATTGGAGCTATAGAGTGTTCTGATAGTCTTGTTTTGTGTTTGAAATTTAGGTAAATTTACATTAAATAAATGCAGGTTTTCTAAATTTCCTTTGAATTTTGATTGCGAACTTGTTTAATTATATAGTGTTTTTTATTGTCTTGATGTGTGTATGACCTAATCTTGTTTTTGGATTTCTACTGTTCTGGCTGGTGTTGCCTGGTCTTATTATCTTCATGTTCTTGTTGGCTGGATTTCTACTGTTCTGGCTGTTATTGGCTGGTGTTGGTTGTGTCTTTAGAGTGACCTGTGGTGTTAGTAGTAATTTAGGAAGAAGGTCAGAGATGGATGAGTTGCTGGCAGCAGAGGATGGAATAGGGGGGTGTGGTGAGATAGGGGCATTGATTGAGATAGGGGCATTGATTGAAATAGGCCCTAATATAGACAAGCTGGACAACATTTCCCTTACACCAATGGGGGAGACCTCTTCCCCAATTGGGCCAATTCAGACCATACAGACGCCTGAAACTGTTTCAACAAACAAGGTGTCTGTGATGACCTCTGTTGAACCTCCAAAAGTTGGAATGGTGTTCAATGGTTGGCAGGAAATAGAGGAATATTATAAATCATACGCAGAGCAATGTGGCTTTGGAGTTAGCAGGGTTCAAAGTGCATTTACGATTAAGAAAAAGAGAAGGGGAATGACCTGGAAGTGTGAATGTTGGGGTGCCCCAAATATGAGGGCAAAGCGTAAGGCAAAGAAAAGGGCAAAGTTAATGGAAATCGGAGGATGTGTTGCTAATGAGAATGGTGACATCTTGGAGGATGAGCTTGCTAGGGGCAGAAGGAAGTCGAAAAAATGTTATTGCAAAGCTAGGATTTACGGCAGTGTTAATCATGAAGGGCTTTGGGTTTTGGCAACGGTGGAGTTGGAGCATACTCATACCTTGGACCCCGTTCTGGCTAAGTTAGTTAAAGAATATCGTATGAAGAAGATGACGCCGTCAGTTCATTAGAAATTGCTTAATTATTATGAGGTGGGAGTACCGGTGAGTCAAATTCGTGGATGTATGAGCACGGAGAATGGAAATTTGCCTAATGTTAAGGATATGCAACATGAGGTGTATAAGGATAAACGGTCGAAGATGGCGAGTGGAGATGCAAAAGCGATGATGGCATTTTTTTACTACATGCAGGCTGAGAATCCGAAATTTTTCCATGCTCATAGGTTGGATGAAGAAGGTCGTTTGAAGGATGTACTTTGGGTTGATGCTAGGAGTATAATAGCGTATGAAGATTTTGGAGATGTTGTATGTTTTGATGCGACCTATCTAACCAATGAGTACGATCTCCCATTTATTAACTTTGTTGGAGTGAATCAACATGGTCATTCGCTGTTGTAATTTCTGTGAAAGGCTAGTAAGTTATATGTCTCTTGTATTCTATATGGTTTTTTTATGATTTGGATTAGGTTATGTTGCCTTAAAAAATTCTATTGAAGGTGCTGTGACTTGTTTTTCCTCAGTTTATGACATGTGGATTATAAGTTGTGGATTATAAGCTGTTTCATTATTTGTTTAAAATACTGATCTGATTATGAGTTTGACACATACACATTAGTTTGGTCTGTGTTTATGTATAGGTCCTGATGAGTATAGAAAACATTCTGAGCTTAGAAACATGTCTAGGTATAACGATTTCAAGAATCCTTTGAAGAATGTGATATACGACAGCTTTACAATAGATGAATTCCAAAAAAGGTGGTGTGAAGCAATGAAGTTGTATGATTTGGAAGAAAATGAATGGCTCCAAGTGTTGTTTGTAGAAAGGCACATGTGGGTGCATGCGTATATGAAAGAGTACTTTTGGGCTGGGATGAAAACGACACAGAGGGTAGAGAGCATTAATAGGTTCTTTGATGGATTCGTTAATAGGCACACTAAACTCTATGAATTTCCTGAAAAATATTCTCAACCTCTGAAAAAGCGTGTGGATGATGAGATTGATGCTGATGATAGGGACCGCAAATACATCAGGCGTCTTGTTAGTGTATTTAAAATGGAGAGATATTTCCAAAAAATTTACACCGATGCAAAATTTCAGGAAGTCCAAAGAGAATGTGCTCGAATGTTGTATGTTGTTCCGAAGGTGGAGGACATTATAAGTGCCACTAAAATTTAGTACTTGATTGAAGATTGAGTTTGGATCAGGAAAAGTGGCACCAATGAAGATATAGTGACTGAGTGGAACAGGTTTTACTCAGTGACATTCAATCCAGTTACAAAAGAATGTAGTTGTGATTGCCGTAAGTTCGAGAAGGATGGGATTCTATGCAGGTACGTCATAAGAGTGTGGGATCAGAATAAGGTCAAAGATATTCCCCCCAAGTACGTAATTTCCCGGTGGCGGAAAGATGTGGTTAGGAGGCACACCCAGGTCAAAGTTGCATACCATGATCCAAGTCAAACAGAGGAATGCAAACGATACAACACCTTGATACCTGATCTTGAATCTTTGTGCGAGGAAGCGTCTGCAGTAGAAGATGACACAGTAGAGACTGTCCAAGTAGGAATTACGAAGCTACGTGAAGAGGTCAGAGCAAGTCGCGCAAAACTAATGGAGAATACTGCATTACCGACTTCTGAAATTGGGTCCTCAATTCCAGTTGCTCAACCAGCCACCACACCAAGTTCAACTCCTACTCACCAATCAACTCCCCAAGCATTCACACCAAGATCAACTCCTACGCACCAATCAACTCCCCAAGCATTCACACTAAGATCTACTCACCAAGCATCACCCCATGCAGTGACACCAAACACCGGTTGTGCCAAACCTAACCCCAATATCAGTAAAGAATCCACAACCAACAATGATGGAGTTAAAGATCCCATAATTATAAAAAAAAACCTCGAGGCCGCCCAAAGGGATCTCGGAACAAATCCCGTACTGAGTTAGGTTACAATACCACCAAGCCTAATACAAGAAAGGTGTTACCTGTAATACTAGAAATTTTTATTTTTTCTTTAATGTATATTTTCTTCTGGATATGTTAACTCTGTTATGTCATACTTGCTTGCAGAACTGTGACAATCAGGGTCAGTGAGTTGAACCCCAACCTAGTAGCTCCAACGTCAAAACGAAGTTACCGGTAACATTCTGTAAGCTGTTAATTTATATGAGCCAAAGCTGCTATATGTTGTTAACATTCTTTCATTGCAGGTGAAGCGTAAAAAGGGTCATAACCCATATGCTGAGTTTTGGAATGTTTCGACTGAAGTTCAAGTATCATGTGAAGAACTTCCTCTGCAGACACCAACGGAGGACTATTCTACAGACTCCTGCGGCAATGAAGAAGGAAAGAGAGGGGCTAAACCCTGCGGCTGATGGGGGTGCTGCCAATGATTGTCCTGTTTTGCAAGACACGTTGGACCCTAACATGACAGAAGTAGGTGGTCCCAACAACCACACAATTATTGTTAGGAGTAGACAACGTGGTGACCATGGTGTGGTTTATGAAGTGAGTGACGATGAAACATTCGAGGTGGTGTATGCTGATTATGCTTCCCGGTTGGATCTGTCAACCCCGAACATAATTCTCAAGAAAAATGGGGTGGCAATTGCTCCCACTGATACTGTTGCTAGGGCTGGAGTTCGTACCGGAGATATATTATATGCCCATGCCGTGGTAATCTTAGTTTGTTTACATTTATTTAATTTTTTTTTACTATTTTTAGTAAGGATATATAGTTGTTTACGCTTTATATTAACATAAGTACATTATTTTTGCAAAATCCTTCGAATAATATGAATGCCGGTGCTAAGTTCTTCTACATCAAGAACACTTGCACTCCACCACATGAGCTGAGGGTGTATGGGAAGCTCTCTTCCAAGCTGCATAAATTGTTCGAGAAATGGGGAGCCAAAATCAACAAGGACCCGAAGAGCTTGAAATTGATCCACCAAGACAGGAGGTTGTCAAGACAGAGCACTCATTAATTGACAGAACTGAGGAACTTCTGCGTTTGGAACGTAAGTAGGGTTGGTGGAATTTAATGGAACAACATCTGAACCTGCCTTACAGCTCCTCATACCAGTCCGCTTAGGCCTTTTTACTTGATGTGGAAAAGAGCACTTTGGTGCACCACGCCGCTTATTAGGATTATGCCTATTCTCGGGAGGTTGAACAACAAACTGATGGGCCACACCCTAGTGTACTCACAACACATGTTTACAATAGTTAGAAGCCACAACAACACAGGTTATCAACCAATAAAATTTTATACCTTTGTCATGGAGGAAGGTCCATCACTATCCCTAGCTTCCTTCAGATGAATCTCACCATATGCTACATCTAAACTCTACATAAAATTATCACAAATTCATAACCCAATTGTATTAAGAAAATATAGTAAATTAAATCATTAAACTCGATTAAACTAACCCCCAACTTTCCATAATCACCTGCGCTTGCAATTCGATCTTGTTTAAGGGCAATACTAAGCTTATTCATGTCCCAAACCTTTATTCGGGGAAATTCACCCCATTGCACAGGAAACCAATTTAACCTATCAAGATAAAAAAAAACCTACATTGAACACAAGACAGCCATCATATTTAAAATTAGAATACACCCATTACAAGAACAAGAAATATAATGACTAGATTTGAATATTAAAATACATACCACTGCGAATATGGTACACCCACCACATCCACCGGCAACCCCAGTAGAATAAAAGCGTCGAGCAAAACTACCAACACTCTCCATCAACTTTTTCAATACTAATTCACACCAGTTGTACGAGCCAGCATTCGTGGCACAAGTCAAGGCAGGTAATAAATCACAAGCCAACCTAGGAGACTGTGTAGGACATAACACCATTTCTAGTGACAACAACAAGAAAAGTGTCTTAAATTCCTCCTCCTCGTGTGCCTCCCATTTCCCCTCCACCCTTTCCATCATTTTAGCATTCACAGGTATGCCTATAAAGGTATACACTACACCTGAATCCTTCTTTGACCTTGTCCTAGTTGGTACACCATACTTTTCTTGGATTCTAATGACCGTTTCATGCAACAATGAGGACGTTGATTTACCAGTGGGAATAGTTAAGCCCCCATTGGGAATGCCTAATACCCAATGCACTTGATTAGCGGATAACCTGAATTGTTTACCATCCGGAGCGATAAATAATTTATTCAGAGGATCAATACAACTCATCAACCAATACCCCAACTGACGAGGTAGGTGTATGTCAGTTGGAACAGTCAATAATCCACCTAACCCCATTTCATTAACCCAACGAGTTCTTCTATCATCAAAGGTGAGGCATATTCTGGAAAAAAGTCTCAATACGGCAATTCATATTAGGTGGCTGCACAAATTGGGATACAAAGCAAGATCAAAAAAATTCTTCAAATTTTGTAAAACCAACACAACACTACAAAGACACATACCCTGGCAAACACTTCACCTTGTTTCTTGATAACCTCCTCCATTCCCTTCACTTGACCACCAACGCTACTAGAGTCATCCTACACAACAAAATTTAATTCAATAATTCAGCAAATTATCAAACCTTTTAATAATACGCACAGTAGCAACTTATCGAAACCATACCAGAAAATATTCACTTCGAATACCTTTCCCCAAAGGATTTTCTCGATTTTTAGCCTGTTAACAGTATCACAATTGAATTACATCCTACAATATCATTACCAATCCAAACCAAAAATTAATTCTGATTTACCATTGGTGGGAACACATGGATGATCAACTAACCACGGTTTGTACAACAGACTGCAATTCAGCTTATCAATCAATGTAGAGACCATTAGTCAAACTGTTTGCCTCCGTTTGGTCGTATATTATTAAACAGAGTTGTAATTACATTTCCCTTACACCAATGGGGGAGACCTCTTCCCCAATTGGGCCAATATTCAGACCCCTAAAACTGTTTCAACAAATAAGGTGTGTAATGCATACAATAGATCAATTCAGAAATTGAGCAATAGAGCATTTCAGAAATTGAGCAATTCAACAATAGAGCATTTCAGAAATAGAGCAATTCAACAATAGAGCATTTCAGAAATTGAGCAATTCAGCTATTGAGCATTTCAGCAATTGAGCCGTAGAAGAAATTGAGCTAACTAACGGAGCAATTCAACAATTGAACAGAGTTAAAACAACAGATTGACATAAAGTTCATCTCAAACTACATACCTAATAGCCATAAATACATACCTCAAAAGCAACGAACTACTAGTTCAGCTGAAGCACAGCAAACGTCTTTAGCACAAATCAAGCACGGGTTTCGATATCGCGAAATCACAGTCACGGAGTCACCTAACAACAAAATGTTCACAACATTGCGAGCTCAGAATCAATGGAAGGAAGCCGAAATCATCCACACCAAGAAGATTCAAGTATCGCCCTCACCTTCTCGCTCCTAGGGTTTTGATTTCTCAGCTAACTGTTTTCGTGAAATTCCACGTTACAGTTGCTCCGTTAGTGTTAGTGTAAGTTAATGCTGTAATGACAACTTCACCCCCACATTTTATGATGTGTTGACGATTTTAGCCCTGAGATTAACATTTTCTGAAAATCTCAGAGAACAACTTGTATTTACCGCTTTGAAAAGGAAGGAGAAGAAGATGAGCTCCAATTTTATTTTACAGTATTTTTTTTTGGGTCACGAAAAAGAGCTCTTTGGTTTTCTGTTTTTTGGTTTTTTGTTTTTTAAAAGTGTATTATATATGTCACATAATGAATTAAAAATTATTTGACTTATTATATATGTCACATAATGTTAGTGTCACAATTACATAAATAATCCAATATAATAAATAATAAACAAGGAAACGTATAATCCTCTTCGCTCAATCCCATCATGCTTGATATGCTCCTTCTACCTGTACTTCTCTTTATTTCAACCTCATTATTCGCCATATAAAATGGGCCATGGTAGGTCCAATATAAAGAAAAGTCTAACATAAACACAAAAGTACGAATCAGCAAAAGTTGAGTACATATGCACCAATAAGAATAATCACACTAACATGAATATCCTAACAATAGACAATAAATAAATAATTAAAACATTCTTGCCATACAACACAAGTCAACTTACCTTTGACTCATGATTCTATTTTAATATATATATATATATATATATATATATATATATATATATATATATATATATATATATATATATATATATATATATATATATATATATATATCTTTGGATTACGCATCAACCTTCCTTAAAATAGCCTATTAAAAATGGAGCTTCCGATCAGGGAGCCACCCTAATTGGCACCTACTATGTCACACCTTGGTGACGGAATTCCAGCGCATTAATAATAATAAAAGAATGTACAATGTCCTATAGAAGCAATGGTTAAATATAAAACCTCATAACTTCCCCTGTAGGTTCATACTCAAGGTATATACGTTGTAGGAGATTATAGGTACTAATTGCGGAATAAACATGAATCATATTCATAAAGAACCCAAACCAAGGATCTCATGCATAACACATAAAGAGCAAGAATTTATAACTTTTGAAGCGTGATTCCACGTATGATCGGGCAAGAACAAGGGAGACAAAGAACCTCAAGTGTGATTCCTCTACTTGGTCCACGGGCACGGATTAAGATCTCCACTAATGCTAGTTAGTTGCAATTGAACCCTTCAATTGACCTTCTACGGAGAAGAACGAACAACGAACCAATCACGAACCACCACACGCACCAATAGGGGTGGCCGGCCGTGAGTCCAAGGGGGGAGGAGAGTGTCGCGAGTTTGAGAGAGAGAATTAGGGTTTTGGGATTAGTTTGTCTTGATTCACAATCTACTATAAGTTGATTATGACTTAATTAATCAACCCTAGGCATGGATCTTATTTATAGATCTCATCTCTAAATAAGAGTCCATGACCAAAGCCCATATCCTAATTCTAATCAAACTACATTAGCCCAATCCTTTTCATGATTAGTTAATTGCTCATGAGGCCCATTAATGGGCCTCTAACTTGCTTAACCAAGACCCTTGTGTTTGACCTCATAGGATCCATTCTAGCGGGCCAAAGATCATCGCTCATAGTCTAGCAACAGATTATGACGACCCAAAAGCTCCCAGATACCACTTTGTAACACCCTAGAAATTCCTTTCTTTTAAAATACCTGTTTAAAACTTTAATTAGGAATATCTAAGATATTACCGCCACCGTGATAACGGCTAAGGCAACTATCAAAGACACACAGCGGAAGACTAATTTCAAACCCTTTCAAAACAAGTCAACTTAAAAGTAAATCAACGAAAGTAAAGTCAAACCAAAGTCGAACAAAGTAAAATAAAATCAACATACAAGTTGGAACCATTATGGGCCCTTATTAAAACCAAACCAAATTCAAAACCTCTTTGTTAGTTACGCATAATAATATTATCATAAATAATTAAAGCGATAAACACATCATAAACTTATGGAAACTAGCATGATACGCTCTTCACTCATGCCCATTCATGAAAATGCTCTAACACCTGAAAAGCTTATCTCTACCTATTTCCACTACTCTCCATTATAAATGGGTCATCATAGGGCCAAGATAAAGACAAGGCCAACAAACACACAAAACACACAATCAGCAAAGCTGAGTACATAAGCGTAATTAACACACTAACATACAATTTCCTATCAACACACGACTTACCTTGTTGCACCTGTTTTCCAAGCATACAACACTCAATAAAAATTCTCACTAGACACTAAATAATTTATTTAGCATTGATTACGCATCGAACGGGTTTCCCCCTAGCCTCCCCCAATAAATTGAGGTTACTGACACGGGAGCTAACCGTGCCAGCATCAAAAACCACACATAGGTGGCGGAATTCCTGCGCATAATAATAATAAAAAGGAATATACAGCGTCCTGTACTCCATTAGAAGTTATAGTTAAATATAAAACCCCATAACTCCCCCCATATGTTCATACTCAAGGTATATACGTTCCAAGAGTTTTGGTGCGTAATCTCTTTCACTTTACGTTATTTACCGATTATTAAACTTGGTGATGACTCTCAAACCATAATCATTCAATCAACAATAATTATTCAAACAATCAAATATATCAATTTAATTCTTGAATAATTAGTGACCACATAATATTTAATGTTGAACCCTTTTTAATTCTACCTCAGTGCCAATGACACCTTAAACGCATAAAGCGCCACAAATCCTATCCCTCGGTGTTAAAAACACCTTAAGTGCACTAAGGCACCAACATACGATTTATTCCTCGTGTACATAGACACTTATATAGCTCCTTTCCTCATGCTTAAAGCATCAATAAAAATTATATGAACCATAATAAAATTCCTTTTCAATATTCCAAACCAAATTAAACATTTAGTTTAATTAAACATGCTCTCTATCATGCCATAAATAAATATGTGGTTCATAAATAATATTCCAAGCTATTATTTTCCATTCAATAATCCATCACAAATAAATCATGCTTCATAATCCAATCACCAATAACATCCAAATCATAATTTCCAATCCAAACCTAGCATGATACTACTTGTAATCAATCAAACACATTTAGCATGCTATTACATCGACATAATTATGCTAAGTACGCGAACGTACCTTGAATACGATCTTAATATCGCCACAATTAATAGAAATCACTCACTTCAAAGTCTCCTACAATTTAAAATCATAAAAGAATATTAAAACTCACTCTACACAAATTTCCAGCAATATATACTATTATAAAACCCCTCATAATTTATTTAAAATAAGCTGAAATTATATTTAAAACATCATAATTAAATCTCAATTAATGGGTAATTAAAATTCCTTAAAGAAACTTGATTTCTAATGTTTTACCAAAAATTCCAGCACTTTATTTTAATTAAATCTTGCTGTAATTTAGTCTTAAAACACTTTAATCAAAGGTTCACACCACTATATATCATAATCCTTCAATAATTTATAAATCAAGAACCTAGTGTTTCAAAAATTGGGGCTTTTTAATTAAAAACATAATCTGAAAATTAATTAACATAATACTTTTAATCAAACATCAAAATCAAATCACAAAACCCGTGATTAATATTTAGATCTAGGATTAAATTGATTTTTAAAACAAAATTAATAATTTTTTTTATTCGAAAAAGAGAGAGGAAGAAGGTGGCGGCAGCCACCACGCCGGCTGCCAGCGCCGGTGGCCGCCTGCTGCCGGCGGCTGGTGCTGCTGGCGACGGCAGCCACCTGCTGCCGGTGGCTGGCAGTGGTGGTGGGGTGGCCGAAAAAAAAGAAGGGGAAGGGGAGAAAGGAGAAAGAAAAAAAAAAAGAAAATAAGGAAAAGGAGAGAGAAGTTTACCTTGGGTTTTCTCCACTCTGGGCAAAGTTTGATTTGCCTCATATGTGGGATATTTATACCCCTTCTCTAAAACCCTTCTCCCTAAACTTTCCCTTTTTAATTTTCCTAATCCCATCCCTAATAAAACTTTACTAAAATAAAATTTCCTAAATTAAACCCCAACTTAATTAAAATAATTAATTAAATAAATTTTCCTTTTATAAAATATTTCCAACTTATTAAAATAAATAAATAAAATACTTTAAATAAAACATTTAAATTCAATTAAATACTTCTCAAAATACTTATTTTAAATAAAATATGTATAAAAATACGAGGTATTACAGTTAATTGCACGTATCGAAGACACAATTCCTTCAATCTCCCACTTGTCTGAGACAAGTGCGCAATATTCAAATTCCTTAAGTCAATGTGTGTCGATTTGATAATATGATTGTATCTCATGTCGTGATCATATTAATCTACAAATCTTTTCTTGAAATCTGAGTAAGAAATACAAAACAAATGATTACTATGTAATCCATTTGAGCACGGCCATGCATTTTCTGAATTCTCCCTCTTCAAGGGGCCAAGACACATTCCTAATTAAATAGGTAGACTCAATCCATTCTTGTGGCAACCAAAGCTCCCACTCAACTTCTGAAATAACCGGGAAACACCCTTTATAATCTCCAGTTACGGGTAGACGTTTGAATGCACCATAGCCATAACATCCATTGAATGAAATCAATGTTCCACTCATGTCAAAGGAATCCACTAATATATCCGGAAGTTCTATACTTGAACTTCAAAGTAGGTCTAAAGTTCGATCATGCATCATTCATGCATATCCATGTGATTGACCGAGCATCACTACTCTCCTATAGCCCATGAAACTGCGCTATCCAATCAATCTTAAAATGCTAGTCCATTAATTGAAATCATTTATGTTCAGTTTAATGATTCCGAACTAGGAAATTAAATAATGTATGAATTTAGTTCACCTGTGGGGTTCCATTCACCAGGTCATCAACCTGATGAGCCCATCAATCCATTATTATTTTGGACATTTTATTTAATATTGAAACCACGATTAAATACGAGAATTAATAAATTTATGATTAAACATAATTCTGCAAATGAATGTATTACATATGTAATAAGTTTTTCTCAAAAACAAATACAACTTAAATTACATCATTAGCCTCAATCCAGTTGCACTAGTATGTTTCTCATGCTTAGGCAATGGAAGGGGTTTAATAAGTGGATCATCATATTCTCATCCGTATGAACTTTGCACATCTTGACATCTCCTCTGCCAACAATCTCTCGAATGAGGTGATACTTCCTCTTAACATGTTTGGATTTAAAGTGTGACCTAGGCTCCTTTGATTGAGCAATGGTGCCATTGTTGTCACAATACAACTCGATTCCCTTTTGAGCACTTGGTACGATATCCAGCTCAGTTAGGAACTTCTTTATCCAAACTGCTTTCTTAGCTGCTTCAACAGCAGCCAGATACTCTGATTTTGTCGTAGAGTCTGCGAGCAGTGCTTTGCTTCGAACTCTTCCAGCTCACTGCTCCTCCATTAAGACAGAAAATGTACCCAGATTGTGATCTGAAATCATCTCTGTTTGTTTGGAAACTCGCATTCGTATAACCTTTGACAACCAACTCATCTTCGCCACCATATATAAGAAACATTCCTTTCATCCTTCTCAAGTACTTAAGGATGTTCTTGGCAGCTGTCCAGTGTGCATCACCTGGATTTGCCTGAAACATGCTACACATGCTTAGAGCATATGCAACGTCTGGCCTTGTACAAATCATGGCATACATTATCGATCCTACTACAGAAGCATAAGGTGTGATAGCCATACGTCTCATCTCATTTGGCATAACAGGGCACTGAGATTTACTGAGCGTAATGCCATGGGACATGGGGATAAATCCTCTCTTGGAGTTTGTCATCTAAAACCTGTCAAGAACCTTATTAATATAAGTCTCTTGACTTAGTCAAATCATCCTTTGAGACTTTCTAGATGGATCTTGATTCCCAAAATGTACTCGACGTTACCCAAGTCCTTCATGGAAAAACAGCTCTTCAACCATTCCTTGACTGACTCAAGCATTGGTATGTCATTTCCCATGAGTAGTATGTCATCTACATACAAGACTAAGAAAACCACGCTGCTCTCACTAGACTTCTTGTATACACAAGGTTCTTCTTCACTTTTGAGAAAGTCAACCTGTTTGATCGCTTCATCAAAACAAAGATTCCAACTCCTAGATGCTTGCTTCAATCCATAGATGGATTTCTGAAGTTTGCATACCTTTCTAGGATTTTCTGGATCTTCAAAACCCTCAGGTTGTGTCATATACACTTCCTCCGTCAAGAACCCATTCAAGAAGGCGGTTTTAACATCCAACTACTAAATTTCGTAATCGAAAAATGCAACAATCGCTAGAAGATTCCGAATGGACTTAAGCATTGCTACTGGGGAAAATGTTTCATCATAGTCAATACCATGAATCTGTCTATACCCTTTTGCAACCAGTCTTGCTTTATAGATGTAGGCATTTCCATGCTTGTCTGTTTTAATCTTGTATACCCATTTGCAACCAATGGGTTTTACCCCATCAGGCAAGTCTACTAGGGTCCACAGTTCATTTTTAGATATTGATTCCATTTCGGATTTCATGGCCTCAAGCCATTTATCTGAGTTGGGGCTCACCAAAGCTTTCTTGTAGGTTACGAGTTCTTCATTCTCCAATAGGAAGATTTCAGAATCCTCGGTTAACAGAACCTCAACAAACTGTTTGTTTTTAATTCTCGCAGACCTACGTGGGGTAAGAGCAATAGTAGAAATGTTCTCTCCAACTCTTCGAAGATTTTCGCATGAATTAGATTCAAGTGGGACGATAGGAGTCTCGCTAGTCGAATTAGCTTGCTCCGACGCATGATTAATCGATTCATGTGCCCTCACCTCTGATGTGGTGTTATCTGCATCCATTTGTTGCTCGTCTCGAATTTTTTCGAGAACTACTTTACTCCCACTTGGCTTTCTAGAGAGGAATTCCTTTTCTAAAAAGATACCATCGCGAGCAACAAACACTTTGTTATCTTCGCGATTGTAGAAGTAATACCCTTTTGTTTCTTTGGGATAACCCACGAAGAAACATTTGTCTGATTTAGGGTGTAGTTTATCGCCTTGTAAACGTATTACATAGGCTTCACATCCCCTAATCTTGAGAAAAGATAACTTTGGAGCTTTTCCATTCCATATCTCATATGGAGTCTTTTCAACTGCTTTGGATGGGCATCTGTTTAGTACTCTAACAGCCGCTTCTAATGTGTATCCCTAGAATGATATGTGAAGATCAGTAAAGCTCGTCATGGATCGAACCATATCTAGTAAGGTCCTATTCCTCCTTTCTGACACACCATTTAACTGTGGTGTCCTTGGAGGGGTTAATTGTGAAAGTATTCCACAATTAATCAGATGTTCATCAAACTCTTGAGTCAAATATCCATCACCAGGATCAGATCGTAATGCTTTAATTGTTTTCCCAAGTTGGTTTTGTACTTCATTTTGGAATTCTTTGAACTTTTCAAAGGCTTCCGACTTGTTCTTCATTAAGTAAATGTAACCAAATCTACTTAAATCATCAGTAAAAGTAATGAAGTAATTAAATCCACCCCTAGCTTTTGAACTCTATGGTCCACACACATCTGTATGTATGAGTCCCAAAAGGTCACTAGCTCTTTGACCTATACCCGTAAAGGGTGACTTAGTCATTTTTCCAAGCAAGCATGACTCACAATTTTCAAACGATTCATAATCAAAAGAAGAAAGGAGTCCATCCTTGTGTAATTTATTGATGCGCTTTTGGTTAATATGACCAAGCCTTCAATGCCATAGGTAAGTTGTGTATGAACCATCTGTTCTTTGCTTTTTATGATCTATGTTGTAAACATGAGTTGCATAATCTAAGACATACAAACCATTAATTAACTTTGCGTTAGCATATAACATATTTTCTTTGGAAATAAAACAACACTTGTCACTTATGTCAAAAGAAAAACCTTCAGTATCTAAAAGAGGAACTGAAATAATGTTCTTGGTAATTATTGGGACATAATAACAGTTATTAGGTACCAAAATAAGACCAGAGGGAAGTTTCAAATGATAATTTCCAATAGCAAATGCAGCAACTTTTGCTCCATTTCCAACTCGAAGTGTCACTTCCCCTTTCGCTAACTTCTTACTCCCTCTTAGGCCCTGCATGTTATTAACAATGTGAGCACCACACCCAGTATCAAATACCCAAGTGGAAGATGAAGTAAGATTAGTTTCTACAACAAAAACATCAAGTAACTCCTTACCTTTTGTTTTCACTGATGTATCATGGGGACACCCTGGTGTGTGGCAAGACCACCTACCGCAATAGAAGTATTCGCTTCCTCCCTTTTTCAGGTACTCCTCAGTATGGTTTAGTAAAAGGTTGACTAATGTCACTGTCGAGCCCTCATCATTATGAATGAGCTTAACTATATCAAATCCATCGTGGAGTGAGAACAAGATGGTATCATGCGCAGAGTCATCATCGAACAGTCTCCCAAGGATATCCATCTGATTGAGTAAACCAACCAGTTCATTGACATGGGTCCTTACTAACTGACCATGCATGAGTTTCTTAGCCATTATCTTACAATGAATATTGTAAGTCTCATACCTTACACTGTCAGTCCAAGAGTAGTAAATCTGAGGGATCGAATTAACGATCTCTCTTACATTATGGTCATTGATACCTCCACTTTCTAATGCCCCAATGCCACCTCGACATATGGCACGAAGACATTCATGCAAGTTGGTCAACTCATAGTGCCCGAACCTTCTTTTCCAACAAGTTGGAATAGATTCTAAAATGAGATTCCTGATTTTTGTTGCATCTGAAACATCTTTCGCATGCCTTTCAGGAGTAAAACCAACAGTTAACCTGCTCTCAATGGGTATATATAAACGAGCTTCAAGCTTTTGGCTTTTGAGAACATTTCTCAGCTCGTTCTCCCATTCCCTGAAATTTCCGAGATTCAGCCTTAAATTTAGTTTCGTTGGCAAAATTGTGTTGCCGTTATAGTTATTCATCTACAAACAAAAACAAAACGAGACAAAGTTCAATAATTATGTTTAATAAAAGTACCGTAAGCGATTTAAATTTGGTAACTTTAAAGCATTTATTCAATATTAATTGATCCCTATTGAATTAAATGATTCCAAGATCCTTTATTTGTGCAATAATTGACCGGACTGAGGCCCTACCATCAAGTATTATATTTTCAAGGTGAGTAAACTCTTTACTAATTACAACTCTTGTAATTCTTGGTTGAATAATTATCCATCACATGTTTAATTATTACCCTTAACTTCAAGGTTCTAAACTCTTTAGGTAACCTTGTTGAGTATAACCAATTAAATGTGTAGAACGTGATCTACCCCAAAACACCTAAGATAACAAGTGACACTCTGCTGAGGCCGACCCATCACTCACGATCAAAGGGTAGTTGGGTATCTAATTTGGAAAGCAACCTCAATATTACTGGGACATAGATTTATTATGTTGTGATTATTTAGTGAACTCTAGTGCATCATCAAGCAACAAAAATAAAATCTAACATGCATAATCTACTAATGTATAAATAAAACATGACATAGTATGGCCCCTTAATCCTAAGAAAACTAATAAAGCAATAAAGGCTCCCACTTGAATCTTCATGGATCTCATCCATTTGGCTCCTTTGGGCCTTCCCTCCATTGGCTTTTTGGATCAACTGCAACATGTAATATTATTCTATTCTATCTACTACTTAAATAAATTAAAATAAATTACAAAAATACTTAACGGTACGCAAACCGTATTTAGATTACAAAAATACGTCACGATGCGCAGATCGTATTTAAAATCTATGGGCCATACTAGTCTATATATATATAGTAATAAACAATATCATATATTATAAAGTGCCATATAATAAATCACTCATCATGCTTTCCTAAACTACAACATCAAATGTTCACAATTAAGGAAACATGGCTCCTAAATATCTCATACTTTAATTAATTACTGCAATTAGATAATATCATATATTATTCATGACCAATCATAAAATATCATATATTTTAATTTAGGTATGAGATAGAATCAAATCTTATTTTAATTATAGAAGATAAATCATACTATTTCCCATGATTATCCTAACTAATTTAGGAGATTCTATCCTAATTACTAGCCAATCACATATTTTAAGTCAATTAATATCCTAAAATAATTATGGGATAATCACATTATTTAATCAATCATTATCCAAATAGAATCTTTTGCTCCATAATTATCCAAAATTAACAAAATTAACAACTTAATCTTGGTAATTACCTTTTTCAAAATCAAAACTAATTTTAAATTTTGAAATCTGATTTTATCCAAAATAAAATAAAATAATTTTTTTTTTAGAAAAACGTGCGCCAAGCCACGGTGGCCGTACACCTTGCGGTATACGCTGCACAGCAGCGACGCAACGGCAGCAGCAGCAGCACACGCAACACTTCCGTGGCACTACTGTCGCTGGTCCTGCTGTCCGAGTCCCCTGCCCAGCCCCGCCCTCCCTCCTAGACCACCTGGTGTGGCAGTCGCCGTGGCAGCGCCACCCAGCCGCGGCTGCCGTACCCAAAAACCCCCTTTTTTTATTTTTCATTTTAATTAAAACAAAACATTTTTGTTAAAATTAAATTAACTTAATGTTGTCCTTTTAATTTTAAAATTAAATCATATTTAATCTCAAAATTAGGGTTCTTCATGAATTTTAATCCCTAATTCAATTTAACTCTTAAATTAAATAATTTGATCATGAAAAATTCATAATTTATCATGAAATCAAATAGATTAAAATCATTAATAACATAGTAAACGAATTAAATCAAAACCAAAACACAAAATTCATAATTTAGGGTTAGGGTTTCGAAATTTTCGAAATTAGGGTTTGAGGGGGTCAAAATTTTCGAGTAATCTAGGGCAAAATTCGGATCTATGCATGACTAATTTGGAGCAAATTAAACAACTTTTAATGATTCTATATTGTTAAATCACATTTAATATGATAATTGACCCTTAATTAAATTATTCTCCCTCCTACTTGAATTGAAATTGTGGATTATCAAAGAATTAATACTCAATATATGTACATGCAAGAGGCTAACTGATACCACTGTAGGAGATTATAGGTACTAATTGCGGAATAAACATGAATCATATTCATAAAGCACCCAAACCAAGGATCTCATGCATAACACATAAAGAGCAAGAATTTATACCTTTTGAAGCGTGATTCCACGTATGATCGGGCAAGAACAAGGGAGACAAAGAACCTCAAGTGTAATTCCTCTACTTGGTCCACGGGCACGGATTAAGACCTCCACTAATGCTAGTTAGTTGCAATTGAACCCTTCAATTGACCTTCTACGGAGAAGAACGAACAACGAACCAATCATGAACCACCACACGCGCCAATAGGGGTGGCCGGCCGTGAGTCCAAGGGGGGAGGAGAGTGTCGTGAGTTTGAGAGAGAGAATTAGGGTTTTGGGATTAGGTTGTCTTGATTCACAATCTACTGTAAGTTGATTATGACTTAATTAATCAACCCTAGGCATGGATCTTATTTATAGATCTCATCTCTAAATAAGAGTCCATGACAAAGCCCAAATCCTAATTCTAATCAAACTACATTAGCCCAATCCTTCTCATGATTAGTTAATTGATCATGAGGCCCATTAATGGGCCTCTAACTTGCTTAACCCAATACCCTTGTGTATGACCTCATAGGATCCATTCTAGCGGGCTTTGGACTATTTGACTAGTCCAAAGATCATCGCTCATAGTCTAACAACAGATGATGACGACCTAAAAGAACGAACTAATTATCTCCATAATAGTGATCCTTGATATATCTAGTAATTGCACTTATCGAAGACACAATTCCTTCATACGTTCCAAGAGTTTTGGTGCGTATCTCTTATACTTTACGTGATTTATCAATTTAACATGTTAAGACTCCAACCAATCAATCAAGAATAAACATAACAACATTCAACACAAACTTCCAATTCATTCTTGAATTAATTAGGGAGCACATACTATTTATTTTAATAAAGGTTTCTTGCCTAGTTTTGTGCACAAAATTGCACGATTACTACATTGCATAGCAGTAGAAGAGTACAAATTTTTTTTTATTTTTTTGTGAAAGTTGAAAATTTCTAAAAGTAAATTAGAGAGGCAAAAATTAGAATAACCCAATAATAGATTAAAAAAAGTACAAATTTGTATAATTTACAAATTTTGAAGGGCCCCTTTGTTCTTTTAGAACAGGGCCCCAAACCATTGCAACGGTCCTGCTACCTTGGTGCATAAAATGCACTATTAACTTCCTTGACTCATAGTTGCCGAATTGACTTGAGGTTTTGGTGGCTGAGAATATGGTAATTTCAGACAAGTTGGAGGAATTTTAGTGTTTTGTTTGGCTTTATTTTGCTAATAATAATGATGTTGTTAATTGCATGTGGTTTAGGAATTAAGATGTCTCCTTATACAAGAATATTGTTATATCCCATGATTAAGATTTCAACCTTGATTCTATTCTTTAAATATTACATCAATCAAATTTAGATTTTAAAATTAGAAAATCTGAATTTGATATATTATGCTTCATAGAGTATATATTGTACATCATATAAATTTAAATCGGCAAAATAGCTAGCGTTTCACAGGAATTTATGGTCATCCCGAGGATGAAAATAAATACAAGATGCGGTTATTGCTTAAGGGGTTGTGGGACAACCAAGAGAGGCCGTGGCTTTGTGGTAGAGACCTCAATCTCATGTTATAGTCAAGCGAAAAAATGGGAGGCCGTGGCTTTTGTAGTGAGGAAGTCGATATCTTGAGGGAGGATGTACAGTACTGTCATTTCGAGGACCTTGGCTATATTGGCCATGATTTTACGTGGTCAAATAACCGAGGAGGAGCAAAAAATATTCAAGAAAGGCTAGATCGTTTCCTTGCAAATTGTGCTAGGAGAGATTTGTTTCCAGGCTCGTTTGTTACTCACCTCACCAAAAGGAAATCCGACCATCTACCGATCCTTTTGTGCATTAAGGAAGCTCTCTATACCGCCAAGAAAAAAAAGAAAAAAAAAAGAAGTTGTATCGTTTTGAGGCAATGTGGTTTCGTGATAAAAATTATGCAAAGATTGTATCTAATGCTTGAGAGAGAGGAGGTGATCTTTGCTCGAAAATTGCTTTTACATCCTCCAATTTGAGCGCATGGAGTAGAGAGAAATTTGGTGATTTCATGAAGGAGTTACAGGCTTACAAGGGGAAAATGGATGAGCTCATGAGTGAGGTACAAACGGAGGAAGTGATTGCTTAAATGAGAGCAATAGATGATAGAATGGATGAGTTGGAAAAAAAGGAGGAAATTTATTGGAAGTAGAGCAGCAGACAAGACTGGTTAAAGCATGGTGATAAAAAACTACGTTTTTTTCACACGAAGACGAAGCAAAGAGCTGCTCGAAATCAGATTAAACAAATAAAAGATGCGGCTGGGGCTGAGTTTGTGGAAAAAGAGCAGATCACAGAGGTGTTCGTGAACTATTTTCAGGAGCTTTTTGCAAAAAATAGCCATGTTGAACCGGAACCAGTAATTGAGAAGGTGGACTCTGTTGTTACTGAGTGACAATACAACGACTTAGCAGCCCCCTTTCACGTGGATGATGTAACACCCCAATAATTCTCCCTTTTCCAAACCACTTAATTTAAATAAAATAGAGGAGAACCATTGGAATGTTACTGCCACGTGTTAAAATGTTAAGGCTTTATTAAAGTATCGCAGCGAAAACCAAACATAAGTCTTTAAAATAACATAGTTTAGAAAACGAATAAGACAAATCAAACAAATTGGAACCATATAAGGCCCTTATTTATCATGGTTTATAAAAGTTCTGAATTAAATTTCAACTAAACAAATAAAATTGCAAAGTCGCATAAAGATAGGTGAGAGACCACCTAACCTCTAAAAGAATCCCCGCATACTTTTCCATGCTCTCTTTAATTGCTTTCGTGATGTCTTCATCCTCCTAATACACACTTGCACCAAGTGAGCTGACATTTAGAAGAAACCCACTATTCAGGGAAACAGTGGCAGACAGAAAACCAAAAGCATTTTCAATGGCAACAAAAGGGAAAACCAAAAACTCAATTGTTACATTGATAATATCTCTCACTCCATTCCTCCCCCCCCACCAGGCCCACTCCAAGATCTAATGAGCTTCAGATGAGCACCTAATACCAAGTCACTAATACCCTTGACCTGTACATTTACTAGCGTCATTTGTCGAAAAATTACAGCACTACATGTAAGGCAGTGACTTAGACATGAAACAGCCCATACAACTCTAACTGGAGACAGCCCCATTAGATCCTGTAAATGATCTTTTGCTTGGGAATCGACAAGAAGATCTTTCCCCAATAAATCCAGAAGAAATTGTGGAGTTCCAGTGGCACAAAATTGTTTAAAAGCCAACTGTCCTCCCCATCTCAATTTTGTTTTGAGCAAGCCAACACATCCATCCCTCAACCCATGCCAAGGTGAAAGCATGTAATTTGTTGTAGTGTGGTTAATCTCCAGATCATCTTTGTGAGTCATTTTCAGGTAGTCACAAAGAGCAGAAATACAAGGGATGTAAGGCATTGCAATGTCAGATACTGAAGGTGCAACAGATGTTCCACTCTCCATAAATAAAATTGATGCAAATGCTAACATGGCCGATGCACGATGAGGTTCAAGTGAGGCAATCACTCCACTAGAAGAAAACAGGCGAGCAAGTGATGAAAGACGTGATTGTTGTTTTTCAGAGGAAGTTGTTAGAATAAGACATGTTGAGTTTCTTCCAACTGAATGAAAATATTGTGCTATTGTTGCAAGCAGCAAACATGAATGCAAAGCAAGTCCATTAAGATCAGTGTATTTGCACTTTAAGCCATTAGCTTCACCAGAGTCTTCATTTAAATATGATCCACCTAGAGATATTATAGAAAATATGTTAGAGACAAGTGTTTCATCGCCTCCACCATTTATCACAGCTTCAACAGGAAAAGATCTCGGAAGACCATAAAGTATACTATGGACAATTCCACTGTGCATGCAGCACCTAAGTAGCAGCTGAACAAACAAAAATTCAGGTTATAATATGAATATGTATAGATTAATAACAAAAACTGAAAGCCAGTTAGATATTGAACTTCTTAATACATTAGATAATATCATTATTCCATCAAAGTAAATCCTATTCCTGACTCCTGAGCCTAAAATTTACAAAAACTATCTAATTTTAATTCCTAAGAACCGTAATATCAGTGGCATTTGAAAGAAAACCTTTTTCATGGTTTTCTATGGCATTCCTATTGACATGATATTAGATGTTCTACTATAACCCTGCATCCAAGAAACAAAATCATCATCGAAAAGACCCTTGTTGACTTGTATGGGATTACAACAATCAAAGTATACGTTTTGACTAGAACATATGCGGGTCTATACTTCATATTGAGCCTATCCTATTACATTTTCCTCCACAACCCTTCCATAGGCTCAAACCATTGAAGTGAGTCCCAAAAGCTTTTTTGTGGGTGGAAAAAATGGTTAAGACAAAAGCAAGCATGCCTATTGAAATCTGCGGTTATGACATTTAATACTAGATGGCTTGATGTCATTGGAGTTGTTTATGTGACTGAAAAGATAGTTGAGTCCTTTATTTCTTGTACACCTGGACAACAGATGAATGTTGACAGGAATAAAATCAAAGAAACCTTTACTAAGTGGCAGTGTGATAGCAGAAGTCGCTCGAAATGAACCTACGTTAAAGCATGTTGTGAATATGATTGACACTCATAGGAAGTGGGAATTGACATAATACGATTAGAGACAAATAAAGTAAAGAGCCGCCAACAAGTTTTTAAGGAACTTGTAAACCGTACACGGATCATAAAAGGCAACCACAAATAAGGGACAACGATAGGCAACAACGATTGACCCGTGAAGGTTACACCCCATTCATAATCCATGAGATTACTAACTCCATATGGTTCGGAACCACGAAAGGAGGATCGGAAATGATGGTACGAAGTGAGTCATGGAGTCACGTTCACCCGTATTGGCCTCTACTCGATTCTTGTAGTGAAAAGTGATTCCTGCGATCTCAAAGGCATACAAATAAAGATTCAATTCGCTCCAAACTATTATTAAGCTAAATTGGTTGAATATTAATGCAGCATATAATTCTAAAATTTAGTGATCACTTGATTTAATAACAAGATTAAAAAAGAACCTAAACCGGTTGTCCAAATTATCTTATAAGACATGATTTTCAATTACATATTCCCTTTAACATGCATTATGGTGATCAGAAATAATAATAGAACAAAAATTAATATTGGAAGCAATTTAACAATAATAGCCTTAGTCAAATCGAATATAAAATAACCTAATCATGATACTAGCAATATTAAAATAAAATAAAGTAGCTAAATTAATTAATTAATCACATTCCGCGCGTTCCTTTAAATTGCTACATCATGAATAACTGTTAGTAACTTCAATAAATAATAAATCAAATGGAAATTAAATTAAATAAATGCAGATTTGAATTGGTCCAAACCCTCAGTTATTTGTACCTTTCACGCCTTGGTTTAAGGACGGAACCTCGAGTTAAGTATGGACTACTTGGAGTGCTTAAGGGAAGAATGGTGTAATTAGGAATATAGGTTTAAGGCTTAGAATATGGGAGAGAGAGAATAAAATGATTTTTGGTGTAAAAGAGAGGAAGAGAGAATGATTTGATGCCCCGAACTGCAGAAAGGAGGGGGGTATTTATAGGGAAAACGAGTAGAGGGAATACACGGAACCCTAAAAAGATAAAAACCCTAAAAATTAACACCACGACACGGCAGTGAACACCGTGACACGGTGCCAAGCACCGTCAGACGGGGGAAAATCCCGTGACGCGGGGAAAATTGGAGTGACGCGGGACATATTTGACCTATGGGAAGTGAAAACGCGTGAAAGGTTTACGCGGAAAAGACACGAGAAAATTCCGTGACACGGCAGTGTCCACCGTAGAACGGTACAGTACACCGTGTCAAGGTATGGGAAAACGCGAAAATTACACGGAAAAAGCACCGTGACACGGTGAGAAATACCGTGTCACGGCAGCAGGTACCGTGTTACGGCAACAGGTACCGTGCCACGGTGGATTTTCACGTATAAAATCTTTGAAAATAGCACCGTGACACGATGTAAATTACTGTGTCACGGCACCAGGCACCGTGCCACGTCAGCAGGCGCCGTGACACGGTGCTTTTATATTGTGCGCGGTAATTCCAGTTTTTTTTACCCATTTTTAAAATTATCATAACTTTTGATCCGTAACTCGGAATAAGGCATATAATATATCATTGGAAAGCTTATCAAGTCTACTTTAAGATATGGCCGTTTTAGTGGAAAGGTGTCGGTTTTGGGCCGAGTTTAGTGTTTTGCTCATATCTTTTTCGTTATAGCTCGGAATTGGGCTTATGATATATGGTTGGAAAGCTTATTTCAAGGCCTATCCAACAAAATGATAATTGGATCAAAATTATAAGACCAAAAAATCAGTTTCTCTCGGTTTTGCGATGTGGACACGAAAAGTGGATAACAAGTTATTGTTTAGGGAAATGAGCTAGGAAATGGATTGGTTTATTAAATGTATTGGATAATGGATTTAAGCACTCCAAAGATTAAATACTCAACCCGACCAATAATGGCGGTGAAAGGTGTTCATCATCGGGTTTGGTTTTGGGGAGACATTTTTAAGTGTCTATAGCCCTTCACTTATCTCTCTTATTCACTAAGCTGCTCTTCCTTTCTTCTAAAATAAGTGTATAGAATAAGAGACCTAATTGCATTCCTAGCAACAACCTACTCAGCATTCCTAGCAATCAGCAACAAACACTCCACTATAGGGATGAAGAAAAAAAAATTAGGGCATTACAAACCTGGATAGCAGCTAAGAGGACTTCTTCAGCACGCTGGTGAAGGCAGTAGCGCATGACAACACGAACTGGTTTGAAATTCAAGAATGCTTTTGTTATAGCCTCAACAACCTTTTCAGATGTTGTTCCAATGTCTGGAAGCCTGTCACAATCCATACTGTTATTTAAAACTAACGAATGTCTGCGCAAAGAGGTGAGTGGAAATGCCCTAGATTTTTCCTTCAAAGAGAGATTTTCCAATGCATCTACCAAACACCAAAGTGCTCTACACCCTTCAGAAGCAGCAATTAAAAAATTATCAGAACCCAAATGGTTTGTTCCTACAGTTTTTAAGCTCATACACAGGCAATCAACTAAGTTGCTTGTTTTTGCATGGACAAGGATTTGCTTCAGCGTCTCAATAACGTTAAGGGGGGCAGAAAAATCAAATTCCTAGAAATTGATAGCATGTACACCAGAGCACTAAAAATTTCTAGAGCAGTCACATATTTCTATATGGCACATAATTTGTCATTCTTTCACATGGTTCCACATCGTAAGCAAATCCAATAGGCTAATATAATCCTCTCAAAGCAAATTGGTTACCTTCTCAGCAAAATATAATGAGTTTACTCCCCTTGTAAAATAGTATATCACATGAAGTAAGAAAGCATATAATTAACCTTTCATGACCTATCGCAATTGTTGTTGTATTCCTAATTTATGGCAGGATCAATAAACTATCGCAATTGTTCCTTTTAAACTCCTAATTTATGTTTGATTGTAGTCAAACACTGCAGTTACTAATACATAGCAAATTGTTACAGCTTAAAGTGCCCAAAAAATGCAAAATCCTCTAGGAAAAGGACTACATGTGAATACAACTCAACTAGCGCAACCCACTGAGTAAAATAAGAGGTTCCAGAGCTGAGTCCGCTACCATCAATCAATATTCGGATGATATACAAAGTCTGCAAAGAAGGAAAATCACATTTAGTAGTAATGATTGCATTCTATAGCACACACCTAGGCTAGCTTAGTTGCATTGGGATTCTGTTTTTTAAAAGAGCAATAAGCTAGGTGTCTCTTAGTAGTAAACAAATCAATTCTCTAGTTAACAACATCCCTTCCACTGTAATCAAATCAAAGAACAAAGAGACAACATACCTTAGCAATCAAATCACACAAGTCATTACTTTTCTCCCTCATAAGAAAAGAAGTAAGCCCCAAAAGATTAAAGATTATTTCATCCACACAAGTACTTGTAACAGCTTCAACAGCCACTAAATTCGAAAGAATTCTGAGCGACTGAGTTGTATTATGAAGCGCTCCTCTTCTGTGAAAGTAAGACATATAAGATAAGTTATAATTCTGCAGCTTAAGCATGCAATATTCTTGCTGTCTGCAAAACTCAAACTTCACAAGCATATTACTTAGTGTAGGGAATATTTTAAGCCATTAACCCCAAGCTTGAACCCCACTGTGATCATACACTTAAGTATGGTGGCGTCCAAAGGGAAGAAAGCTAGAGCAAATGAGTCGCTAACAAGTTTTAGGAACTTGTAAACCGTTCACAAGGTGAAGATTACACCCCTTAACGATCCATGAGATCGTCAACTCCAAAAGGTCTTGAACCAAATAGGGTTCGGGGATGAGGGTACAAATCCAACCTAAAAGAGATTAAACCTGCCCTAAAAATAGGCCTCTACTTTATTCTTCTCGTATTCATGTGCGCTTTCTGACTAACATGCAATCAACAGATTAACCCTAAACCTGTTTATCTATATTGGTTGAATTAAATGCACAAGCAAAACTATTATTGGCGATCACTTGAATTACAATCGAATTAGCCTAAACAAGATTATTAATTATCTTATTAAGCGTGATTACAAGTACAAATTCCCTTTAAACATGCATAAAAGGCGTGATCAAGCAATAACAATAACAATCATCAAACAACATAATAATAATAATCACAACAATTATAATCATGTTAATAGTAAAGCTTAAATATAATAGCAAGATCCTAGGCATGATACCAACAAGATTAATAACAAATCTTAGCATGTCACTAACCAATAAAGATCAAAGCTTTAGCCCTAACATGATACTAACATGCTATTAGAAAAGAGTAAAAGGCACCCTAAACATTATACTAGAAAACAATAAAAACATCCTAACATGATGCTAGGAATTAAAAAAATTTAAACATGCTTTCCACAAGAATAGAGCAATAAGATTACATACTTTGATGTCTCGTATCTCTTTCTAATAACAAAATACACGCGTTAGTAACTTCAAGGAAAATATAAAATCAAACAATCAAATTAAATAATTGAAATAGAGATTAGGGACCAAACCCTCAAAAATTATAACCTTTCACGTCTAGGGCGAAGGCAACTTCGAACTTGGCTAGGTGTATCTAGATCTCGTGAATGCGGAATTTTGTAAGAGGGAAGGTTTAGAAAAAGAATAGAGAGAGAAAGCTTCTAACTTTAGAGAGAGATGATGATTGTTGAATTGTTGATGAATAAAAACGGAGGTTTAGGATCCTATTTATAAGAAAACAATCCGGAAATAGGTAGAATTTTATAAGGAATAAAACTTCACTCTGTCGCTGCAAAACCAACCTGTCTGTCGCGTGGCGACAAGGCTTGTCGCGTGGCGACAGCCTGGATTCCTACGCGCTTTCAAACACGGAGTCCACTTATCAATCAAAATCGATTTGTAAAGTTCGTATGAAAATCGAAATCGTATTTTCCATAAAATAATATTTTATTCCAAATGAAACTTATCCAAATATAATTATTAATTCTAATTCTATTAGGATTAAAGAGAACCTTCTAAAGAATTCTAGAAGACTATAATCAATTCTAATAACTTTAGGAATAATAATTAACATTGGGCCCTCCCCTAGATCATTGGGCCGCATGTAAGGATCAAACCGGACCCAGTTTAGTATTTTGGCCACAACTTCCTCATTACTCATCGGAATTGGGCTTATAATATATCGTTGGAAAGCTCTTTACAAGCCCCATCCAACTACACTATTATTGGACCCTTGTCGTGGAACAAACTAAACAGGATTGGCTGTTTTCATAAAATAGAGTTGTTTTTCGAAAACAGAAAGAAAGAATTTTTAATTAA
This sequence comes from Chenopodium album, assembly GCF_948465745.1. NCBI lineage: Eukaryota > Viridiplantae > Streptophyta > Magnoliopsida > Caryophyllales > Amaranthaceae > Chenopodium > Chenopodium album. Next base: position 55,112,903 of record NC_137845.1, on the reverse strand, counting down.
AACCAACCGCAACACTTGACTTTTCACACTTTCACCTCATTCGATAATCATTCGACGCAAAAGGTATTCATCACTGGGTTTGATTTTGGAGAGACACATTTGGGTGTCTACACTTAGTAAAACATGTGTAAACCAAATTAATATATGTTTAGCTGCAAACAAATTACAAACCCAACTTACCGAGTTTGCATAGAACCATCCAAATAAAATTATTTAAGGTCAGAAAGCATTCTTCACAATAGTACTAATTGATTCCCAAAGATAGTTGAGATCTTTTATTGCAGCTAAAGCTTATCAAACAGCAATAGTCAAAGGCTGAGGAATCTAGGGATTAGGGGCATAAAAGAAACACAATGACATAATAACAACCACAGTCTTACATACTAATACAAACAACAATCACATCCTGGTTCAAGAAGTATATATCATCCAATTTCAAGTAAGAGCTGCAAGTCAAGTAAAAAGAAAGAATCATTTACCTGCTGGAGGTCTGTGCGCCTTGAGAAAATATCTTAATCGGTTCCAAAATAAGTTTCAGTGCCTCAACCTCTTGTCCTATAATCTTTGCACCTTCAACTGTGCACGAATTGTTTTCCAGTCTCTCTAATGGTTGCCAATCTGAAACAGTGTTCATTCTTGACATACATAAACTGACAGAGAAAACTACAACAGCAACAACAACAGTCAACAGACAACCACCACCTAGTATGATCTTCTTGTTGAAACCCTTAACAATGTAGCCAGTAGAGTATGATATTGATTGTGTACACAATCTTATGTATCCAATTTTAAGCATCCATTTTACCCGAAGCTCACTTCCATACAACTTTATGCATCAGCAGATAATCATAAATGGGCTCATAATCACTCGAAAAAGGTAAGTGAACTGCTCAAGGACAATGCGACAAATGAGTGAAGCAATGCATTATGCATGTGTAAGCCAAATTGGATGTGCTAGGCTGAGCATCTCAAAGAAAGCCTGAAGCACCGGGAAGACAGGATGTAATTTCTGCCTATGGTAGATCCATTCACAGTTCTTCAAAAAACATAAATCAAATGAAGTAAATTGAACATTGGAGAGACGGTTCAGGCCTTACTTTCAGAAGTCGGAGTGTTAGAGTGCACAGGCATAGGCATCATTGAAGTTTTGCCTTTCTCAGCAGCTTGACTCCCCGCTGATATCTTTGCAGCAGGAGACTCTTGTGAAAAGTTTCAAGAATGGGTTTGTACGATGTTTGCACATTACAAACAAAAATGCAACCAAACACAGAAAAAGTCTGCTACCTTACCTCCAAATCAACAGAAGATTCTTTGATAAACGGGTGCTCAAGAATGGCAGGCCAAGAGAGTCTTTGTTGCTGGACCAGATTCCAACAAGAATTCTGCACTTAATTCCTCATAAGCAAGTAAGTTAAAGACCAAACAAGGGCCAAAAGTTTTGACATAAACAACCTTATTAAGCAGCCCCTTTAAGAAGCTTTTAAATTCTGGGCTCATTTATTCTGGATACTTCACTGGGTCCTGCTGAGAGAACAAAACTAGCTTAAATATTTCGACACCATTCCTTTTCAGAGCCCTTAATACAAAAATGAGCTTTTTGATACCTATATACCTTGACAATGTGTCTGATAAGTGTATACATTGAATTTGTATAAAATGGAGGTTGGCCAACAAAAAGCTCGTACCTATTGCATGCACAGGTTAGAAATTTCACATTTGATTGAGTTGGTGAAGTGTAGCCATGTAGGCAAAATTGAATTTGAACTGAGTCACGGCAAGAGAATATTAAGGTACATACAAAATGACTCCAAGAGACCACAAGCCAACTGAGTGGTTGTATGGTTGTTCATGAACAAGCTCAGGAGCCATGTATAACGGTGTACCTTATAAATGTTATACTAATAAGCAATAAACCAGAAATAACTTATCTCTTGATGCGTGAACCAAACTGACAATAGCCGCGTCGTGGAGAACCACTGACCTAAAAGACGATTCCGCGCTACCTCCCGGTGCAGTAGACAATTGCGGTCGCCCTCCAGGATAAGCACGGCGCCGGAGTTTATGTGCACTCACAAACCCGACTGGAACTCAAAATACTCGCCCAGAAAACAGAACAGAAAGAACATGTATTTAGATAAGTTTAGAGAAAAGAGAAGACTGATTGTGTTGTGTGTTTTGGCTAAGAAAACCACCGAATATTTATAGGGTGAAGAGGAAAAACGGAAAGCATGAAAGGTGGGAAGAATCTGGCCAAGAAAACGACCAGATTAATCTGGTCAGTCAACAACCGAGGCAAGAAACAAGGAATTAATCAGTCAGCTACAATCAAGGAATTAATGGCTGATTAATTCTCACAACAGTCAGAAAAGAATAAACCCAACAGACAAAAAGGAATATTCTGTTTAACAAAGAAAAGGGAAATAAAATTTCTCCAAAAAGATAACAAGGACCCACGCCCGCGCATCGCATTCCCCAAGACCCCAAGTCCCGAGGCCCGAGCCCGACCCGACCCGACCCGGCTCGGCTCGGCGCGCGCGCGCGCGTGTGTGTGTGTGGAGTAACACACACCTCCAACTCACTCAACTAAGTAGTGCTAAAGCACTACATTATAAAAACAAGGAAAAACCTTCCTCCCCAATCAATGTGGGACTTTTCCCCTTCCATTTATTTCTCTCTCTCTTTCCCTCTTATTTTTCCCAACACTCTTGTTTTATATCAAGAACTTCCAACAATCCCCCACAGGTTCGAAGATATGAAAAAGAAAGAAAGGAAAAATGAATTCTGGGCAAAACAAAACAATTGCATAAGTGTCAATGTCTCGCGACTTGAATTAACACATAGTGGACATCAAGCTATGATCCCTCACCTAACAAGTGACCTTCGTCTTGAACTCAATAGGGAGTTAGGGACCCGTCACTTTGAGCCACACAATTGAACATGTATAATATTCTGAAATTCCGCGAATAAAGATGACGCATTATACTGGCCATACGTCCAGCCTGGATGCTCATAGGTGCTCTAGAGTATAAGCCCACGAAATACTCATAGGAAGCGGCCACACTTCCACACCTAAGTAGGTGAACTCCATCAAGTGTGAGCTACAACACACCTCCAAAAATATGGATATGGGTTCATTAAGAGCCGTATGCTCAACCTCCTTCTCATATGTAGCTAAGCACAAAACAAACATCTAGAGATGGACAAATAAAATAAAAATGTGCTTCCGAATTATTACATAACGTTCCCCTTTGAACTCATAGTGAGTAGGAGTTCATTATTTCACAATTCATACAACGGGCTTTAGCCCCATCTCTTCCGATGTTTCCAAAACTAGTTTTTTACATAGGCCTTTAGTTAACGGATCCGCAATGTTCTTTTCGGACTTAACATAGTCCAGTGATATCACCCCTTCAGACAACAAATTTCTGACGGCTTTATGCCTCAGACGGATGTGTCTCTTCTTCCCATTATAGGCATGGTTGTGTGCAACAGCAATAGCAGCTTGCGAATCACAATGAAGTGCAACTGAAGGAGCTGGCTTCCCCCACAGAGGAATATCTGCAAGCATGTTCCTCAACCATTCTGCCTCATGACCTGCTAATTCAAGAGCAATAAACTCAGATTCCATAGTAGACATAGCAGTACAAGATTGCTTACAAGATTTCCAGGATACGGCTCCACCCCCAAGGGTGAAGACATAGCCACTAGTGGAGTTAACTTCATCATTATCGGATACCCAGTTGGCATCACAAAAACCCTCCAAAACTCCAGGAAATTTGGAGTAGTGCAAACCCCAATCCATAGTACCCTTAAGGTACCTAAGCAACCTCCTTAGAGCAATCCAATGATCACTGCTTGGATTATGAGTGTACCTGCTCAACCTACTAACAGAATAAGCAATGTCAGGTCTAGTGTAGTTCATAAGAAACATAATACTACCAATAATTCTAGCATATTCAGACTGATTAACTGGATTACCATTATTTTTCCTTAAGTGGAAACTTGGGTCATAGGGAGTCTTAACTGGATCGACATTAAATGAGTCAAACTTTTTAAGAAGTTTTTCAACATAGTGTGACTGATTAAGACAGATGCCATTTGGAGTCCTCTTGATTTTTACTCCCAAAATCACATCTGCCTCACCCATGTCTTTCATTTCAAAATTCGAACTCAAAAACTGTTTTGTCTCATTTACACGATCCAAGTTAGTCCCAAAAATCAACATATCATCCACATAAAGACAAATAATTACACACCCATGACTATCATGCTTAAAATAAACACAAGAGTCACCTTCATTAACATGAAAACCATTACCAGTCATAGTCTTATCGAATTTGTCATGCCATTGCTTTGGAGCTTGTTTAAGCCCATACAATGACTTGACTAACTTACAAACCTTCTCCTCTTGTCCTGGAACAACGAACCCTTCAGGTTGGACCATGTAAATCTCCTCATCCAAGTCACCATTCAAAAATGCAGTTTTGACATCCATTTGATGAACAACAAGACCAAAAATGCAAGCAAGAGCAATTAAAGTCCTAATGGTTGCAATTTTAGTAACAGGGGAGTAAGTATCAAAATAATCAATGCCAAACTTTTGAGTAAAACCCCTTACCACTATCCTTGCCTTATACTTGTCTATGGATCCATCGGCCTTTAATTTTTTCCGAAAGATCCATTTACAAGTAATGGGCTTACAACCTCTAGGAAGTTCAACCAATTCCCAAGTGTTATTATTGAGAATTGATTGTAATTCACTATCAATTGCTTCTTTCCAAAATACAGCATCAACTGACCTCATTGCCTCATCATAGGTTCTTGGATCATCTTCCAAAACAAAAATATGCACAAAATCATCATCAATTAAGGAAGATTCAGATAAATAAGAAGTAATAAAATCAGGACCAAAACTATTTTCCTTTCTTCCCCTTTTGCTTCTCCTTGGCTCCAAAACAGAATCATCGTTAGTAATAGGAGCATTAGCAATAGGTAAACTAACAGAACTACTAGCATGCAATTCACTATCATTAGAAGGAGACATTTTCAAAGGAAAAATGTTCTCAAAGAACTCAGCATCTCTTGCTTCAATGATATGACCACCTGCATAAGAATTGTTAGCACCTTTAACAAAGAAACGATAAGCTGCACTTTGATAAGCATAGCCAATAAAAATAGCATCAACAGTTTTGGGACCAATCTTATCCCTCTTGAAGCTAGGTATGCCTACTTTTGCTAGGCACCCCCACACTTTCAAGTATTTCAGGTTTGGCGCTCGACCTTTCCATATTTCGTATGGAGTCTTGTCAAGCTTCTTGTGAGGAACCCTGTTCAAAACATGACAAGCAGAAAGAATAGCCTCCCCCCACATGTTATTAGGAAGCCCAGAACTAATAAGCATAGAATTCATCATATTCTTTAAAGTTCTATTTTTCCTTTCAGCTATACCGTTTTGTTCGGGTGAATAGGGAGCCGTCGTCTCATGAACAATGCCAAGTTGCTCACAAAATGCCTTAAGAGTGTCAGGGCTGTACTCCCCACCCCTGTCACTCCTAACCCTCTTGATCTTTTTGTCCAACTGGTTTTCTACCTCAGCTTTATATTTGAGGAACATTTCCTCAGCTTCGTCCTTAGACCTGAGAAGATAAACCATACAAAAACGTGAACAATCATCAACAAAAGTAATATAATACTTTTTACCCCCTCTACTTTCGTGATTATTAAAATCACCTAAGTCACTATGAACAAGTTCTAGTACTTCAGTCTGTCTATCTACTGATTTAAATGGCTTCTTAGTAAATTTGGCTTCAACACAAACTTGACATTTCGAAAAATCAGTTTTAGAAAAACTTGGAATCAAATTTAAGTGTTTAAGCCTTTTAACAGAATCAAAATTAACGTGACCTAATCTAGCATGCCATAAATCAATAGACTCAGCAATATAAGCAGAAGAAGTACTAGCATTCTTATTCATAGTGTCAATTTTAACATCAAGAGTAAAAAGCCCCCCATTACAAAAGCCCTTCCCCACAAATTCCCCATTGCGAGTAAGAACTAATCTATCAGAATCAAAGGAGAGCTTCAGTCCAGCTTTCATGAGCAAACTGCCAGAAATTAAATTCCTGCGCATTTCTGGAACATGCAAAACATTAGTGAGAGTAAGCAATTTTCCAGAAGTGAGAGCGAGAACGATCTTCCCTTTGCCTTGGATAGAAGCAGAAGCTGAGTTGCCCATGAAGACATTTTCACCTTCAACCTTGTCATAGGTAGTGAACATGTCCTTGTTGGCGCAGATGTGCCTGGTAGCTCCAGTGTCAACAATCCACTCAGCAGCATTACCTGTAAAGTTAGCTTCTAAAACAACAGCAACAATAACGTCAGAATCCTCAATAAGATTTGCTTGACTTTGCCCATTCTTCTTCTTGACCCTGCAATCTCTAGCCCTGTGACCAGTCAAACCACACTCATAACAGATTCCCTTAAACTTGTACTTCTGAATTTTCCCATTAGGCTTAAGGTTACTGTTTTTGGCTTTGGACTGGTTGTTTGATTTGGGTTCAACAAGGTTGGCTTTGGCAGAAGAAGAGGAAGGGAAAACAGAAGGGGTTTTGTCTTTGATACGGTTTTCCTCCTCAATTTTGAGGTGGGCAGCAAGTTCCTCTAAGGTTAGGTCTTTCTTTTTGTGCATGAGTTGGTTACGAAAATCCTTCCAAGAGGGAGGGAGTTTCTCAATAAGAACAATAGCAAGGGTAGTATCACAAATAGACAGACCTTCAGCAGCCATATTAATACAAATACTCTCATAAGCATGAATCTGATCAATAATAGGCTTATCATCAACAACTTGAAAACTTAACCACTTACTAACACAATAACGTTTAGTACCAGCATCATCAGTTCCATATTTTTTCTCTAAAGCATCCCAAATATCCTTAGCATGATAGAAACCCATATAAATATCCAACAGACTATTCGACATATAATGCAACAACATGCCCTTACAAGTTCTATCATCCTTAGAAAACTTAATCTCAGATTCAGACAAATCATCTTTATCAACAGGTTCAACAATATCATCAAGAACATATGCAACATCAATCTGCTCCAAATAAAAATGCATCCTAACAGCCCAACGTTTATAATTCTTTCCATCAAGAGGTTCTAGTTTAGACATATCAGGAACAAGGAATTTGGAAGCCATAATCGTCTTTTAGATTGTTATACTAATAAGCAATAAACCAGAAATAACTTATCTCTTGATGCGTGAACCAAACTGACAATAGCCGCGTCGTGGAGAACCACTGACCTAAAAGACGATTCCGCGCTACCTCCCGGTGCAGTAGACAATTGCGGTCGCCCTCCAGGATAAGCACGGCGCCGGAGTTTATGTGCACTCACAAACCCGACTGGAACTCAGAATACTCGCCCAGAAAACAGAACAGAAAGAACATGTATTTAGATAAGTTTAGAGAAAAGAGAAGACTGATTGTGTTGTGTGTTTTGGCTAAGAAAACCACCGAATATTTATAGGGTGAAGAGGAAAAACGGAAAGCATGAAAGGTGGGAAGAATCTGGCCAAGAAAACGACCAGATTAATCTGGTCAGTCAACAACCGAGGCAAGAAACAAGGAATTAATCAGTCAGCTACAATCAAGGAATTAATGGCTGATTAATTCTCACAACAGTCAGAAAAGAATAAACCCAACAGACAAAAAGGAATATTCTGTTTAACAAAGAAAAGGGAAATAAAATTTCTCCAAAAAGATAACAAGGACCCACGCCCGCGCATCGCATTCCCCAAGGCCCGAGGCCCGACCCGACCCGGCTCGGCTCGGCGCGCGCGCGCGCGTGTGTGTGTGTGGAGTAACACACACCTCCAACTCACTCAACTAAGTAGTGCTAAAGCACTACATTATAAAAACAAGGAAAAACCTTCCTCCCCAATCAATGTGGGACTTTTCCCCTTCCATTTATTTCTCTCTCTCTTTCCCTCTTATTTTTCCCAACACTCTTGTTTTATATCAAGAACTTCCAACAATAAAAAGAGGCAGGAATAAGCAATTATTATCTGCAGCAAAAGCACTACCTTGAAGCAGGTAACACATATGGGCACCAAACATATATATTATTGGTTTGTTTTCAATGGTGCAGATCCAAGACAAATTTGTTCAAGAGTATATTAAGGGTCTTGACAGCTTGACAACATTGAATAAACCGACTGAAATAGGAATCAAAACCTCTGAACACTATAGCAAGTTAGCACCCACTCAAAAATGAATTTTATCAGTGATACCCAACTTTCATTGAAAAAGCAGACTACATTATAGAAGAAAGATATGATAAGCCTGACCTTTGACAGAGTGAAGAACAACAGTCTTTGTTGACATGGCACGTGCAAACCCAAAATCGCAAAGCTGAAATATAGAAGTAAGAATAAGCTTTATACTGTCACCTCAAATAGGCAAAGTGCATCCGTGAAGGTGTGGGAAAGATAATTTAAAAGGAACTGAAGAGAAGAAAAGGTTGTATGGTAATGACAAATGAGAATGAACTTATTAAGGCTACAGGCAATTTAACCTTGACAGTGGAGCCTGAGCAAATGAGTATATTCTGTGGCTTCATGTCTCTGTGAATAATTCGATTGGAATGCAAGTAGTGCAATGCTTTCACCTGGATTTTCGGACAGAGACAATTAGAGACATCTTATTCAAGTGGAAAGAACAATTAAAATGACATGTTTTTTGAAATGATAGTATAGCTTCATGATATAATTCATAAAGCTAATGTAACAGAAGCGAAAAGGAAATAGCACCAGCTGCTTTGCAATTGCTTGAACTTGTGCTTCAGTTAAACATTTGTCATCCTCAAGAATTTGAAATATTTCACCCTATATTGCAACAACATATATTAGTCAGCACGTAGCATAAATTTGTTTACTTATTAATTTAATTGGAGTAAGTGGACTACATTTGGCAAAAATGGAATAAGTGGACTAAATTTGGCAAACATAAACTGTCTGCAATTGATGTGTTGCCTGTTTTGGATCAATTGTAAGCCTCTCCTACCCTCACTAAAAGCGGGAGCCTTTTTAGTGGCAATTGGTAAGGTAAATTTTAAAGTAAAATCATACACTTACGAAATTATAAGAGACAACCAAGAGTATGCTCGCTATTATGTGTGCATTACAATAATAATTATTAAGAACTTGCATGGTTCACATCACCAAGGACACCAACTATGTCATTGCCATAAACCTAATATGCCTATAATCCTGATTGTCCTTAAAAAAAATGATTATGAAAGTAGAGAGAAAATAACCTGAGCGAATTCAGAAACTACACAAAATTCTTCTTCAGTCTCAAAAGAGTCGAGCATATCAATGATATTTTCATGCTTTAGCTTCTTAAGGATCTGCAGTTCATAAAACAATAGTGAATCATGGAATAAATTATATGGAAAGAAAGTGACGTGATAAAGATTCATACTTTGTATTACACTATTATTTTTAGCTCCAGTACATATCAGCATAGATCAGTCCATTGAAAATGTTATTTCTAATATACTCTTTATTACCTCAATCTCCTGCCTAAAATTCCGAAGATCTTTGTCACTCTTTCCATTTTTCATTATGAACTTCATAGCAACAATCTGAAATTCATAAACCTAACTTTCTTAATGAAAAACAATAACATATCATCAAATAGCAAAATCAAACGAAAGATGAGAATTTACTTGGCCTGTATATTTTCTCCTTCCTTTATAGACCTTCCCAAATGAACCTTCACCAACAAGCTCAATCACATGGTAGTTCTCAACACCCATTTTCTGCAACAAATATACAAGATTACGAAAATTGGCATACAGTGACAAAATTAAAATGGAAAACACACACTAACGTTATTTAGTATTGTAAAGTTATTGAACTTAAATTTGTGCTAAGGAAATGTCTATGATCTAGTTACTTTGCCACATGCTTCGAAATCTATTATTTAAATGCGTGCATAGTTTACTCTACCAGTGTTGAATAAATGAAAATTTTGTTACACAATTCTAAAAAAAATTCAACGATCATAACATTCAGACAAAGAGTTAAGATCACAATAAACACTCTAATGAAACAAACTACAAGATTAAGGGGTTAACCAAGCCATCATTCCATCACAATAGGAATCATAACTACATTATTACAACATAGATGCTTAATTGCAATAATAATCTAGAAGAAATTACACATTTGAATCATACTAAAATCATAATACTCGTACGAAGTAACATTATTACATAAAGTTTAACTCACTTTTCATTTTAAGTCATTCCTAACTTAAACTCTTAAAAAGAAATACTCGAGTATTATTTTATCTCAATTAGGCCCCACTCCATGAGGCTCCACTTACGTTACTTAATTCATTTTCCTTATAATCAAACTACACAGTAAGTGGGAAGAATTTTATGGAACGGAGAAATCATTATTTTATACTCTGTAATTATTAATTCCTTATATTTCCGGTAAATCTACTCTCTACATAGTAAATGGGAAGAACTTTATGAAACGGAATAGTCATTACTCCATAATTTAATATTGTGATCAAGCAACTAAACAGAAAAATGAATAAAACTCAATAAATTTGCAACAATTTCATCAACTTAACAAATAATTTTAATGAACAAGATTATACACAAATAAATCCACCCCAAACCCTAATTCTTAAACAAGTTCAAAATTAAAAATCAAGTAATCAAATACATCAAAAAATTGAAGCAATTAAGCTCGTAATTAACTGACCAAATTATGAAATTATCTCAATTTCACCAATTGGAGCCCTAAATCAGAAGAAATACGATGAAAGAAGTGTGATGGACGCTGTTCACGGCTTGCTGTTTCATTGGGAAATTGGAGAGGAGAGAAAAAGCGCGGTTTTAATTCTCAATAATATGTTTGAATGTTTCCTTAAATATGTATGTCTTCCTTATTATTCTAGGCAAAGAATTGGATATAGTATACGTTTTATTTTTTTGTACTGTAATAGTATTTTCTTTTAGTTTAAAACTAGTGTAAGACCCGTGCCATGCACGGATACAATTGAATTATTATATAAGACCTTTTTGTAATGGATTTTGTTTTGTTCTTTTTTTTGTTATTTTTTTTTATGAAGAATTGTTATAGGGCTATATCCATCTATAAGAGATAGGTTTTTTTTTTTTTTTTTTTTTTACGAAGAATTGGAAGTTAAATTAGTAAGTGTTAACCATTCTTATAATCATATACTTTAATACATATATCGTCACAAGATTGTTCTTTTATATTGAATTTTTTTTTATACCATACAACATTTTTGTAGTTAAACTTTTAGATTCATGTATAAGGTCGTGGCAGGTACATACTCCATCCGTCCCTTATTGATAGTCACTTATGATCAATTTTAAATTCCAAAATGATAGTCCCATTTGCTTTTATCAAGTACCATTAATATCATTTTTTTACCAAAATTTCCTCCAATTTACAACAATATTTGTGCAAATTTAATTTTCCCATGTACATTTGTCTTTTCCATGTTCTTTTATTACTTTGTCAATCATGCCCATTTTTTTTTAGTGTTAAATTTTGTCCAATACATAGTTTTAGGCACTTTAATTGATTTAAATAAAATAAAAGGTAAGTGGGGTGGGAGAGTCTACACTACATGACATATATTGCTATATACTACTGTATTAAATTATATACTTCGTATATAGATTTAAAATTTAAAATTTTTTTTATTTTTTTTTTAAATAAAGTCCATTCCTCCTGTAAAAAAAACAAAAGGTTGATCTTTTCCTCGCATCCCTTTTCTCCTCATTCTGCTTTCCTCTTTAATTATTTCATGTAGCTTGAAGCAAATTATAATCGGAAGGAACAAAATCACTCAATATCATTGAAGATTCAATTGAGGAAAACTAATTTGATGTTTGTCAATTTAAATCCCCCTCACAGATCTAAAACACTAATTTGTGTTTCCAGTAATGAATCAATCAATTACCTTCATTGAGTTTCCAATAATGAATCAATCAATTACTTTCATTGAAATCGGTATCATGCCTTTTTACTTAATTTTGAGATTTTATTAAGATATATCAATCAATGAATTTGCTAACTTTTGAATTTGCTAAATTTTTTTTTCTTTTTTTCTGGGGAGGTGATGGACAAGGAGATCGAATTGATTAAGGACAGAGCCTTGCAGAACCTTCGAATGCTGGAAACATTTTGTCAAGAATTTTGGTGGGATTACTTTTGAAAGTGATTATCTACAAGACTACAAGAATGTCGGGTGTTTTTGCTTTTGAAAGGAAAGACGTAGTGCTTCTGTATAAAATACCTAGTGGCTAGAGTGCTGTTGCAAACTTGCAACTCTAGAATTATTGTATGTCTCTTATTGTTATTTGCTTCTCCTTGGTTTTTTCTCAAGTACACGGATTAGAAACTCTTAAGATTGAAATTTGAAAAAATTGTTGTCATCTATAATGATAGATCACTTCATAATCAATTGATATATGATTATCATAGGTAATAATAATACTACCTAAGTGTCGTATTGCCAAATCAAGTGTTTGCTCAATTACTCTTATGAGTTACATGGTTTGTACTAGCTTATATATATATATATGTAATAAGAAAAGCCGGGTATTCAAATCAAATAATATGTAAAACTATTATATGATAAGCACTATAATTGAAAAATAAAAATAAAAATTATGATTTGGAAAAAAAAATCGATCCTGATACCTTCAATTGAAAATAGGAAACACTTTACACTTTACCATCTTAGCTAGATTTGAAGTTTGTTTAAAAATACAAATATTAAATAATATTTTTATAAATAAAATTAGTGGTACATAGCGGTACATTACTTTAGTGATACATAGCAGTACATGTCATTTACTATAGTATTTTCGAAGTGGGGTAGTTAGAGTGTTAAAAACTTGTAAAAAAAAATACTCCCTTTGTGTTTTATTTAGTGTCAAACTTTTATCAGCACATAGTTTTAGGCAATATAATTGACTTAAATAAAAAAAGAGGTGAGTGAGGGTAGTTGGAGTATTTAAAAATAATAAAAAGAAATATAACAGGGTTAATATTTTATTGAAAAGTAATGAATGTGAGAGAAAAAAATAATAAAAAAGTAATAGTAGATTTGGGTGGCCTGGGAATCAAAGAGGAGAGAGATATTATATAAATATAATTTTTTGCCAAAAAAGAAAGTGTAACACTAATTAAAACACGATTGCATTTAGTAAGTGTAACACTTATTAAAATACGACGGGAGTAGTGGAGTTAATAATAGGTCGTGAAATAATTGTACGTGAAATGAGATCCTCACAACAAAAGTAACTTATTATAAGGACCCTCTTCACTACTGTTCTTCACAAAAAGTAAACATATAAATACCTTCTTTAACAAATTTTCCTTTTTATTTTATTTTTTACGGTTTTCAATTCTATTACTTCCTCCGTTTTTTTATTATTGCACCATAGGGGTTGGGTACAAATATTTTGGTAGTGGAAAAAAGTAAGAGAGAGAAAGGTAAAAATACAAAATTGCCCATGTGACATATTGATAAACTAAAAAGTAAGTGTGAAAAAGTAAGGATATGTTAGGTATTTGTAGTGTGAACACAAATAATTTTTTTCCTAAAGAGAAAATGGTGCAATATTTGTGAAACTTCCTAAAAATACAAGTGGTGCAATAATAAAAGAACGGAGGAAGTATTAAATATGGTGAGCTAATAATAAGTAGTGAAAATAATTGTGCGTGACACGAGATCTAACCTTATTGAAATTATATATAAATGTTAATCTTTAATGACCCTCCTAATTAAAGCATGCAATATTGGTTCTCTATCATGAGAATCTCCTTGTCCTTCATACAAAAGAGATCGACAAAGTCTAGCTAACATGTATCTAAACCGAACTTGTCATCTAATAATAGTGATTATGATTTGAACGGTAATATTCTTGCAATCCACCTAATAATTCACATGAAGAGATTCACATAACCTACAATTTTGTCTTTATGAATTACAATGCTTGTGTGTAGTTTGTGTGATCTAAATATGTTTAGATAAGCTTTAAAATTTTTGTTATACCTACATATGGTTACATTACTTACATATACATCCAATCCTAATTATTAAGCTACATGTAATTTGGGCTCATGCCTAAGAAATTTAAATGAAATATTGTGAATATTATCCATATTAATTTTGTTCAAAAAATATAATACTGTTTGTTATTACAAATTCTTAAATGGACCTGGTTCACACTAATTTATTGTGGACCACTAACATTAGAGAAACTATGATTATTTTATTAAAAAAAAAAAAGTCACTATAATAAAATGAAGGTCACTATGTTGAAAATAAAAGTCTTTTTAGTAATATATAGGCTATAAGAGGTTAATTTTTTTAATAAAATATTTTATAAGGTCAATATTAATAATAAAGGTCACTATGTTAAAATTAGGGTCATAACGTCGTACTTCAAGTTTACAATAGTATTAAACATTATACAACTTTTAATAAAGGTTACTATGTTAAAAATAAGGTTACTATGTTAAAAATAAAGGTCACTATGTTCAATATAATGTCAGTTGCGTGTGTATAAACCTTGGGTCCACAATAATATTATTGTGAACCAGGTCCACACAAGTATTTCTGGTTTGTTATTAGGATGACTTTTTCAATCAATTGGTAAGGAAAACAATATGCAAATGGAACTCGTCAAAAAAAAAAAAAGGACAATTTGTTATTATTAATCCCAACTTTGGGCCATTTACTTTCATTAATCCCAACTTTCGATTATATTTAAATAATCCCAACTTAAAGGGGCATTTTCTTCTATCAGGTCATGACCGGTTAACAAAAGTCAATAACCTATTATAACAGGTTACTTGACACGTGTTAAGACCCTTATTGGTCCAAAAAAATAAAAATTAAAAATTAAAAATTAAAAATGAAAAAAAAAACTACCACCAACCCCCCTCCACTTACCGGAAAACAGCCCATCTAATCCCCCCCGGTGGAAAACACCCCATCCCCTCCCCTCTTTCCCGCCGGAAAACATGTTACGCTTTCCCTTCCCCTGCTACCCTTCCCCTGCTCCCTCGAAAGATTCACCAACAACCTCAGATCCACCTAGCTCGCTCTCTTTCTCACGCCCAACAACAGCAGCCACGCAACACAAGCCTTGTCCACCACCGAAGCACCACCTATCTCCCTCAAACTCGCCAGCTCCAACGCAGCGCCACTCAAACTATCGTCAACAACAACATCGAATTACCCAACATCAATTGCGTGTAGGGGAGGGCAGGAGGCTTCGAGAGTGGTGGAGTGTTGGTCGGCGTTTTCTGTGGGCCGGGAAAAAGCAGGAAGGAGGAAGTATGTTTTCCGGCGAGGGGAAGGGGGAGGGGATGAGGTGTTTCCGATATGATGGGGATGGGGGAAGCCGGAAGCGTAAGGGCTGGGAAGGGGTTTCAGTTTTATTTTTTATGTGTTTTTTTTTTTTTTTTTTTTTTTGTTTTCATTTTTTTTAAGTAATGAAATGTGACAAGTGGTGTTTAAAGAAAATTAAAATAAAAGAGGTAACCTTATAATCAGGTCACCGGTCATTTGGCCTATTAAAAGAAAACGCCTCCTAAATTGTAATTATTAAAAAATAATTAAAAGTTGGGATTAATTAAAGTCAATGGCCCAAAATTGGGATTAATAATAACAAATTTTCAAAAAAAAAAAAAAAAAAAAAAAAAAAAAAAAAAAACCAATATACAATAAAAACTCAAAATCGATCAATTGGTAGCTCATACACTTTTGATTCAAATTGACAATAAGGCGCTTTGGGTCTTAGGGTTGCCCTATACATTTGTTTTTGGGCTGTAACACCAAAAATATGTGTTAATATCTAATTAGTAATTAGTATCTCGTTATTGTGTTAATATCTAACTAGTTTAGGTTTCGTATCATGATAATTTTCAGTGTTATTATCAATTTATAACTATTTTAATCAATAAAAAAATGTCAAAAATTACTGTGAATTAAACTACCGAAAAATTTACTAAAATGAAACTAGTCATAATGAAACTAGTCCTGAAAAAACCGATTAGCTAAATATGTACTTTAAAGTTAAGCATTTGAGCATATGGTTATTTTATATATTTTGGTGTGGTATTGTTAAGTGTTATTTTTCTTCTTAACTGAATGGAATTTTTTTAAGTTTTGTACTAACCTTGCGAATAAATTTTCTTTGTACACACTATTAAAATCTCTACTATTTAATTAAAATTGTGCAACCTAAAATAATATCATTACATATCATTCCGACAACATATTATTTCTTATTCAACTTTTCTCGGTCCTGGTATAAACTCTAATTAGATGTCAATATATTTTAAATTATATTTTGGTAATATTTTATATAATAAGTAATAGTTATCAATCAATAAATTACTCGTATATAGTTTTTGATTGATGTTCTTACATAAATATTGGTTATCAAGGTAATTTACTCAACAAAAATAATTAATAAAAATCTTATGTTGATAATCTACTACGTATATGATATTTTTTCCTAAAGAAGTTATTGTATTTTATTCTTTCTATAATTAAAGATCTAGATAATAATTATTTTCTTACAATTAAGGTTATTTACATTTATTCAATTTTTTTACCTCATTAAACTTTACTTAAAAGAATATTTTCTCCAAGAAAATAAAAGAAAATAAAAAATATAAATTTAAAGACACACCAGACAATGACACGTGTCAATACTGGTGTATCTTTTAGTATATAGTTATTGATGATCGATTGATTGATGAGTATTGATATTGATTGATGATTATTGATTTATGCAATGCTAAATGCCTTAAATAATGTTGTACTCCCTCCACTTTTTCTATCTTCTCATATATTGTTCACGAGGTCAAATTTATAAAATTTTGACCGTATTTTATAATTATTATAATAGGAAAAAAAATTATCATGTGGAAATGTGTGGAATATTGTTAGATTTGTTACAGTTTTTAATTATACGATTTTATTTATACAAAATTAGAGATATTATTGGTCAAATTTGCATATTAGAGATCTTGCAAAACATAAATGAAAAGATAAAAAGAACGGAGGGAGTACAACACTTCAAAGTACTAAAAAATTAGATTGAGAAGGCAGACTTAAGAAGGAAAAAATTATCGAAAATAAAGTAAAGAACTAGAATTGCCATGTTGTAAAGAACACAATAACAACAAAACACATCAATTAACCCAAGAACATACATCATAATTGGCTAATGTAAACAATACATTGCATCCCAGACAAAAATATGATAGGACTGAAGATCAAATCAGATTATAATATTAATGTTACATAATAATTGTGTATATATAGTGCTGTCAAATTTCAAACCGAAACCGTTTAACTGCCCGAAACCGACCGACCCAAATGAAAACCGAACCGATTAAAAACCGATTTTTTTGAAACCGAAAACCAACCCGAACTGTATTTTAGTAAACCCGGAACCGAATCGACCCGATTAATGTTAAACCGTATAAGAACCGAACCCGTTAACAAACCGAACCAAATATAAACCGAACTGAAAGAAAACCGAACCGAAAAAAGAACCGAACCGTATCTAACCCGAAACCGATTCCAACCCGAAACCGTTTAAACTGGCAAAAAAACCGTTTACACCGAACCGTTAGCAAACTGCTACCCGTTTGCACCGAACCATTTAAAAACCAAACTGATTGTAAATCGAACTGGTTATAAACCGAACCGTTTATGAACCAAACCGAACTGGTTATAAACCCAAACCCCAACCCAGATCTACCCAACATTGCAATATACTATCACAACATGTAGTAAACCTTAACTTCGAACAGTAAATGTTGAATCGGCATTTCAATATACTGTCACAACATTTAGTAAACCCAACATTGCAATATACTGTCACAACATTGCAATTTACCCGACTCGAAAATCATAAAGGTATAAGGAATTTCAATGACATAACATTTCTCAGTAATTCTAGCTCAAAAACTTCAAGTTCAGCACAATTTTAGAAACTCAAACAATCTAGCAATACAATCACACTAAAACCACCAGAAAAATCCATAATCCAACACTACAACAAAATCAACAGAAACATGTAAGAATTGCAAAAGTACGCAATACTCAAGCTCAAATCAAGCAATCAAACAAACAAAATTAAGTTGAATTCAGCATAATTTGAGTAAAATAGAGAGAAATTACAGTGAAGAATGAACCGATTTGGAAGGAAGAGGAAGAGGGAAACACAACTTCTGGCGACAAGACCAAGCACGACCAAATTGACGACAATAACTGGAAAGTTTACCGATGAAAGGAGAATTGGAGAATTGAGACCAAAGATAATTGGAGTAGAGCAAAGTTAGGGTTCTGAAATTCTTGGATTGATCATTCTCTTGCGAAGGTGATGCAATTTCCATGGAGTTTCTCGATTCGGAGTTCATGGCTTTGTTTTGGCGTCGTTGACGAGCACAACCGTTTCGCCGGAGTAGTTCTCAACTTGTAATTAAGCTATAAACTGAATTTGATCACTTAAAACCTCGGAATTGGGTTTACAAGGCCAAATTCGACCATGAAAACTCTAGATCTAGAGTTTTCATGGTCGAATTTGACCTTAAAACCGTCGTTTTGAACCATTGATGTTGATGTAGAGTATGTGTTGGTGTTGCTCACGACGGTGTTGTGGCATTTGGTGGTTGATAGAGTTGGCGGTGGTAGTATAGTCGATGGCGGTGGATAAATCAAAAGAGGGGGGAAAGAAGATAAGGAAGATGAGAGAAGAGAGAGGCGAGAAGAAGAAGATGAAAGGGAAAGGGTTTCAAAAGGATTTCCTGTAAATCTAACCATTGATTTTTTAATCTATGGTTTAGATTGGTGATCTGTGTGTGTTATGGGAGAAAGAATCTAACCATTGATTTTTTTAATCTATGGTTGAGAGTGGTGATCCGTGTGTGTTGTGGGAGAAAAAATCTAACCATTGATTTTTTAATCTATGGTTGAGAGTAATGATCCGTGTGTGTTTGTGTGTTGTACATTCATCTACAAAAATATTATTCCCTCAATTCTTTAATATTTTTTTGCCCCATTTAATCGGGATCAGTGCCCAAGACACGTATTAAAACATCTACTAGAAGTCTAGTATATCTTTATTTTCATACACGTAAAAATTATAAAAACGTTATATTAATAAAATGTATAAATAGATAAATTTAAAAAGATCACTAATGAGTTTATAACTTTGTACTAATACATACGAATAATGATGATACGAATACTTAACTATGAGATGGTTAGATGCGATGTGTTAATAATGTTTACATATGATCGATTGAACTAATCAATATTACCTTGTTAATTAGTCATTAGTGTTTTCTTTCATTATACAAATCAAAGCACTTTGTAATATCTTCATATATAATGATAAACGAGTCATAATTATCAGTCTTGTTGACTAATCAAGTATCGAATTATCAAATTGCAAATTTCCATTTCACAAGAAGTCAAGAACTCATCAAATCATGATTATGATACTATGTGTAGTATATAAATGATTAAATAAGAAGCATATAATAACTTAATTGTAAACAATAATACATTAATACACTAACTCTTATAATCTACTTCGTAATAAAATAGTAAAATCAGTATGACTAAACTTGAAACAGAACATAATATGTATTTATAAAATCAATGAGAATTTGTTTATAATATGATGCCTAAATAAGAAATGATTTGCGACTTGCCGACTTTATATAAAACTTGTGAATGCAAAAGGTTAGCAAGTACTATCAAATTTCAAACCAAAACCATTTAACTGCTCGAATCCAAACAACTCGATAAACAATTTATTTTTTGAAACCGAAAACTGAACCGAACCGTAATTTAGTAAACTTGAAATGGAACCGATATGAATAACGTTAAAGTGGTTAAACCATCGAAGAACCGAACCAGTTATAAACTAAACCGAAAAAGAACCGAACCAGTTATAAACTGAACCAAAAAAGAACCGAACTGTTTCTAACCCGAAACCGTTTCCAATCCGAAACTGTTTGAACCGGGATAAAAACCGTTTACACCGCACCGTCAACAAACCGCAACCCGCCTGCACCGAACCGTTTACTACCCGGACTGTTTACAACCCGAACCGAATTAAAACCGCTTAAGAATAAACCGAAACCGAATCGAACCGATAACTATTTAAACCGAACCAAAACCGACCCGTGAGACAATTAAACCGATTCCAAACCGACCCGATTAACTACCGAACCGATTTCAAACCGAACCGAAACCGAACTGTCAAACCGTTTTGACAGTGCTATGTATATATATATAATATAAAGTGTTATGTATGAAGTACGATTAATTCGATAAGAAATGGGGACCTAGCTTAGTCATCCCTAGACAAATTAATATTTTATAATTCGTATTTACCAATTCAACTAAGAAAATCAACATCAGCAGTTGGTCCATAGCTGCTTAATAATCAGCCTTGCTAGCAAAAGTGTTTAAATTATCACTTATATTATGTAATCCCTAGATAAGCTCAATGACCTCTGTTTATTGAATAAATATAGCACACTATATTAATTCTAAACTTTGACATAATTTTTTTTGGCTTACTTTATTGTCTATAAAGGTTTTTATTAAAAACAAATTAATGTGTTTTATAAGCAAGATGAATTACGGAGTATAAATTCAAAATTAATTAAAAAAAATCGGTTAATAAATAAACAAATACAAACTTTTAATGAATCTATTTATTTGAATAAGTACTCTATTTTAAATTTAAAATGTGTATGATAAAATCATGTTTCAATCGACATGTATATGCCACCATCTCTAAAATATAGTTCCCAATCTTTTAAACATTACTTTATTTTTGTGAGACAATCACCGTTAAAGTGACAGTATCACTTTTCTAAAATCAAACAATAAATCAATTGTTTTTTTTTAAAAAAAGGTTTTCGGGTAAAAAATAAGATAGACATTATGTGTGCAATCCTTTATGCCTCACACAATATATATTTTCTTGTTTGAAGAACCTATCTATTTTCAATTATGTATTTATATATTCCTATTTTTAGTCAAAGTAAAAGTGGCTAACAATTTGGCTTTTATTATTAATGATTTTGAATACAATACTCCACTAACAAAAGGGATTTTGTAATTTTTTTTCTTTTTAATTAGGGAATAATCATAATTAACTTGCATCCTCACTTAAAATATACATACAAGTAATAAAAATTAATTCTTCGAAGAAAATTAATCAAGCAGAGGAAGGAATGCAGAATACCATTATGGTGCTCAATTCAGTCAACTGCACCTATCTCTTTCAAGTATGCTAAGATGCATTAAGCTAAAGTGGATCACACTTCACATTTCACTTTTATTTTGTACTTTTATCTTGGTTTATTTTCTTTATTCTTTGCTTATATGAGTGCATTGCTCGTGATAATAGTTGTTTACTACAACATACACCCTCCATTATTTCCCATGCATTTTATAACTATGCATACATATTATTAAATTGTCAAGTTTAAATATCGATAATTTAATTGACTATAGCTCTATTCTTTTGTACGTACAAAATGCATCTGATGATATGAATTAAATTGAAAGAAATTATCGATAGGAAACTATTGAATCAATTGATGGGAAATTGAAATTTGAGTTCAGAAGAATAAGGTCTAATATAATACTCTTGCTTTCCTTCTCAGGTATATATGTTTACAACAATTTAATCTACGAAGTAATCATCATATTGTCATATCCCTTGGCGTTGATGTACGTAGTACTTGTAAATGGTTTTTTTTTTTTTTTTTTTTTGGCTCGATTGGCTCGATCTACTTTGTTGTGATGTGTTTTTATACTATCACTTTATTCTATTTTAGCACACTTTTTATCATCTTATATATTCTTATATTTCTCTTCCTCAACAATTTATATTTGTTACACACCTACTACGTATTTCTTACACACCCATTTCAAATTCACTACTCTGTATTATTTATTTAATCTTATTCAGATATTTCTTACTTTCGCTTATCTTAATTTCTAACTTTCCAAGTATTCCTACTAATGGGAGTTTACTAAGAATACTTAAATATTCACACAACATAAAGTACTTCAAAATTTAAAATAATGCATGTTTTTTTTTTTTTTTTTTTTTTCATACAATCCCATGCATGTATCGAAAATTCTACTATGCATGTATACTCTTATAATATTTTTAAATTTATAGGGATACTTTTTTTTTTTTTAAATGAATTTCATTATATATTTATTTATAAATTCATATAAATCAAAATATACACATCCTGATACAGCCTTGCAGTTGTTAGGGAAGCCCCATCTTTATTAGGTACGTGTTCCCAACTGCCTTACGTAGATCACCTAGATATATATAGTAGGTTTATGTTATCGGTTATTTCCTTTGTCCCAAAATCTCGTAAGTTGAAATTTCATTATCAAATCCAATTCAATTTTATACTTATATATTATATTGTCATTTATTGTTCGATCGAGTAATACTCCCTGTATTTTAATGTAGAGGAATATCACCAAGACACCAACGTCCGTCCTGCCCTTAAGATTAGCATTATCAAATATTAATACTACCAATTGGCTGTTGGTGTAATGGTGATTGAGACTTATCAAGAACACTTGATAAGGAGGACCCGTGTTCGATTCCCCGCAGCCAGTGCCGGGGCTAAAATTGCAAATTATTTATGTGGCCCTGTTTAACTTTTTGAAATGGGGCCTTCTACTCGATAAATTCATTACCCAATTATATATCTAAATTTTGGGGCTCTTCAAATTTGGGGGCCTGTTCCGTCAACCACCCCGTTCCACCCCAGAACCGCCACTGCCCGCAGCAACAATTAGAAGGGGAGTGGAACCTAACCACCCAGAACTGATCCCAAATATACGGAGTATATTTTGGGGTTTTGCACCTCTCTTTATTATTTGCATTTAAAAATAATTATACTACGTAATTCTTTTGTTGCAAGTGGCATTTAAAAATAATTATACTACGTAATTCTTTTGTTTTTTCACTTGCAACAACTGTTACTATAACATTTGTACTTCTGAGAATAATTTTCATTTTCATTTATAAATAATCTTTCCATCAACTTTTTGTTCTACGGTAAGAATAAACATAATAATACATATAAAGATTTTTATTTTTTCTAAATAAGCCACGAAAACTTACAAACTACAAATTACAAATGAAGAGGTCGGGGAAATTTAAACTTATGATACATTATACAAGATTCGTTAATTTTTGCTACCAGTCATTAGTTGATACTATCAATAATTTAAAAATATTACTCGTAATAGTTAAATTTATTTAGTAAAACGAGGAGTAGCATGTTGACAGCAAGAATAATGATTGCATTTTCCAAAGGAGTACACCGATCCGTAAAATAATTGGTGTCGAATCCGTTGTACCAAATTTGGGTAAGTTCAAACACGAGGAAAATAACGTCAAGGAGATAGCATTTCAGTTGGGGCAAAAAAGAATAGTCCTTCAAAAACATTTACTACTTGTACTATTGCAAAAGGTGTAAAACCTTGATTGGGTTAATTGATTTCAATACGGCAAAAGTTGAATTTGATACCATACCATGTGATTGTGTAATACTCGTACTTCGTATTATTACAATCTCCTCCTTATCTAGAAGCAAATTGAGTAATTTTAATTCCCAAATAAGATAAAGTCTAGTAGCAAATTTGAATGACTTGATCAATTATACTAGAACTTTAATAATGGAAATTGTTTGCAACTTTACTCCACTATTGCATGCGTATTTCTAAGGAATTTTGGAGGAATTCATCATGTATACAACCGTTCACAAAGCAAAATTAAAGGTTTTTTCTTTCTTTCTTTCTTTTTTTTTTTTTTTTTTTTTTTTTTTTTTTCCACACTTGCTCCCTACGTACAAGTATATTTACAAAGAAACTATAGCCTTGGTTGTAATTATAAAATTGACACTTAACAACATACAATTATGTATGAGAAATTAAATTTACGAGTGTCGTGTAAGATTATGAATATACTCTTTCAGTCTCCCTTTTTAATTTGCCTTATTTTGTTCTCCCATGCATAGGGGTTCAAGTGGTTGTAGTTGATTAGAGAAAAACATGCATGACTTCATTGAATTGAGAATGTGGAGGTTGGTTCTTTGACTTGTTCCTCTACTAAACATGAACTGATCTAGGCAATATATTATTTTGAGTTGTTTCTTTGATTCATTTTGGGCTATTAGATATTTGACTCAACTCTTTGGTGTAGTCTAGCTAGTCCACTAGCGTCAGACGTCGTTGTTGAACGTCGGTGATTAACCATCGGAAAACAGTTGTCAACGTCAAACATCAGAGTTTGGTATCACTATATATAGTTCATTTAATTTGATGTCATTGCAGTCATCATACATCAAGCACCGACATTTGGCGTCACTAAAACATAGAAATTAGTGTCGAGCATTGCCTTGATTGTCTCAACTACCTCTTTGATACTCTCTTCCATATTTGAACATACGAGGACTATCTCATTGACCTTTTCCAACCGACTGAACCTTGAACACTTCACCAACACTTGTGTAACATTATTGAATCCCTTCTTGATAATAGTTTAATAATTAACCTTGTTGAATCCATCACTGTTGCAAAATTAACCTAGTGTCATCATACAAATTATACCCATAACAAAAATCTTCTTGTTATAATACGTATCTAAACATTTAATCCAAATAATTATGGACATAATAAAAAACATTACAAAGATTAAAGTTGAGTAACTAATAACTTTATAATTACTAACTTCTTTAATTTGACGGATGGATAATATAAGAAAGTTATCCATACTATTTGAAAAGTAAAATTTCAAAAATGTCCTTAAAAAACTATATCCTAGCTACATTTGGTACCAAACTTAGAATGGTGATGAATGAAGTAGCTAGCCAATTAAGTTGCTTGAAGGCAATGACTAGTCGGATACTCTTGTGTTAGTTGATGGCTTGAAGCAATATAATGGTGGCTATCTACTATTCTAGTCTGTATATATTAGACCATACTTGCTTTCATTGCTTTGGTTTCAATATTGTATGCGCAGCCGTCGCATTACTTTTGCATGCTAATGGAATTGGTACTAACTAATTAACCAAAGCTAGAAGAGTAGGTACCTCGTGCTTTCTTTATTTTCAGGATGTTACAGGGTTCATGTTTTACGTGCTTTAGCAATTTAACCCCATTTTTTAAAATTCTAATTTTTTAAATGCCGGATTAATTGGAATATATAGTTAAATTATGTAATTATTATTGTGGATATCAACTACTATTCATACGAGTAGTTGGTTAAAATGTTGGGATTGTATTCAAAATCTAATTAAGATGAAAATGTTTATTTACTTAGTTGCCTTTTCATTGTACATTTTTCTACAAACTAAGATTTTAAATGTCTTAAGCAAAAGGCAAAAGCTAACGAACGTCCCGGGGGCGTTGGATAAGCTACCTAAAAGTAGAAAGATTAAATTAAAATGAACATTAATTTCACTGATCGACTCGTGATTTTGTCATGCTTTCCCAAATTAATACCAGTTTAGGTATTATTTTAAATGCTTGTTCGTTAGCAAGATCCATATTTAAAAAAAAAAAAGAAAATCTTCAAGGATATTGATACAAAGTAGATAAATGTAACAAAATATTCAATCATAGGGCCTGTTCTCATTGACTGAACTCAGCTGAACTGAACTGAATTGAAATGAATATTTTATAAGAGAAGGAAATTAGGAGCTGAACTGAATTGAGCTGAACTGAATTGAGCTGAACTAAATTTCAACGTAAGAGAACAGACCCATAATTCTCATATTACCCATAGAACATGACCAACATACTTTTTTAACATCTATTTCAATAATTAAACCTTATCAATTTCGCTTATCTACCAACTTACGAAACTTAATCGCAAAATACTTAAATTATAAATGTATCCATTATTCATTATTGATTATTACCTAAACCTCTTGACAACTACTTGGTCATGCAATTATCACATACGTAGTACAAGTTATTTTTAAAAACTTGAATTAATCATACAGCACACAAACATAAAAAATTTGCACAACCATTCAACTATATTGGTTTGACCAAAAATAATTTTAACAAGCACACAATTAAAGAATAAGATCAATTGAATTAGTAGTAGTGCTAATACCAAACACCTCAAAGAATAATTCAAAAAATTAAACTAAACAAACCAACTTTCTTCAATCCTTCCTTTTTTTTTTTTTTTTTTTTTTTTTTTTTTATATCACTGTAATAAAATTATCATTATTAATAAAGTCTTCCATTTTTTCGGCTTTAATGTCTTAAAATTTTTCCAATCAATCTACCTTTTATTATTCTTACATAAAAAAACCTTCATTTCAATTTATAATACTACGTATATGCTTTTATAATTTCATTTCATCTGATTATTACTGGGAATTTTTCTCTCTCTTTCTCTCTCCTCCTCCATTAATGGCGGTTTCTCCGACGGTTTTCCCGCAACGCCGGCGACGACCATCTCCGACGTCGTTTCTCTCTCCTCAGCTCTCCACCGCCCACCTCCTCCGCGCACTCCACTCTCTCTCCTCCGAGATCTCCGCCCTCAATCCTCCTCGCTTCCTCTTCAAGCGAAACTCCACTTCGATTATCCGGAAATGCTGTCTTCTCGCCGTCATCTTCGAAGAAGTTTTCCGGCAGTTTAATCACCATTTCTCTGCGCGTTTTTCGCCTTCCTCGCTTCTCTGCTTCGAAGAGATGTTCATCGTTTTACAGCGAATCAGAGCTTTGATTGAAGATTGCTCTAATGGCGGAAGCAAACTATGGCTTCTGATGCAGATTGAGCCGATTTCCAGTAGTTTCCATGAGTTGACTTTGGATTTGTGGACTTTGCTTGAAATTCTCCCCAAAAGTGAGCTTAATTTGAGCGAAGATGTTGATGAATTGCGGAATTTGTTGATCAAACAGTGTCGTGAAGATAAATCGTTTGTTGATCCTTCCGATAATCGATTGCGAATTGAGGTTTTCACCATGCTTGATTCGATTAAGAAGGAGATTGTTCCTGATCACTCGAAACTCGCCGAATTGTTCGCGAAACTCGGAATGAGCGACTCAGCGAGTTGCAGAGAGGAGATCGAGTGGTTGGAAGACGAAATTCAGTGTCAAACCGACGAGAAATCAAAATCAGAGGTGATTTCGTTGATCGGACTTGTGAGATACACGAAATGCGTGCTTTTCGGCGCTTCATCGAGTATAAATTCCGACGAAAATTTTCGCCGGAATTCTTCGTCGGAGGCGAATATTCCGGCGGATTTCCGGTGTCCCATTACGCTTGATCTGATGTCTGACCCTGTTGTTGTGGCGACAGGACAGACGTACGATCGAACCTCAATTATGCTTTGGATCGAATCAGGTCATAACACGTGTCCCAAGACTGGTCAAACATTGGTCAACACAAACTTGGTGTCTAACAGAGCGTTGAAGAGCTTGATTGCTATGTGGTGTAGGGAGCGGAGGATTCCCTTTGGGGCGGCCGAGAGTAGTGAAGGTCAAAACGGCGTCGCTTTGAATAAGGCGGCGCTCGAGGCGACAAAGATGACGGTGTCGTTTTTGTTGGAGAAGTTAGGGTCTGATTCGCAGGCGGTTGATATGGTTAACCGGGTTATATATGAGCTTAGGGTGTTTGCTAAGACCGATTCGGATAGCCGAGCTTGTATAGGGGAAGCCGGGGCAATCCCGTTGTTGGTAAGGTACTTGGGGTTGGATCATCCAAAGCTACAGGTTAATGCTGTTACGACGATACTTAACTTGTCGATTCTTGAGGCGAATAAGGCTAGGATCATGGAGACCGATGGGGCGTTGAATGGTGTTATTGAGGTGCTACGTTCGGGTGCAACATGGGAAGCTAAGGCCAATGCGGCTGCAACAATGTATAGTTTATGCGCGGTGAGTGCTTATAGGAAGAGACTTGGGAAGAAGACTCGCGTTATTAAAGGATTGCTCGAGCTTGCTAGGGAAGGGCCTACGAGCTCTAAGAGAGATGCCTTGGTCGCGATATTGACCTTAGCGGGAGATAGAGAGACTGCAGGGAGGTTGATTGAAGGTGGGGTGTTGGATATGATAAAGGAGGTTATGGTCGAGCTACCAGAGGAAGCAATGACTATTATGGAAACGGTTGTTAAGAAAGGGGGTTTTGTTGCAATTGCTGCAGCTAGCCATATGATCGGGAGACTAGTGGCCGTGTTGAGAAGTGGTACCGATAGAACAAAGGAGAGCGCAATTGCCACCCTAGTAATTATTTGTCGGAAAGGAGGAGCAGAAATGGTAGCAGAGCTAGCAAGGATAACAACCATTGAAATGACCATTTGGGAGTTGATGGGTACAGGGACCGCGAGGGCTAAGAGGAAAGCTGCTTCGCTAATGCGAATACTCCGAAGGTGGGCAGCTGGTTTGGAAGGAGATGTATTGGAGGAGTTCTCTATGACCATGGCATTACAATGAATTCATAGTATGCGCCATTGTCGTTTAATTGTACAAAAACAAAGGTAGTTTGACAAAATTCT
Organism: Chenopodium album; assembly: GCF_948465745.1. Taxonomy (NCBI): domain Eukaryota; kingdom Viridiplantae; phylum Streptophyta; class Magnoliopsida; order Caryophyllales; family Amaranthaceae; genus Chenopodium; species Chenopodium album. The sequence goes on along the minus strand of NC_137845.1, from coordinate 55,084,225 downwards.
TTTCTTTTTTTCGCCTTTGAATTTAATTCCAATATCATTTGTACATGTCCTACATAGTTGTAATTGTTTCCTTTGATCATTTATACACAAAACATGTCAATAGTCATTTGTTTTTCTGTTGTGTGAATAAACTTAGAACTTCTTGTTTGTTATTAGCTAGCTACACTTGTTCCCCTGAAACCTTTTCGAGATAAACACAACACTACACTTGTTCTGTATTAGCAGTAACTTAAAATTCAGAACTTGTTTGTGTGTAATTAATCCTAGAAAGTTAGTCCAATAAACATTGAATTAATTCCGTTTTAAACTATCGAAAGTTTGCTTCAGTTTTTCTGCTATGATTTGGTCGAGTTTACTGCAGTGTAGCACCTGTATTAGATTGCTAACTTGGTTGTCCAGTGGCTTATGGTTCTGATAGAAACGAACGTTCTGTTATGAATCGTTATACCGAAATTCAGCTAGTGACGTTCTTTGAATTAAGGCAACAAGTTGTCTTGTATTAGCTGTTGCCAGCCTCGCCACCTCTGGCTTTCTCTAAGCATGTCTGAGTGAATATGAAGTTAACTTATTCATGCAGCCAAAACCTAAGCCTAGTAGAAGAAACAGTGTTCCTTTATCTACCACCAACTAGTTCTGGTAGAAAACTTCTCTGTATGCTGCAAAGTTTCTCATCTATTCTTTGACATTTCTTCTCAAGATAGCTAAGACATAAAACAAAAATGTGAGGAATAATGCAAGTATTTTAGTATTTATGTTTGGAGCATATTAATTTCATATAATCAATTGATCATACATTCGAAAGTGTAGGTTGGTGTAGTTGGTAAATTGGTAGATTGGCATGATTCTTATTACATTTTGAGTTCACTGAGTGAGTATTTCTTTTATTCTCATGTCCCACTTCATGAACCTAATCTATAGGTTGATATTGAATTGGATTTAGAAAATTTGTCTTTTATGCGAGTTTTATTAATTTTATCTATTATATGAGACAATTATTATGAAACAAAACAAACTATTAGTTGAATATGAACCTCAACCATTGCTTAATTCTTCTCTTATAAGTTATACGGAGTACACAAAGTAGAAAAACAATTTTTGACAATTGGAAAAATATTCTCCACTAATTACTTCCTTTTTCTTGGTGCTAAAAAGTAAAAATATTCTCCACTATAATAGAATAGGGAATTAAGGATCATTTCTTAGTCATTGCTCTTTAATTTTTTTCCTACATCACCTTTTCCTTTTTATTTTTTTAAAAAAAAGGTAAAATAAAAAAAAAAAAAAAAAGGCGAAATTGACAATCCCAATACCAAAATCTACTTGAAAACATTATCTGCCTACTCATCATTGACATGAATCACATGATAAAAAAAAAAAATAAATAAATAAATAAAAACTTTATCCAACATAAAAATAAAATTGACATTTAAAAAAAAAGCAATAAAATTGACATTTAAAAAAAAAAAGAAAAAGAAAAGAAAAGAGGTGGGTCATATGATATGATATGACGGCCCAAACTTCGAATAAACTGAATGTGCCGCCAACAATGTTAAATGTTACAGTGAATGCCATCTATTTTTGTCTCCCACCTAAATTAATTAAAACCCACAGTCCCACCTTATAAAAAAAAAAAAAAAAAAAAAAAAAAAAAAAAACACTCTTTTTCTCTTTCTTTCACGCGGTTATTTTTTTGGATCTCTACAAATCTACAATGTCTCTACTCTAGTCTAGCCTTTTGAGCTTAATAGATTGATTCTATGTTTCATTATTTGTATTTTACAATTTTCTCTGAAGTGTGAAGAAAAGAATATTTTACCATTATGGTTAAGGTGTCGGCAATCCTCAATTTACGAGCAATATTGTATACTCCCCCCTCCGTTAATGATGGTGCCTTATGAGCAATTTTCACGAAAAGTAATAAACATAAATAAAATAAAGTAAAAGTATATTAGAAAGGTAAATTTACATTGGGTAATAAAAAAAGTAGAGAGAAAAAGTAGATAATGTACATGGAAAAGCAAATTTTATATGAAAAAGTTAAATTTGCACAAATATTGTTGCAAAGAGGAAATTTTAGTAAAAAATTAATATTTATGATACTTAAAAAAATCAAATAGGACTAATTTTGAGAGTTAAAATTAGTCATAAAAGACTATTAATAAGGGACAGAGGGAGTAAGAGTAATTTCTCATTATTTGATTTTTGTAGGAGTGTATGATTTGGATGATGCCTCAAATTATTCTAATGTTTCATGTAATTAATAGGCTTCATATCACATGCCCGAGTTACTGCATGCATTATTTATATCTTTATTAATGTTTAATTTTTAGCATATATTCATAATAGGGTAATAGATTAGTGACTAATATTTTAGAGTTTAAACCAATATATGACGACTCTTCTAAATGTTTTTTCACACCATAATAATGTAATACGTAGTATAAATTTAGATTCTTGATTAAAAAAATTTGATTTTAAATAAGAGTAAAAGAAAACATGATAGTTAATAATAGGTGAGAACAATGAATATTACTCTGCAGTACGTGGTAAAATACATATTTTCATACTTCTTTCTAAGGGTCTATTCACTTCAGCTTAATTTCAGCTTAGTTCAGTTCAGCTCCAATCACTTCAGTTCAGTTCAGTTCATTTCATTTCAGCTCCAATCAGTTCAGTTCTGTTTAGCTTCTATTTCCTTCTCTCATAAAATATTCATTTTAACTCTATTCAGTTCAGTTCAGTTCAGCTCCAATAAGTTCAGTTTAGTTCATTTCATCTCAGTTTAGTAATGTGAACAGGCCCTAAGAGAGCTCCAGTTTATATTCATGTTTCGTTTATGCAAGAACAACTTTGTAAATAACTCAACAAAATATTCCAGTCAACATTTACGAGACCTGTATTTTATAATATTTATTGACTTATTTATAAAAATGCCACTAGATACACTTTTTTTTTACTTATCATGAAGATAAAAATGTATTTAATAAAAGATCTTGACCAAGCTTGTGAAAGTTTCTAAGATTTCCAAGATGTAAATTTATATCTCCACCGCTCAAACTACCTTATGAAAAGACAAAGTAAATATCTTTAGGGAAAGCAAAAGCTTTACAAGGTCCCATTTAAAATTGGCACTTTGGGCACATTTGAAGTAATAAGACATGATTTATCACGAATTTGATGCAACCTACCACAACATTGTTCGTATTAGGTCGTGAGAAATCAACATGCCAGGACAAACTTCAGCCTAAAATTTTTCTATGGATAGAACTATATATATTGCGTGACTCGATATGTAGGGCAATATATAATGTCTGATTTGATGGCTTGAATTGGCACAAGACTCAATATGTAAGGCATATAAAATATACTCCGTAATGTCTAATTTGACGGCTTGAATTGGCACGAGACCATCATGTTGTACCATGAGTCATGCTTGATCGATAATAGGAGCCTGAGTATGATCAATTACCATACGCTCATATTTAGGTATATGACTTTTAATAATCCCCACTAGAAACACTTTGATGGTGGAGATCTCTTACCCTTCCTTCTCACTTGAAAGTATATGACCCGTAAATGGATCAAAAAAACCATAAGCGTTAAGGTACAATTAGTCGATTAGGGTCTTTCTTCTTACCTTTATAAAAATAAAAAAATAATAATAATAAAAAAAAACACCCTTGGTATAGGGCTATACCAAAAATACAAGTGTAATTTTGAACGGAGTACTTTTTTTGCTTGTACATGAGTGTTAGATTTCGGGAAAACTCCTTGGGTTGGAGTGTGTACCATTGAATAATATATATAGTGTTACAATACTAGTCCTAATCTTGTTAGGAAACCTAGTACGATAAGAATACAAACTATATCACAAATATATACAAATATATCCTACTCTGCGACAAATATTATAATTATCCTATAATATCTATCACACCCCCGCAGTCGTAGCGGGAGGAGGGCGTACGCTAAGACTGGACCTAAATTCCAGAAATAAATCTCGTGGTAGGCCTTTGGTGAAAATGTCTGCAAACTGATATCTAGTAGGAATATGCAAAACCCGAACTTGTCCCAAAGCAACCTTTTCTCGAACAAAATGAATATCCATCTCCACATGTTTGGTGCGTTGGTGTTGTATCGGGTTGCCAGAAAGGTAGATAGCACTGACATTATCACAATAAACAATAGTAGCCTGCCATAGAGGACAATGTAACTCAAGTAAAAGATTACGAAGCCAACATGCCTCTGAGACAACATTCGCGACGCCTCGATATTCTGCTTCTGCACTCGACTTATTACTTACAAATTGGGTAAAGAGTCCATTAGTTATATTATTCATGCCTAATTTTATTAAGGGCTATTGTGGTTGTTGATGGAAACATGAAACAAAGACCTAATTTTCTCATTATTATATTGATAACGAAAAGTCATTTATAACATGCATATATTTCCTCTACTCCTCTATATGAACGTGGAAGCGCAGCCATTCCACCCTTATTTAATGAATCCTCTATTCGGACCAATGACTTATTTGACTAAAATTAGTAGCAAAGAACCATTGGAATTGTTTATGACCATCCCTATGTGAATGTGACCATTCCAACGGTAGGTTTATTTAATACTCCCTCCGTTCCCCTTTAATAGTCTCTTATGGGCATTTTTCACGGAAATTAATAAACACAAATAAGAATAGTAAAAGTACATTGAAAAAGTAAATTGATATTGAATATGCAAAAAAAGTAGAGAGAGAAAGTAATAAAAGTACATGAGAAAACAAAATTTACATGGAAAAGTTAAATTTGCACAAATACTGTTGCAAATTGGAGGAAATTTTGGTAAAAAATTAATATTAATGGTTGTTGAAAAAAAGCAAATGGGGTGAACATTTTGGGACTAAAATTTGCCCATAAGATACTATCAAAAGGGGACGGAGGGATTACTCATAGCAATAATCATGGTAAAATCCCAAATAGATTATTCTCTATTTAGAATTTTTATGCGCTACCAGTTAATTCAATTTATACTTGTAGATGAAACACGTATCAAGTATTCAAGTTAGACCCTTACACGCGACGTCTAGCGCAAGTCACCCATGAGTATTTTAATAAGTCACCCTAAATAATTTTGAAAGTATTGACATGCATGGCTAATCAATGAGAGCATAACCTGTTGACCCAAACAGTCCAAATCAACCCTTCAATCTAGCAAGTTTGGTGATTAAGTTGGCACAGCCCAATCCATTCTCTTAACTTAAAATTGATGATTTTTAAAAGAAATTGATTTCTGAAATTAAAGATACAACCGATTGCAAATAAGAATTTGCACAAAACCTCTTAATCAATCTATTAACTAATATTAAAACAAAACGTTGTTGACATCATTTCTTCTTCAAATTGTATATGTCACTTTGACATAAATTTTTTTTTTCTCGCAAATTTGCTATGATGATGTCATTAGTTTTAGTTATTTATTTTTTATTTTTTTTATGCTTTATTCTTTATCCCTACCGAGTCTTTTTTTTTTCTTTTTCATATTAATATTTCAATGTTCAAAAGTGTTCATTATGTTTTTTTTTGGCATATTTTATAAGTAATATGCTTACAGTAGAAATTACTTACCATGTATACTAAAAAATTAAAAACTTTCTATATCCGTATTATAAACAAATCTTACAATGTGTTTTGTTTAAAACTGTGCATCGCACGAAAACTAAACTAATATCATATAAAATAAAACCCTTACAAATACTAATAATTAAACGACATATAATCACTTTAATCTTTACAATAAAAAAAGTTGATATTCGCAAATACAGGTACAACCGATTTCACATACAAATTTTATGTTCCGATTTAGGAAGGCCCAAAGTGAGAACGAGTGCGGACATTAATGTAATGAACTACCACAAGGCCCATCTCAATGTGTGTGTTAAGTTGATGGCACCGACACGGCTGTATAGCTGACCCAAATCCTATTCCCCCCAACAACACCAAAGGTGGCACAGCATTACTTACTACTACGTACGACTACTCGTACTTAAAAAGTCTCCTTTTAAAAACCAAGCCAAAAACACGGTTACACACTGTTTCAAACCACCTTACTTTCAACGAACTTTCATAATATTAGTCTACCTTTTACTTTTATTTGTCATACCTCAACCACCCCCTTATATTAGATTTTCTTATATAATCTCAACCTTAGGTTATAGCACCTCATTTATTTCATATTCCATATTTCATTTCATTTTTATTCTTTCTTCCTCTAAAAGAAGCTTTATTATTTTATACCTACACCAAAATTAAAAAACAACATCTCATCATCTATTCATCTTTATTTCAAAGTTGAAAAAATGGCATCAAAAGTGTTGTTTATGTTATCATTGGTAGTATTATTGGTTACTACTTGCCATGCAAGGCCGCTCTTAAAAGGGTTTGCTCTAAATAACAATGTTTTGATTGCGACCGCCTCAGCACCAATCTTAAACATTGCTCTGCCTACGCAGTTTTTCAAGGCTGCCACGGAGCAACCATCTTCGCTTCCAAGTGGTGGCAATGCTGGCGGAGGCACAAACCTTGACGTTGAAGATAATAACAACATGAGCAAGTACAACAACATGAAGTTGAGGTCATTGGTGTTAGCTGCCCTACCAAGGGGCACTAAGGCTAATTCTGGCCCTAGCAAGAGGCACAATGAGTTCAATACTTAGAAGATCATAAACAAGCTCAAGTTTTTCAAGATCATATTTTTTAAAAAAACTGACCAATACTATTCTTTTATTCATTCTTTGATTTCATAGCTGTTATTAGGATTATTATTTAATCATTCCTTTATTCTTTAGTTAGATTTTGACACTTTGTCATTGTAAATTATTTATGCAAATTCATTATATACTTGGTAGGTAATATAGTAGAATTGAGAGAGAAAAAAAAAAAAAAAAAAAAAAAAGTTAAGCATATCATAGTGATGTAATAGATTGATTCCAATACCTACTTTTTATTCGAATATTGGACGGCATGTGAAATATAAACAACATTTTCTCATATGTCTATCTTTGTCACTTCTATAATTAAATCATCCTTTGGTTCTCGTTGGTAAATTGTTTTCTTCGACTTATTAATTATAAGTTTTTAATTGAACGTGTGATCGAGTTTTGTGTAATGTAAGTGATTTTAATTAATTAATATGAAAATATAAGTTTTGTTTGATTTACTAGTGTTTTTATTACGTATATACAATTAGTTTTCGACATTTACAGATCAAATATGATTGGTTTAAGTTGAAAAAATAAGCTTATGTTATTTATAAACTTTTGAAAGTGATGATTATTGATATCAATCTTAATGACGATTAGTTGCATGATTAGATAAGATTCTATTTCTTAAGATTTAGTGTACAAGTATACTCTTCCTAGCTTAATTAGTCTACTTCTAGTACTATATAGTCAAAAGAACTTATAATCCTTATTAATTAGAAAGTGACGTTTTTAAAAAGTAGTAACTAATCACACCAAGAACAAATAAATAAAACAATATGATGTGTAAAGAATAAAGTATAAAGATGCATCATTAACCTAAAATTTATGATTCAAAAGCAGTGGCCTGCAGGAGACACTTATCTTTGGGACTTAGTGACTTATAGCTATAAACTTATTGTATCATGCCAAAATAAATTTACATATTCAAATGAAAATGAAATCTACTCTCTCCATAACTATTTAATCTTTACATTTGGAATCTTTTTATGAGAGAAAAATGATATAAGTGTAAAGATTAAAAAGTGACAGAGGAAGTACGTATTACTCTCGAGATGAATCCATAGGACAATAATACTTATGCGGGATTTTGTTTCATTCTACACATTGTGTAATTTTAATATCAACCTTTTATAATCTTGTCATTCATGAATTGAAATCTTTAACGACAATAGATAGAACTATTTAGACTTTTTTTTCTTTTCAAAACATAATATTGGTCATTAGACAAAGTTGGCTTTCTTATTGCTTGTGAATGGACACCATTAAATAATTATAAAATAAGATAAGATAAAATGCATTGCACCCGTACGTGCACAACTTTATTTGTATCAACAACAACACACATAAACTAGGATTTGAACAAACAAGAATGATGGCAAATACAAAATTTCAATCCAAATTTGATTATGTTCAAGAATTATGACATAATTTAGAAGATAGAAGAATTACTAAACTTCTTATCAATATGTGTGAAATAAGTGCATGGATGAAAATTTCAATAATTCAATTAGTCATAGTTTAGTTAAAGTTGAACCACAAAGTTTTGGCCCTAATTTGAAGATGGAAGTTATGTTTGTTTGTTTTGTGTGTGTGTGTTTTTTTTTTCATGAATAATAACTTTGACTTCTTAGTGGCCAATTTTAATACCTATCAATTAATTTCTTTCTTATATTTATTTTTATTAAAAAAAACCATGATTAGGGGCCAGCAACCAAGGCAAAGGCTGTTCCTTGTTTTACACGTTACATGTTGACTGGCTAATTCAATTATTTAAATAAATTTTTAATTCAGAAACTCAACAAAAAATTTGGCCGTCAAACTTGACTAAAAATTAAGTACATGTCACATTTTATTACTAACAAGTAGGCCTGGTTATTGGGAGGGTCGGTGCGGGTCATTAGCGGGGCGGGTCGATTGCGGTTCAAGAGAAATATTTAGCGGGTCAGGGGCGGGTCAGGGTCGTTGTGGGTTAGGGGCGGGTCAGGGTCAATGCAAAATTTAAAGGGTCAATAGAGGGTCAGTACTAAAATTCAAAATCAATTAATTTAAGTCAAAAACTAAAAATCATACCCAAAAATCTCATAATATTTACATACTCATCTTCATATTCTCTCTCCTCCTCTCTCACTCTCCATCCATGCGTGCTCTATGGCAGGGGCTTCAATGCATCATCTTCCCCAAATCTTCCAAAATCTCAATTGCAATTTGCAATGTTACCTTCAGTTGATATTAAATTGACATTCTTACCTTCAATACTTCATCTTTCCCAAATTTCCAAAAATCTCAATTGCAATCTTACCTAGTCATTTGCTTGATATTGTCAATTGCAATCTTATCATCAATTTCCTTAAATCTCCCCACCGTCATCTTGGAAATAGATGGATTTTATTTTGATAAAAAGTAAATTAAAATCGAAAAGAGAAGAAGGTGAGAATTAGAATAAAATCAGAATTTGATTTTGATTACGAAGTACAGAGTAGATGAATTTTTTAGGAAAATAGGGATTTGGGGTTGAGAATTAGGGATTTTGACTGAATAAAAAAGAGACTAAAATTTCAGAGTTAGAGAGAAGTAGAGAACGTAACTCTTAAGCTCTTATTGGGCTGTCTATTAGTATTTCCTTAATTATTGGGCTTTAACTGAAAAACCCTATAACAACCCTATAAGATATGACCCTATAAATACCCTGTCCATTAAAATTAAAAAGGGTCAAGACTCTTTAATTATGAGCCCGGCCCTTTTGCCATTGGGTAGCCCTGTCCAATTACCAGACCTACTAACAAGTATTTATTTATTTACTATAAAAAGATATACAAATATTGACTTTGGTGACTAGCAGTGGGCCGATCTAATCCAGTCCAGGTTGGCAATTGGTATCAGGCTTCGTATTTGGAGGACCCACTTTAATTAATATTTGATCCAATAACACCCATTTTATTTTTTTTCATTTTATTATTTTTATTTTATTATTAAAAGTAGGTAAATTGACGGCAACGTCCAAACCAAATAACATTCTTCATTCTTGTAATCTTGTATGAAAGGAAAGGGTTGTATTTTAGAAGAAATCGAAGACACAAATTCTAAGATTAAGTTTATAAATTTCTTATACTAATTTCGGTAAAATATGTATGTGAAAACTCCAACGTAATTAACATATAAACATATATCTCGTATTGACTAAAGAGTATATAATATCTTAAATTATTATCAGGTTGTTTAATAGATTTTTTTTTTCCTTCTAATAGACAAGTATCAAGCTCATAAACTTTAAATTTTCATGCTCCGATCTAGTTATACATACACGGAGAATCGTAATAATGATTTATTAAACTAAATAAATAAAAAAAAAACTTCTTAACCTCTACAAATATTGATTGTAGGCTAACATACAAAAACATAGGAAACCACCCGAGTTTGTAAGTGTTTTATAAGAATTCTAATATAGAATCTTTGATTAATTAGTAGGTATTGTGCAAATATTTTAGGTTGGAGAGAATAAGATCATAATATTTCTGATCTTTGTGCAAATATTAGTATATTTGATCACTAATTTGAATTTTGAGAGGAGAACGTCTAATCTAAAGAGCATGCTTGGATTGAGGGAGATGTATTAATAGAGTAACAAAAGTTAAACTAAGCAAAATGAAAGTGAATATAAGGAAGGAGGAGATAGTGATGGTGTGATTGTAAGGAGAATTATATAGTGATGGTGTGGTATGAGGTGAAGAAAGAGGAACGAATACCCTCATTTTGGGGGTAATAGTTACACTAGGGGGAGGGTGGGTAACTTTTACCCTCATTGTGAGAATAATGATTCCTCAATCTCTCTCTTTTCCTTATGGCACAACTATTTTATTTCATTTGTAAACACCTTGTCTCCTTCAACAACCCCTTTAATTACGTGTGTTTTATCAAGTTTGACTTTTATTACCCTTAATATATTACCCCTAATCCAAACATAGCCTCAAAGTAAAGAATGTCTAGGGAAATATGTTATATGTACAATGAGATTGGCAAGATTCGATCTCGACTCTCCTGATTTGAATCCTTTCCTTTCAGTAACTTCAATCAGTCAATAGCCAATTGTTATAGGCGGGGCTTCACTTTAGCTGCAGACTATTCGACCCAATAACAAAGCCCATTTTCTGTTATAAAAGATGCAAGTAATATTTTGGCACAAAACCTACCTTCTCTATGTACTACCTCCGTTAACTTTTAGTTACAAATTTAGAATATTTTATATCTCACAAATAATACCCAAAGTTACAATTAAAAGTTAACGGAGGTAGTACAATTTATAATTTAAGAATACAATTGAAGATTGTATTTTTGACTTTTATCCCTGTGTATTTCACTTTTTTGTTTTTCTCTTTTTTTTTTTTTTTTTTTTTTTTTTTTTTTTTTTTTTTCTGTTATAATTTTTTAAGAGAATAAGTTCTAAGCTAAACTTAGGACGTTATCTATCAACTATTGATTTGTAAAGTAATCGAAGATATGGGCTTTTTCGATGAAGATTTATTTAAGTTTTCATCATGTCCATTTCAGCCTTACTACAAAGATCCTGGGCCAGTGGGCCACCATCTATGATGGGCTTTTGGGCTTGAAGTATTTCTACTATCACTCCTATTACTAGACAAGACCCAAAAAATTAAATGTTTTTTTTAACAGACGAGAATAACAATCTATACTTAGTATTTAAAAACTCAAACCAAAAAATACATATGTCATCATTCTATCACGCTTCCCATCTTCTTCACCTTTTCAACCAAAAAGTCACTTGTCTAAATTTCCCTATCTTCTCAACTCCTTCGTAAACTTTTCATATTTCTTAAAATAAATACAATATATTAATTAATTAACCCACCAAAATCCAAACCAGCAAAATAGAAATGCATTTTCAGCTTCTTCATCTCCCCACGCAATTCATCTTCATCTCCCCCTTTTAAATTCAACTTTTAATCAAGCTTAATTGTCCATTTTAGCCTTTAATTTTAGTCCCTCAATCTTCTTCACCCTTTATTAGTAGCCTTATTTTGAATTCATTAGTCCAAATAATATTTCTTTAATCATTAAGAATTATATGAGAGGCAAAATTATTCATGCTCACAAACTAACTACCAAACAATACTTAGATCAACCATGTGTTCATAATACAAAACTTTAGAAATTATTCCTATAATAAGCCCGTACGTCGGACGGGTCAAAAGCCTAGTTTCATTAATGTATAGTCTTTCAACATCTAGAATAATAATATGGATTTGTAATTCTGTAAACCACAAATTTGAAAAAAAAAAAAAGAATACAACTTTTACAATCAAACTTGATGCAAGCAATTTGTCGATCTTGCTTTTACTAGACTTATGCTTGGTTCAGTTTACGGTTCACTTAATCTGATCTGGTTTGGTTAGCAACAGTCTATCAACCGAAATGAAATTTTGTGCAACTTTGTATAAGACTATGTTTATTACAAGTGCCATGTTTATGAAACCATTTTTTCCAGAAAAATATTTATTTCTATTCTCCAGTCTCAATTGTCAATGAATATATTATTGAAAAGTTACGAAGAAAGCTAAGTACTAGAGATCCATAAACTTGAATAATTACAAAAATTACTTCACAAATCTACATACAAATTCATTATATTACGACGTTTTTTTTTTGGCTCTTATCCAAAGCTCCAAACGGGATTGTTAGAGTAATAAGACGAATATTAGTGGGACATTTAACCTATATTCAAGTTGTACATCGTAATGTTCGTAAACCATGGTTGTAACTTGTACTTGTACCGGCCAATTTTTGAACTAGACAAAACTAAATACGGTCAGACGGCGACGGCGGCTGCTAGCAACAAAAATGTCTAACACTATATCTTGGCAATCTTGCACGTTCATGAAAGTTACAAAGATACGGACATCCGTTTCCACTTTAAAATTGCTAAATGACAACAATTTTTTTTTTTTTTTTTTAAAAAAAAATGGAAATGACAACAATTGTTTTTTCCTTATTAGCTCACCACATATTGCACGATCTTTAGTGTACATATTGCACGGTTTTTAATTAGTGTATTTGTCTTTATGACATTAAATAGATTTGATTGTAAATTATGAAAAGCTAATACATGAATATTATACATTGAGATTGAGATGGACCTAATAAGATTTTACATGCTAATTATGGCTCTCCATTCCATTATAATTAACAACTTTACTTTTTTTTTTTTTTTTTTTTTCACTATTTATATATAAACTTTGGTTATGGTTTTTTTTTTTATTTTTTTTTAACTTATAGTAATAATAAGTTATTATGTACGGAGTAAAATGTTTTAAAGTAGATATTACATAAATGTAAAATTTCATAATATATCTCAGCTTTAAATTTTTATTTTATTTTTTATAATATTTATATTTACTCTATATATTTAGGGTCAAAATAATGCATTGATAAGTGTGTCAAATTCGATTGTGTCAATTATTATGGATCAAAACTAGTGTATGGACAACAAAAGTTAAAATTCTTTTAGTTAGTTTGATCCATGAATAATAAGTGAATATTGAATAGAACAAAAATAAATAAAGATAAGTATAAATATTTTCTCTTCTCTCTTTCTTTTTTTTTTTTTTTTTTTTTTGAAGGAATTTCTCTAAAGTTGTTAAAATATCACAAAAAAAATGTTATTGGTATATATTTATGGTGATCTGAATGTAACTTCTAGAAATGGACATCAATGAATAATTTTTTTTTTTAGACATTAAATGAGACAATTTTATTATGGTCCCAAAAATGAACAATAACATGTTAATGTTTTATAAACTAATAAATAAATAAAATTCCAACCTATTTTCCTATAAAATAAAAAATAAAAATAAAAAAAAATCCAACATATTAACATGTAGGGCCTGTTCATATTTACTTAATTTCAGTTCAGTTCAGTTCAGTTCAGCTCCAATCAGTTCAGTTCAGTTCCAATCAGTTTAGTTCAGTTCATCTCTTAATTTCCCTCTCACATAAAATATTCATTTCAGCTCAATTCAGTTCAGTTCAGTTCCAATCAGTTCAGTTCAGTTCAGTTCAGTTCAGCTCCAATCAGTTCAGTTCAGTTCAGTTCATCTCAGTTCAGTAAATATGAACAGACCCGTAGTCTTTGACGCAGAAATTTTAGGCTGTAGGTGTATATTGTACGGGTGTATTATAGGTTTGTAGGGGACCAACTTATGATTATCTGATCCTCGTTATTATATCTGAAGCATATTAAATCCAAAATAGTTACAACCCCAATTTTTAGAATTGAAAGATGAATGTCTTTTAATTACTGACTTTTCCAGCATTTCAAGCGTGTGGCAGCACAACCCTTGCCACTAGCTTCTCATCACAATATCCTTTTATTTTTTTCCTCCATCAATTACATGTAGGATATGATCAATCTATTTTATCTTGAAATGAAAAGGTTTACAAAAGTTAGGACAATCTTATATTTATACTAAAATAGAAATTCTCAACAGAATTAATATAGAGTAATATACGAGTAACTTTTAATCACTATGTGCATGCAAACTAATATAACTTTTAATTAGCTTTTTACGTGGAGAAATGACCTAGAATTTGCTAAACATTATCATTAAGCTTATTGAATCTTCTACAAACATTGAGCTAGCTCGACCCTACAATATTTCATGACGATTAAATTGTTCAATAAAAATATTAATAAATTGTTACAGTGTATAAGGTAACGTCCATTTCAATTTAGTAATCCAAAAACTACGAATTTTGTGAAACTTGGCACATATATTTTGGCTACAAATGAAACATCGGTGTCAATTAGCTAGGTCAGTTCGTTGGTTGAAATTTTGGATATGATATCAACTTAAGCTAGTTCAAAACCTGTCTGCTCATAAACTATTTGTGACTTTTTCTACACCAAAAAATAAATTAAAGTTCAATTTGTATATGATGTTCCCGTCAATTCAATTATTCAAGCTAGATTTAGATAAGTTCATTTCAATTACATTTAAGGTCACAATGAATTTTAAAATATGATTTTAGTGCATCCATTATGAGAGCGCATTTTCTATGCTCTCGATATGACAATATCAATTTAGGGTGTCTCAAAATCAGTTTTCACACACACCGGACGTTACCTTACACCAATACACCATACACCTTAAATTAACAAGTGTATATGTCAAAGTTAGGCTGTCATATAAGTGTCAGCTTCAAGATTTAGGATAAATGGTCCTTCATTAGTACAAGCTTAGCTAACTTAATCATAAGGTTGTACGTGCTTCTCATATAATACTGGTCCAACCAGCTAGATCAGTTGTCAGTTGTACGTTCTAGGTTACCATAGATTGGGGTAACCTAATGTACTATGATGGTCCTAAATTTAGCTTGGTCGTTTTTTTTATTGGTCTGAGTCATTTGGTCTTGAACTTTGACCATATATTCATGCATGTTGGTTTAGGTCTAGGTTGAACTGGATTAGACCAAGAACTAGTTAAGCTTGGTTCTTTGTTAAAGAGTCGTTCCTTAGCTTCTTGTCGATGATTTTTATTTTTTCTTGAACACATCCTATATCTTATACTTCCTCCCTTTCTTACAACATGCAACAAGTTGATTTTATACACTCAGTCACTCACTAATAAAGTCAATTTGTTGCAAGAGTAGACTTTATAAAATTTTGAATTTTGCATCCAAGCATGTTTTATCGAAGTATATCGTATACTATCCCTATTTCTTATTATTGGCAATTGATCTATAAGCAAAATTTGTTTGCACGTGTATATTAAACAAAGAAAGAAATATAAGATGCATGCAATGAGGAGACGAAAGAAATGATAACTTAATACGGAGTAAGAAAATATAACATATGTTGTATATAATATGAATGGAAACATCCTTTATTGACAAATATTGCTACTAATATGAAACGAAAATAGTATTATTTTGAACGATTATCTAAGTACGGGAGAGGATTAAGGTTATGTGTATCGAAATACTAATTCCCCACAAAATCATCAAACGCTCTAAACCCTCGAAACCAATGTGTTAGAATAATTAAGGCTTTGAAGTCGACGAGGGTTGAAGAATCTAAGAAGCGGCTAATTGTAAAGAACAAAAATTAGGCAACAACCTCCTAGCTTACCGTGGGGCTTTGTTCTTCAATATATTCATATCATTCCTTCAAGGCTTCAAAGAATCAAAGTGCTTTGATTTGTAAGTTGCAAATATTATTTCTTTATTGATTTCTCTCATTTATTGTCATCATGGCGTGACTATTGGACTATTTTTGCAATCGTAAATTACAATTCTTAATTTTTGTGGATGTCAACTAGTTTAGTTAGTTAGAATACTGAGGTGATACCCAAGACAAAGAATTGAATCTTGTTTACATTACTACTTTTATTTGCGACTCTCCATATATACATCAAAAACCAAAAAAATATGATCCTTATATGTTAGTTGCGACTCTATATATAAACCAAAAAAACAAAAGTATATATTAGTCATCTATTGGATGTAGTTAACTAGCTATACTGAATTGATAGTTAAGCCATCCCAGGTTCGTAATGTAATTGGTAGGGTTCGAACTCATTACCTCAAAGTTACAAGGTGAGTTCTCCACCAACCTTACCAAGTTTGTTTGGTTTAATTTATTCCATACTAGCTTAGAGTAAGATATTTCAATTAAGACTCTAATCCCTTACCCTCATAGTACGTACACGAGTGTATGTGTTAATATAATGTATGTGACAGTAGAGCACTTGTTTATGCTAATTTTCGTTAGGTGGGATTGAGTATCAAAATCTAGGCTACGGATCAACTAAATAAAACCGTGAACAATAATAAAGCGAAAATAAAGAAATAACACAAGGAATTGGTGACGTGGAAAACCCAATGAAGGTAAAAACCGCAGGTAGAATGAGGATCTACCAAACTTTCACTATGCAAAATATCAAAGAGATTGGTTTACAATGTATGCTTAGAGTGTTTTAGTAGCTAGGTTGCAATGTGTCTTCGGTAGATGGTGCCCTATCCTTATATAGATGCTAATTAGGGTTCATAATTAGCCGTTGCAAGGAGATTAACCACTTCCTCTTCTTCCGGAATTATCCTCTCAAAGAATCCTTATCCTACTCAGCCCACTAACGGCTATATCCAGCTGGTGGGAAGACTAAGTCTTGTGTATATCACTTCCTAGAAAATAGGAGAGTTGTTCTCGTACCCTCTGTCCATCGAAGCTACCCTTTCGTCGTCAAGGCTCACAACTTGGTCTTCGTCGTTGACACTTGTTGACTTTTACTTGACTTTGACTTACAGAAATTTACCCATAACAATTTGCCCCTAATTGCTAAATATGGACATCTATGCACATTTTTGGCAATTACTAAAAAACAAAGATAAAAGAACTTACAGAGAAAAGAACAAAATTTAAAAACTACTTCTAAGGGGCAGAATCGTCCTTACACTTAGGCGCACTTACCCTTGAGGAGTTATCTCAACTTCCCACTCCTCCAATTAACCGTCATTTCAAGTCTTTATTACTGCTACACGCTTTCGTGCTTCCCTAAATTACCGCACTTTCTCTCTCTTATTTCTCTCTCTTTTGCTCAAGCTTTCTAGTGATTTCGAAGGCGGCGAACTGCGGCGAATCTTGGTTCCCTGCTCTTTTTAACTCCAATTAACAGGTAATTACTTCAATTTCTTGCTTTCGTAGTTCAATTCAGCAAATGTTGAGTAAAACTCCCAAAACTAGGTCTAGGTTTTCACTTCGAGTTGTTGAAAAAAGGGGGTCGATTGTTTCAGAAAAAGAAATGGTGGAGTCATTAATAACACCGGCGATGAAGGACGAATTAGTGAAGGTAGCTGGGTTTCTTGAGAGTGCCTTTGCTCATTTTCCTGGGAAAGGTAAGAAAGTAGAAGATTGCCCCAAGGGTTTTGTTGTGTTCTTTAGGTACCCATTCTTAGAGGCGAAGGCGACGTTTTCTTTTAAACCTTTAACTAGGTCTTTCTTTGAATTGCTGGGGCTAAGCCTTGGGCAGCTTATGCCATCTAGGTGGAGAATTCTGTCGATTTTCGAGGAGGTTACTAAGGATTGGGAGGATCCGTTTACTTTAGAGGATTTGGTGGAAGCTTATGATGTAAAGATGAGGAAAGATCGATTTCTGAGTTTGTTTAAGAAGGGGGAGCAATTGGTGTTGAACACCGATGTCAATGACAGGTTTTGGGCTAACTATTTTGTCTATGTCAGAAAGACTTCTCTGGGTGTCGAAGGGACATGGTTGACGGAAGGATGGCCAGAGGATGGTAAGTGAATCTTTATATGACTTGGTTTTCCTGGACTAAAGTTTTCTGTATGTTTGATATTGCTTTTGGTTGTATAGAGCTAGCCCTTGATTTTCTTGAGCCGTCGGAAGAGTCGTAGAACAAGGTCCAACGATTTCTTGAGATCGACAGTAAGAGGAGGACTTTCGTAAAGGCGAAACCATCTTTAGGCGAATCGTCGAGTCATAAGCGCCAAGGCTCACCAAGTGCATCTCAAAGAATCGAGGATTATGAGGAAACGATGTCTACTCGTAGGTTTATCGATGTTTCGTTGATTTTAGCATTGTCGTTTGCTAATGTCGTCGTTTCTTTATTAAGAGCGGTTGTTCATTGTGTTTGCCTTTCTTCTAAATTTGCAGCGCAAGGAGGTAGGCGCGAATAAAGCTTGTCCCAAGCGGAGCAGGATCTCAGGATGAGAAGAAAGCGGGGTTTGGCATCCCAAGAGCAGCTGCAATCGTCAACGGTTGACAGGACGGAACACCTTCATGCTCCGTCACCCAAAAATACTATCGATGCATCTATGCCCGTTACTCTGTCACCGTCCCCTCCTCGCAAGCAGCAGAAGGTCGAGGACGCTCCTGCAATTCCTGTTGTCGAAGCGCGCTTCTCTGCAGATTTCCTTAGCCTACATAGGGAGAAGCGTCATTCACTGTTTCCTCAGCTATATTAACTTTTATTTTCGGGTTCCAGGGAAAGTCTGGCTGGGACTTCTACCTCAGACATTGCTTCGGAAGCTGCTACTACTCATCTTTATGTAAGTAACTTCTTGTTTTGGTTTTCCGATTATTGTTGTTCATTTTTGGGTTTGTGATGTTGAATGTGTTCGATTAGTGTTTACAGAACTCGTTGGTGTTGAGGGAGAGGGTGATCGGGATGGCTAAGGAGATGAAAAGGCTGGATAACATTGCTAAGGATGCTGACGCGAAACGTCAAACAGCTGTGAGGACATTCCAGATGACCAAGACAGAGCTCGACGACGCAAAAAAGAAGGTGGACAATCTGGAAGGTCAATTAGAGGGTCAGTCGAAAAGGCTGCAGGATCAACTAAAGGTGCAAGCTCGGCGTTTGGAGGATAAGGTTGCAATCATAAATGCTAAGGAGGAGGCTTTGTTGAAGGCACAATAGGATATGGCGACGGCCTAGAAGGATTTGGACGACACTTTGGATGATTATGCAGAACTGGAAACCAAGGTTAAGGCTAGGTTGATGAAGTAATACTTGGACGGGAAGGATTCAGGGTGGTGTCCCCAAGAGGAGATAAACCGTTTTCTGGCCAATGGAGGGACTCTTGACGATCTTGGGGAGGATGTGGCAATAGCGTCGACTGTCACTACAAGAAAAAGCCAATTTAGTGACTGATATTTGCAACTATCCTAATATTTAGTCGCAAAAAATATTTTTGCAACTGAAAAGGACAGGTAGTTGCAAATTTTGCGACTGATTTTGTTGTAGTTGCTATGGGGTCGCAAATTTGCGACTCATATTTAAAACTACCCTAATTTTCAGTCGCAAAAAAACATTTTTGCAACTGAAAAAGACTAGTGGTCACAAATTTTTAAACTAATTTTACATTAGTTGCAATGCGGTCGCTAATTTACGACTTATATTTGCGACTACCCTAATATTTAGTTGCAAATAAAAACAATTGCGACTACTATTTGCGACTACCATAATATTCAGTCGCAAAAAAAAATTTGTGGCTGAAAGAGATTGAAATATTCATTCGTTCGATACTAATTGTGATGTTCATCCTTTTCAAACAAATATATGGTTGTTATTTCAGCTCATTCTACATTCCATTTGGTGTTTGAAAATAGGCAATTTGATAATTTTCTTAAATATGACGAAGTTATGGTTTCGTATCCCACGGTGAAAGTGTTATCAGTCTATTATGGTCCTGTTTGGTAATTAGCGGTTAGTTGATTGACAAGAGCTGGTTGCATCAACTGTTTTGACTAAATGGTTGCATTAGCTGCTTTGACTAGCTGATTTATAAGAGCTTTTTATGTAGAGTTGTTGGGTAAACTTATCTTGTTATTTGTAGTTGCTTGATAGTTGAACATATGAAATGACAATTTAGGACATTGATAATATTTTTTTTACTTGATTAGGGTAAGAAATCGGGAGGGCAAGAATGTGAATTAGAGTAACTTTTAGGATAAAATTGTCTTTTGACATTCATTACTCAATAAGCTAATCTTTTTTTAATTAGCTTTTTACAAATTAGCTTATTTGCCTCAATAAGCTTATTTAAAAAGCTCTTTTACCAAACAAACAAATTAGATGATTTATGTAGTGATTGTAGTCCAATCTCTAACTTAATTGGTCAAATAAGCTCATTTGTTGTAGAAACTCTAATTAACAAACATGGCCATAATCTAGGAACTTGTTTGCCTTAGTTAGGGTAAAATTAGTTCAACGATAGTATGCAATTACCCTCTTCATTCGCCCATTGCTTATAGTGTAGAGTCTGTAGAAAAAAAATTGAAATATGCACTACTTTAGCTTGCTGCCGTTCATACCCCAAAAACCCAGCAAAATTAACTATTCAAACCCCAATCATTCGACCTCAGAACCCAAAAAATTCAACTGGCAACCGAAATCCCCAGCAATTTTGAGCCAAATCCTCCCTAACTCGAACAATCCGAGCAGAAATTCCCCATTCTCGAGCAAAAATCAAACCCAAAACCCCCAGAAATTTCAAACCCGTTCAAAACCCCAAAACCCCAGCAATTTTCGACCCCAATCCAATATATTCGACTCCCAAAACCCAACAAATTCGATCAACAACTGAAAACCCCCATTTCTCTCTCTTCCTCTCTCATCTGCTCACTCTCTCCATCACTCTACCTCCACCACCGTCGTCGTCGCTCATGTCGCCAGATTCATTGAACTCCGGCGCCGATTCCTCTACATGTAAGGTCCTTTATATTTTAACTATTTTCGCGTATTCCAATTCTCAGTAGAATCAATTCCTTGTTAACCGATTCCTCTATATTGCTTGTTTTATTGCTATATTGGATCAATTTGTTGATTTTTTATTTGGGCTTGTTGATGAATTTTGCCCATTTATTGATTCAATGTCAAAATTTGCGTTTTTAATTTTTATTTTTTTATTATTCGTATAAATCTACATGATTTTGGTTGATTTTTTTGTTATATATTTTGGTTGGGTTTGATGATAGGAATTTGATTGAAATTCAATTGAAGTGACAAAAATTTGAAATTATTGGTGAAATTTTGGGGTTTTTGTGTGTGTTTGTAATCACCATTGCATTATTAGTGTTGCTGAGAGATTTGTATCTGTAATTACAATTTCAGTATTACTATTCTCATGTTCCTTACAAACAACCGAAAGAAGATGTAATATGCATTATACTAAGGCTAAATAATACCCTAAGAAACAACTGGAGATGTAATTTGTCTAACTATTTTATGCTCTTTGGTTCTTTATTATGGTGTTATCACCTCCAAATGAGTGTAGCTTCATTATTTTTTGGTTTTATCATTGAAGTGGTTAAGTGGTTCCATATTACAATTTTGAAGATTTGTTATTGCGCTAAAATTGAATGAGAATGTTAGACTGTGGGAACTATATCATTTACTGATGTAGAAAGGATGCTCATGCTATAACTTTCTCATTTAAGATATTAGGATTTGCTGTTAGGATTTTGGAGATTTATTGTTATGTTTTGGAATTTGAAGTGTTAGAGTCTTAGAGACTAAATGATATGTACATATGTTAATAATAAGCTTAAGCACAAACAAACATTGCTTATTGTCTAAAATGTGATCAATATTCATTACATTTGCAGAACAAGCTCATAATCTTCAAGCACAAGTGGAGACTAATCTCCATTTTTCGTGCGCTGCTCTGCTCTGCTATTTGGATCAAATTGGTTTTAATATTCGTTTCCTCTTCTTTCCGTTTCTAACATGGTTCTTGATTGGACTAAGAAAAATATATAGTACATATTATGCTTCTGTATATATTGTTTTATGCTGAAAAAAAGGTGCAGATGGGCTAGTTCATACCTTTGACAGGTTGAATGCTCTACTACTTACTCTATGGGATCAGAATTCTGAATTCTGCCATATTTTGTCTTTCTTTACCTTTGCTCTCTTTTGCTTCTCTATCTTTTTTTATTGCTTGTTCAGCTTCAAAATATACAATATGCATGTGAACTAATATTCCATCTTTTCTTTCATATTGTAATCTATATTAAATATTCGCTCTCTGTTAGGGTTTTATTTTTTGTTTAACTCTCTGTTAGGTGAATAACTAAGTTTTGTTAGGTGAATAACTAAGTTTCATTACTGACTCCCTATCAGCTTATAAAGTAAAGAAGCACCTCAGGAACGTTGACAAGGTTAGCCTTAAAATTTATACTTTACCTTAGTTTCCTATCTCTGTCTATCAAGATATTCTGGTAATTTAGTTATGATAAGAAGGATTTGGGATCTTTTGTATCTAAAACATTTCTTAGTTTTGTTTACAAAAGACGTGTAAAGTTTGATCATTATTGTTAGTCCTTGCATTGCTATGAATCTCCCCAAGCTTGCAAGGGGGTCTTGATGAGTTTAAGCATGTCTCTTCATGTATATTTTAATCATCTAGATAGCGCTATTATACTTCATCTACAATATTATGCTATTCATTCATGTCTTGGTTTTTAAACTGGTCTTCTTGTGTATTCTCTTGACAAATTTTAATCAAGGTACTTATTTGGTTTTCATTCTTGCAGACCTGTTGCTGATACGTTGAAGCCATTGATGTTGTTGTTGCTGCTGTTGTTGTTAAATGTTCTTATTAATGCTAATCCCAACTTTGTACAATTAAAATACTTTCTGTTGGGATAAAATTGTAATATTTATTACAATAATTATTATTGAAAATATTTAAGTTAATATATGTATGTGTATCTGTTTCAATTTAGAGGGAAAAAAACCATTTTTTTAATGGGAACATATTAGGCTATGTTTCAAGTAAGAAATGGCGCTTTCCATCATAAAAGACACCAAGCATTAAGGTACTTGTATTAGCAACTAATTGATTAGTAGCAAAAAATTGATCTTGGCAGTTGCTAATCAATCATAAAATTATTGGTCTCCGTAGTCGCTAATCTGTCGCAAAATACTAGTCTCGGTAGTCTTAAAAATTTGGTCAAAGTAGTTGTTAATCCATCGCTACTATTTTGTGATGGACAATGAATCTGTTGCTAAAATCTTATAGTTAGTCATTAATTGATAGTCGCAAATTAGTCGCTAATATTTTGCGACGGACTATGATTCAGTTACTAAAATTTTAAAGTTAGTTACTAAATTGCAGTTGCAAAGTCGTTGCAAATTCGTCGCTAAATTTGTGACTATACCAAAATTAGTCGCAAAAATGGATTTGCAACGAGGTCTTTAGCAACTAACCAAAGTAGTTGCAAATCCGTCGCAAATCCATTTTTGCGACGGATTTGCGACTAATTTGACCGTCGCTAATCCCCCTTTTTCTTGTAGTGTGCAGATTCAGAGCAAACTCCGTTGGTTGTCGTTCCTTCTTCCGTCGTCGTCACCAAGACTCCGTCGACTGTCGTCGAAGGTGGACTCCAACTCAATGAAGGTGCTGAGGTGCTGCCTCTGACGAACGAAGGCAATGATGACAATGTTCAAGCCGATGAAGTGATCAAGGATGTCGTCGAGGGACTGAATGTCGACGAAGCTGGTGCTGATGCTTGAAGGCCATCGTCTGTGATGGTTTATATTTCTTTCTGTGTATTTTGAACAACTTTGCTTTTGTCGGAAGACTTTGCTTTACTTTAGTCTTTGTTTTCTGTACTTTGTTCCACTTGAGGGCAAGTGGTTCTTTTGGACATCTTTGTACTCTTTGACGTTGTTATTTTACATGGTACTTTGCTTTCCATTGTTCGTTGTTACTACTGCGTGTTCTGTGAATCCAAAAAACATAACTTAAGACATAGTTCAAAATATGAGTAAGTAAAATAAAACAGAAAAAGGGTGACATGTCAAAAATTTTGTAACAAAGCGATTAAAAGGGCTTTGAGAATAATAAGTTTTATTGATTTCGAAATTTACTTAGACACGAAGATTTAATTTACAAAAGAATTTTTCTATTTATTCATTCCGACTACACAATGCATTCGTCGAAGACTTTGTTCTTTTGTTTTAGGCCTTTCGTTGCGTTATTTGCTAATGCCCCTTGTGTTCCAGCGTCGACGTTGAACACTGAAGACTAGTTCATGGTTCAGGTATCGGGTGTTTGGTGTCAGATGCTAAGGTCAGATTTTCCCTGGGCTTCATTTCGCTTCAACTGCGTTTGAACGGCAACTTTCCTCATCAATTTAAGGGATGTCAGTGTAGCCGAGTCAGTTGTTTCCTTTCGTCATTTACTTTGTAGGTCATGACTAGAGTTGTTTGTGTTCGTTGCTGTGCGTTTCGTCGGTCGGTGCTCTACTAAACCAACATGGTTAGAGTACCGTTGTTCGTTACCATGCCAACGGCCCTCCAATGCTTAAGTCAGAACACTTAATCAAAGTTAAATAATTAAACGAAAGAAATCAACTTGTAGTGGCTAGGGTATTACTTTTTCGTCAACGAACACTTTTGACATTCTACTAGAAGTAATATTTTCTGATATGGGTTGCGTTTCAACTTCTTGGAACGGGTTTACGTCGCTGGTCGGTTAGTCGATAAGCGCCATTCTCGACGACTTGGGTGATCTCGTAGGGGCCTTCCCATGGAGGAACAAACTTTCCGTCAGCGGGGTTCTTTGTGTTTTGGAACGCTTTCCTTAGTACCCAATCGCCTAATTGGAACACCTTTGCTTTGACATTCTTGTTGAAGCTTCTTGCGACGATCTGTTGTTGTGCTGCCATTCTTATCAGCGCTGTCTCCTTTAATTCTTCAACTGCATCCACGCTATCTTCCATTTCTTCCTGGTTCTTATCTTCCGTCATGAGACCGAAGCGGGACGTTGGGAAATCAACTTCGACTGGGAGGACGACTTCGCAGCCATAGACGAGGGAGAAGGGTGTTTGCCCGTTATGTATCATGGCGTTGTTCGATTGGCCCACAAGACTGCTGGGAGCTCGTCGGCCCATCTACCTTTCCCTGCTTTTAGCCTTTTCTTGATGGCATTCATGAAAACCTTGTTGCTGGACTCAGCTTGTCCATTGGCTTGGGGTATCTTGGCGTCGACATCCTTAACTCTATGCGGAATTTCCTGCAAAGTTAACGAGTTTTGTCGCTAATAAACTGTGATCCGTTGTCACAGACGATCACTGACGGGATACCAAACCTGCAAATAATGTTAGTCCATATGAACGAGATAATCTCTTTGTTCTTTACCTGTTTCAAGGCAATTGCTTCAATCCATTTAGAAAAATAATCAGTTAGTGTTAACATATAAACCCTTTGCCCTGGTGCTGTAGGTAACTTTCCGACGATATCCATTCCCCATCTCATGAAAGGCCATGGAGACAAGGTCTGATGCAGAGATTCCGAAGGTTTGTGGACGATGTTGGCGAACCGTTGACATCTATCACATTTGGCGACATATTGCATGATGTCTTCATGGAGCGTTGGCCAGAAGTATCCTTGTCTTTTTGCGATTTTGGCAAGCCCTCTACCTCCAACATGACTGCTGCATATGTCGTCGTGCAGGTGGCTAAGGATGGACTGTTGTTCAAGGCTTTGGATGCATCTTTGCGATAGTCCCGATGCTGATTTATGGAACAAGACTCCATCGACAATATGGTATCTGGAAGCTTTGTACTTTAGTTTTCGGGATTCTGCTTTGTCATTGGGAAGGATGTCGTTGGTAAGGTATTCTAGGAGGGGTTTGGTCCATTCGTCGTCGTTGTTAATGTCGTTGACGGGAAGGATTGCTTTTGTGGATACGGATGGCTTTTGCAAGTGGACTAAAGGAATATTTGTGAAGGTGGTCTTTTTGAGAGCAGAGGCTAAGTTGGCAAGTGCGTCGGCTTGGGCATTTTGGTCTTGTGGGATTTGTTGGATTGTAAATGGGTTAAAGTGTTTGGCTTTTTCTTTGGCTATTTCGAGGTAGGCTGTCATTTTGGAGTCTTTTGCAGCAAAATCTCCTGTTATTTGGCTAACGATGAGGAGGGAGTCACTGTATACGTCTAAAGCCGTTGCACCCAAGTCCTTGACGACGATCATTCCTGCAATCAAAGCTTCATATTCTGCTTCATTGTTAGTTGCTTTAAAATCACAAGATATAGATCGTACTATCATGTCCCCTTATGGCGACTTTAGCACTATTCCCAGGCCAGCTCCTCGTTGATTAGGTGAACTGTTGACGAACAGGATCCATTTGCTTTCTTTGTTGACGTTGTTGATTTCTTCTACTTCCTTGTCGGCTATGGCCTGTAAATCGGGGCTAAAGTCAACCATAAAATCTGGTAAGGCTTGCGACTTGATTGCTTTCCTGGGTTGATATTCGATGTCCATCATGCTTAGGGAGATGCTCCATTTCCCTAATCGTCCTGTTAAATCTGGCTTTCTCAAAACAGACTTGAGTGGATAATTAGTCATCACCACTACGCGGTGGGTTTCAAAGTAATGCCTTAATTTTTTAACAGCAGTATTTAAACCAAGAACTAATTTTTCCAAAGACGAGTATCTTACCTTGGCTGGGAGCAAAGTTTTACTTACATGTAAACCGGTAGCTGTCCAGCGTCGTCATCTTCTCTGGTCAGGACTGCGCTAATGGCCACCGCGCTGACGGCAATATAAAGCTACAAAGGTTCGTTAGTTTTGGGTTTCGACAAGAGGGGTGGCGTCATTAAGTATTTTTTAAATCCTGTAACGCTTTTTCATGATCTTCAGTCCATTCAAAGCCTTTATTTTTTCGTAAAACATTATAAAAAAGATGGCATTTATCCGACGATCGAGAAATAAAGCAGTTTAACGCTGCCACTCGTCCTGTCAATTTCTGGGTTTCTTTAATGTTTCGGGGGGATTGAATAATTATTAGGGCCCTGACTTGGTAAGGGCTGGCTTCAATTCCCCTTTGCGTTACTACATAGCCCAAAAATTTACCAGCAGATACTCCAAAAGAACATTTAGTAGGGTTAAGTTTCATACCATATTTCCACAATACCTCAAATGTCTGTCAAAGGTGGTCGACGTGATCCTCTGATTTTTTAGACTTCACTAGCATGTCATCGATGTATACTGGCATCGTGTCCCCTAGTTGGTCCTTGAACATCCTGTTGACTAGTCTCTGGTACGTCGAACCTGCATTTTTTAGTCCAAAAGGCATAACTTTATAACAATATATACTTTGTTGGTCATGAAGGCCGTCTTTCCCTAGTCGTCGGGATGCATTAGGATTTGATTGTATCCGGAGTAGGCGTCCATGAATGTGAGGAGCTCATGACCTGTTGTTGCGTCTACCACGGCGTCGATGTGCGGCAACGGGAACGGATCTTTCGGGCACGCTTTGTTGAGATCTGTGAATTCGATGCAAACTCTCCACTTGCCGTTCTTCTTGATGACGACGACAACGTTAGCTAGCCAATCCGGATACTTAACTTCTCTTATTTTTCCTGTATCGATCAGCTGCTACACTTCGTCGTTGATTATCTTATTTCGTTCCGGAGCAAACTTTCGACGCTTCTGCTTTACAAGCTTGTGATTTGGGTCGACGTTCAGCTTATGAGAAATGATGCTTTGGTATATGCCAGTCATATCTTCATGAGACCAGGTGAAACAGTCTTTATTCTCTCGGAGGAAGGCTAGGATAGTGTTTTTGAGTTCAGGTGCTAAGTTGGCTTCGACACGGACGGTTTGATCTGTTTTTTGGGATCTAAGGGTATTTCGTTGATTTCGAGGTCGTTGGGATTGTCTGGTGTTGGGAATTGCTGTAATAGCTATGCGGTTTTCATGGTTGGTTTTAGGGTCGTTTTGTAGCAATGTTTGGCTTCACGGGATTCCCCTTTAATCTCTTGGATTCCCCACGGGGATGGAAATTTAATTGACTGGTGGTATGTTGAAGGGATGGATTTTAATTTGTGGATCCATGGTCTTCCCATGATGGCATTATAGGCTGAAGGGCAGTTGACGACATTGAATTTGGTTTGGGGGTTTAGGCTGCCGGCAAAGGTCGGTAAGGTTATATCTCCGAGAGTTGACATAGTCTCACCACTGAAACCGACCAAGGTTGTTGACCTTTTGACGATGTCGCTACCTCTTAGCCCCTTATCTTCCATAGTTCTCCGGAACAGAACATTGGCGGAGCTTCCTCCGTCAACCAGAACCCTCCAAAGCAGACAATTCCCGACCATCAGAGAAATCACCAAGGAATCTTCATGCTCTTTGTTGATGTTGTTGATGTCGTCATCGTCGAAAGTGATGGCCATAGCTTCTAGCTTCTTCTCCAGAGGATCTCTCAACTCTTCCGGGACATCTGCATTTTCTGTTGACGACTTTGCGATTCTTTTGGCTGCAGAATAGGTTAGTCCACAAATATCTGAACCACCAGAAATAACATTAATTACTACCTCAAGCACAGGCGGTTTTGGGGGCCTGCTTGCTGTTGCAGCTTTGTCGTTACTGGTTGCATTTCTTTCTTCTTTCCCAGAAGATGCTTGAGGTTGCCTTTCTTCAGCTAGAAGGCGACTTCTCTGCGCAGGGCATAACAATCTTCCGTCTTATGACCATGGTCGCTATGGAACTCGCACCACTTGCTCATATCCTTTTCTGAATCCGGCTTATTGCTCTTCATCGGCCATCGAACTTTGCTGCCTAAAGGCTCCAGCTCTTTCACCACCGCTACAATGTTCACATCGAACCCATACTCGGATATCTCTGGATATTGCGGTGCGTCGATGATCTGTTCCACCTACACACTATTAACAAATCGTGATCTACCTGTCATTTCGTATGGCTGATGTCGCCATGATCCTCCCGAATTGCTTGCAGCCTTGAGATCAGTCAAGCTCTTGACATTCTAATTGGAACTTCGATTGGCGATGTCCTCGTCAAAATGCATCTGGGCCACAGCTCTTGTCCGGACCTCTTCAAACATTGAGCAGGGGTACTTGACCATATCTTTGTACAGGTCCGAATCTATATGAAATCCTCGGAGGAAGGCTTCGATGGCAGTCCGGTTGTCGACGTTCTTGATCGAGACCTTTTCCTTATTGAAATGGGACCAATAAGTCCTGATGCTTTCCTTGGGCCCTTGGATGATCTGGTACAAGTCGCTTATCTGCTTGTCGAACTGCCTGCTACTTTCAAAATGGGAATATAACTTGTTAATTAACATAGCAAAACTAGTGATACTACCTGGTTCAAGTTTTCCATGCCACTTGAGGGCGGGGCCAGTCAGTGTTGCGCCGAAGGATTTGCACATGCATGCTTCCCAGCACTCGAACGGGATCGAAGCTTCCACATACGCTGCTTGTAATACTCGACATGCTGCTCCAGACAGGTCGTTCCATCATAAAGCGAGGTGAACGTTGGGAGCGACAATCTTCTAGGAATGTGAGCCCTGGACAACTCGTCACTGAACCGAGTCGCTGCGAATCCATCACGAGCTTCTCTTTGGACGGGGATCGGAACACCTGGCATTCTCTTCATCATCGACAACACTCTGGAATTCTTCTTTTCTAAAGCGGCCAACCTCTGGAGCAAGATCTCAGTCTGATTCGGCTCACGATCATTGATCTGCTGCTCACCTCCCAGAGTCTGGAAATTCCCTTGTCGTCCACCGTTCCAAATCAGAGGGCCCGTCTGCATCTCTCCGTCACTGGACTTTGTATCTGTATCATGCGAAGACTCCAGTATGTCCAACGACGGCATTCTCGGCACCAGACCTAGCTGTCTTGGGCGGTGACGGCGGTTGCTCTGAGCAGACTCCAACTGCTGACGAAGAGTAGCTGCATCGGATTCCGACGCTTCCTTCCCCTTGTTTAGACGCTCGTTGGATTCCTGTGACGCTACGAGATTGGCTTGAGCTTTCTCATAGGCTGCTTTCAGCTGTTCTGGAGTCATTTCACTGGGAGTCATATTGGAGGTTGAATTAGGGTATTTTGGGTTTTACCTAGTTTTAGCCTCACGGTGGGTGCCAAATTGTTTATGCTAATTTTCGTTAGGTGGGATTAAGTATCAAAATCTAGGCTACGGATCAACTAAATAAAATCGTGAACAATAATAAAGCAAAAATAAAGAAATAACACAAGGAATTGGTGACGCGGAAAACCCAATGAAGGTAGAAACCGCGGGTAGAATGAGGATCTACCAAACTTTCACTATGCAAAATATCAAAGAGATTGGTTTACAATGTATGCTTAGAGTGTTTTAGTAGCTAGGTTGCAATGTGTCTTCGGTAGATGGTGCCCTATCCTTATATAGATGCTAATTAGGGTTCATAATTAGCCGTTGCAAGGAGATTAACCACTTTCTCTTCTTCCGGAATTATCCTCTCAAAGAATCCTTATCCTACTCAGCCCACTAACGGCTATATCCAGCTGGTGGGAAGACTAAGTCTTGTGTATATCACTTCCTAGAAAATAGGAGAGCTGTTCTCGTACCCTCCGTCCGTCGTAGCTACCCTTTCGTCGTCAAGGTTCACAGCTTGGTCTTCGTCGTTGACACTTGTTGACTTTTACTTGATTTTGACTTACATAAATTTACCCATAATAGTACTCCATACTAAATTTGTAGACAATTGGATTTAAGGTAGTGTTAATTATAATATCTCGGATGGATTAGATGAATCTCATTTTAATTTTAAGGCCGTGGTTGTTCCACGACCTAAGACTTAACACACCGTACCTTGTCAATGTTGCATGAATTTGAGTAGCTTTGAAACCCTTAAAATCCAACATAATTTTCAGCTGAAATCCACAGTATGGTATAGTACATAATACAGCTTGAATCACACAGAAAAGCTAATTATTTATTCTATCAACGATAGTTCGTTATCACCATTCTAACTTATTTCAACTTGGTCCCCTCTAATACAAGTACGTATATAATATAAGATGATGATGAGATAGATTGAGTACGTATATCTCATGAATAGTCCAACCACTACATTGTCACAATAACCATAATAGAATACAGATATTTTATATAAATCTAAATGTTTGTACTTCGTATATGATTTTATATGAGTCTACTTGCGTACCATACCATACCCTAATGTTCCTGCACCAAATACTTCCTGCACCAACTCGTTCGGACATAAACATCAATGTCATTTCTTTCCTTTCTTAGAGAAAACAAATTAATGGCGATGACACAACTTAATTTTGTGCTATTTTGCACCACACGTGTAACACAAATCCCAATTTCATCACTGTATGATCAATAACACAATCTGTTCACACTTATTACTCAAAAAAATTTGTTGTAACATTAGTATGTACGATGTATATATTGCTAAATGGGAAGTGTTTCTCCTCCATACAATATCATGGAGTATCATGAAAAAATAAATACGTCATATTAAATCAATTTGTTTCGAGCTATGTTGGTTCAGGTCATCTTTGGGTCGTGACTGGTGAGTTATCTAGCTAAACTTGAATCTTCGAGGGTATTTCTATTTACCCTGTAAAATGAAACTATTCAACATATATAATACACTAAATCAATCAAAACAAATGGCATGTAAGTAGTACTTAGATAAAACAGGACAAGGAATATTTTGTACCCTAGAAATATGTATTATTGTAGTAGGTTATTTACCTATACAAATATCAATCAAATAAAAAAAAAATTACTTTACCCACTTTAATAGTATTTTATTATGAGAAATGAACAAATACTACGAAGTAATTAACTATACTATGACTACTACAATTGGAAAAATATTCTACAAGTATAAGTCTTATTTAGTCGTAGTACTATTTTTTTGTACGTGCTACGGTGCGAGTTGTAAGTCTGAAATTTAATTACAGCGGACAATTAAGAGGGAAATTCGGTTAAAGTAAATTAATTAACAAGCTGGCAAAATTTTATTACATCGTCCTAATTTTAATGGAGATTCATAAACTACAGAATATCAACCAGAAATTAAGACCTGAAAACTGGTTTTAAATATTACTTCGAATTTACTATGGAGTATGATTTATTATGCTCCAAAAATTAAACCAAATTTCAGTAATTATTTTTTAAAAAAACCAAATTTCAGTAATTAGATGAGAAGTCATATGGAAGAGCAATATTTTGGATAAGAACTTAGGGAAATTATTCCATGTACCTGAGGTTTAAAAAAATACACCGTGTACCTCCTGAAAACTTTTAAATGCACCGTGTACCCTTAAAGTTTGTAAAAACTTGCACCAAATACCCTTAGATTCACAATAAATGTTAATTTTGTTAAATTGAGACCCCCTAAGCATCAAATTCTATTAAATTATTATAGTTTAATGCTACGACTATAATGCTAAATCATTTAATTATAAAGTAAACTTAATTAATAATGCAGATTCTAACACCCAAAATTTTAGAATTTAAAATGATCGATGAAGTTCAAAGTTTGAAATAATTTATGCTTTTAGGCAATTTTACTACATAAATATAAAGTATTAAAAGTGAGCCAGTGTGTGGGCTTAATTTTAGTTTGATAAGTTAATGATATGTGCATTTGTTGGAGAATTAGGGTATTTGGTGCATTTATTTACAAACCTCAAGAATACATGGTGTATTTGAAAGTTTTCAAGGATACACGGTGCATTTTTTAAAAACTTTGGGGTACATAGAACAATTTCCCAAGAATTTACTTTATGTAATTTTTTGTAGTAAATTTCACTGTGTGAATATGTAATCTTAACTAAAATAAAGTTTTTTTTTTTTTTTTTTTGAATAGAACTAAAATAAACTTATTAATGTATTTTATGATCGAACACACATGTCTAGATATATAACGTTGACGTGACATTGTCACTCTGTCATTCTCTTCTTTCATGTGAGCTAATGAGCTAGATCAATAGAAATGGTGAGTTTATTAAATTAGCTTGTTTTGCACCCTTTTATTTACCAATCTTCACGAGAGTAAAACAATATAATGGACATCCAATATTTGTTTCAAAAATTCTACGACACTTTTTATCGAATATAATGCCCATATACTATTATAATTGACTAGTTCACTTGACTTAATTAATTGACTTTTCAAACTCATCTAAATATTATCAAATAATCATTTGTAATTAATTGTGTTCTATGGTGGATCAAGTCATGCATTGTCCTCGAATGCAAGTTAGGGTTAATAGCCATGTTACCCCTATTACGCAGACACTTGATAAGCACTGTGCAATACCTAGCTAGTAAGAAGCTAAGCATAAAAGTTTTGTCGTCTCGATATATTATAATAACAAAGTCACAAGAGAAATAAAAGGTTACTCTATATTTGTAATCGAACCTTTTGTCTACATTATTTGCCCATTATAAGTCTCTTTATAAAGGAAACGAAAGAAGGCAAATAGCCTTCACATTTAGTTTTGATAGATTGCCTCCAAGTTATTGAATTTAAACCTAATTAGAAGAAATGGTAATTGAATTAGGGCACAAAAAACAGAAGTCTTTTCTTTTAATTGCCTCCTTCCATATTGTGCTAACATTTATGAATAATGGACCAAAAAAATTAACTATATGTAGATGGAACAAGCTGTATAATTATGGACAAATTTGCCTTTGGAAGCCCCTATCCTCCTTAAATATTTGGAAAGAAGAATTCATTGTGGCTTTACCAATCATACATTAATTATAAAAAAAAATAAAATTCTTTAGCCCATTATGGGATAAATTTGGAATAATACAGGATATGTTAGTATTACAGATGTCTCTTAGCTAATGGTCCTAATCTACAATAACTCACCTTTCACGTACAAAAAAAGAAAAAGAAAAAAAAAAAAAAAAAAAAAAAAAAAAAAAAAAAAAAAAACTCATACGTTAATATGTTTGTTAGAACCCATTGATAAATTACAGCCACTATCAAACTTATTACCTTCATTAGGAAATTATTATTTACATGATTAGTGTACTATTATTGATTAATGTGACAATTAAATTCAGACGAAGGGATTAAAACAATATATAATGTCAAAATGTATGACATGTGTTATTATGTAACGATTGTATTTTAAAAATCACACTAAAATAAAGTATAGCCAAAAAAATTGAGCATGCTTGATAAAAATAGCTAGAGAGTGATAAGACATCTAGCTAGGTTACTTATAGAAGAGGTAGATTATTGCTTGGATGCATGTCAATTGCCAAACATAGATACCACAAAATGAAAGTAAATAACCTTAAAATGCTCTCCTATGTATAATGCTGTACAAATTTCAGTGTACAATTTACTAGTTGAAGGTAAAGTGGCATATTATTTGTTCTTTGTTTGTGCAACTATAGAAACTTGATTTTGACAGCTGATAAAAATCAGATATGACTAAAATCATCATTTATAGTGTAGTGTCATACTTGTGGAGGAGCTGAAATTATGGGGAGCATCTTGCTAGAGCTTATGAGAGGGGGAAGGGACTCAGCCCTAATGAAGTAGCTAGGGAGGGGACTAGGGGGAGGGGGAGATCGCGGAAATGTGTGTTTTGTTGAGAGTAAAGGTCTGTTATGATTTACTGAACTGAACTATTTATGAAAGGGAAATTAGGAACTGAACTGAACTGAAATTAAGTTGAAAAAAACAAATCCTAAATGTGATGACACTGGGTCGAGCTGGTCCATAACATAACATGGGCATGGGGTAAGCACATCACACTACACTATTATGCTTTGAGAGGGGGTTAAAGGGGGGTAACTCATAGTATTAACTACGGAGTATTAGTGTCTCAATTGTTCTCAAATAAGGGCATGTTCAAGGGTCAATTTTAAAACTAGAGCAAATTGAGGTAAATTCGATTGTATTGCATGATTATGAGTTAGGCCATACATCATGTTGAATTATTGAATAATACAGTAAGAATTATTGAATAATACATCATGTTGAATTATTGAATAATACAGTAAGAATTAAGTTGACACCAACAATATAT
Source organism: Chenopodium album (assembly GCF_948465745.1). NCBI lineage: Eukaryota > Viridiplantae > Streptophyta > Magnoliopsida > Caryophyllales > Amaranthaceae > Chenopodium > Chenopodium album. Next base: position 55,049,119 of record NC_137845.1, on the reverse strand, counting down.
GTATGGAAGGAGCGTATAACCTCATACAAGCTCGTATGACATTTTGTAAAATAAAATCGTCTGTTTTCTTCATCTTAAACAAAAATCATACTTCGTATTTAGTAAAAACTAGATTTAAGTAGTGATAATATGTTGTACGAGTAGTATTTATACTCGATATTAAAATCTTACGAGTATAAAGTATTACGATTATTAATTAAATCAGTAACTCCATAGAATAAATGCAATAGTAAATTAGTATATTAATTCTCTGTCTAGAGACAACAGAGATACTAAATAACCATTGTTATTATTATTGTTAGTAATAGATCAATCTTTAAGAGGAAAAATTTCTTTGTATGTTATACATAATTGTCCAATTGTGAGATTCTCAAATAATTGATTTTGTAGTTCGTTGATTCATTTATACTTTCGTATTTATATTTATTATTGTCCATATCTTCAATAATACTTCCATGTCACCACAAGTCCATGAAGCTCCCATACCGAAACACACGAATGTTCATTTCATGCAACTTTTGTTTATTATTTTTGTTTTTTTGGTATAACATGGTTATGTATGGCAGTTGTTTGTTCAGAATTTACTTTAACTACCCCTTTTATGTTCACCATCACCAAACCTTTGAGATGGCTTAAATTTACTTCAATTGCTCTCTCGAGAATACCTAGAGCTAAGTGTACCCATTAGGTCATGAGTATTTTTTTCCCCACTTTTTTCAATCACGTTTATAATTCTCTAAATGAACAAAACTGATAAAAATCCTTAGATAGACCTATCCTAGGAACCGGATAGAGGTGATGTATGTTGAGATGATCATGAATGCAAGAGGCAAGCAATTAGAGTTAATATTTAGAAAGTTTTACTTTCAATGTGTATTTAATGTAATCTGCCCGATTAATTTATACTAATTTGGATGATGAGACAATTATATTAAATTCGAATTAGATTGAACCAAATAGTGTTGGGTCATATTTGAATATACATTAAATAACTAGAACGCGAAATATAAATATTAGTCAACTAATTTTTGAAGTCAACTTGAGCTGGGTTCGTTTTGATTCATATCAAAATCGTATTGTTTATAGCAGGAAATATAAAATTTGAGTCAGTTATGTCAAATCTAAAAGGTGAGCGAGAATACTAAGCAAGTTGAATTGATAACTTTTTAATCACCATAGATTTTATGAATTTTTCTTTACTTAAAAAGTTAAATCAAGAAAGTCCCAAAAATTTTGGCATTCGTTGGATTACTATAATTTCCTCAAACAAGCACACATTTCATTATTTAGATTTAATTATTGAAGGGGCGAAATAAATGCAATATCTTCTAACACACTCCTTTAAAAGAAAGGTATCTTCTACTCTTCTAGGAAGTAGCTGTTAGAGAACCAACTCAACCAAAAGCTTAAGCTAATGGTTGAGGCCCAGGAATATGTTTTATACTCTATCACTCCCCCTCACATGAAAGGCCCTTTGGGCTTGAAATGTGGATGCAACACAGGCCCACCCATATCTGGTGCGAATTAATTCCACTTTAAAGAAGGGGTGGATGAGATTCGAACCCGTGACCTTTATGTCACGCTGGCTCTTGATACCATAGATTAAAAGATTAATATGGTTGGTGCGTAATTATATAACGATGTATCACCTCCTGACCACCATTGTATATTATTCTTAATATTTCACATGTATGTTAAAGTTATAAAGTGACACTTTTTTGGTGTTTAGAGAGCCATAAAAAGCATGGATGAGAATCAATCCCTAGATCTCCTGGAATCGGAAGAGGAGCTCTTATCACTTGAGTTATTCCTTACTCTCATAAAGTGACACTTTGATCGTAGTAGTAAAATTTGTTTATATTTTTTAAGATAGATACGGAAAAATCCAAGTTTATCTGCTAGATAAACGAATTTTTGTTAATTTGGTGACATTTCTGTAAATATATTGAAAAAGTGTGGTCATTTATTCAGTACTTTTGGTAAGCTGTCCAATTACTGTTTGCAACTTGTATTTACTATTTGGTGAGAAAATTACACATGTACCCCTCAACTAGTATATGAAATGACACATGTATCCCTCCACTGGTAGTTGAAAAGACGATTATACCCCAGATAAACAAATTTTTTTATAAATTTGTTTATCTGGGGAATTAACTGGGTACGGCTCGATAGATACTACTCCTCCATAGTGTTTTTCACAATTAGATTAACTATTTTTGTATCTAAATGAATAAGGGGAGCTGTAATATAATTAATGATTTGGGTTTAAATCACAATATCACCCTTCACACCGTTCGTACACCCTCAGCATTTGCTCTACACGAAGCCAATAATGGACTCAAGTAGAGAAATTTCTCACGAAACTTCTAATTAAAAAAAGTGTACAATTGGTTAACTGGACATAATTATGTCCATTTATTAGTTAATCAAATTAAAATAAAGTCCACATTAACTCCTCTTTAATTTTAGACTATTTATCATAAACTGATAAAAAGGATAGTACTAAGAAGAATTTATAAATTTGGTTGGTTACTCTTAAGGCCCATAACTAATTGATTTTAGGATAAAATCATATTGACCTTATATGTGATCAAAATCCAATTGCCATGACGTTAGTTTACTCCAATGAAAATTTATAAAATTTGTAAAGGTAAGAGTAAATTTAAAAGGTTAAAACCATCTTCATTCTAACTTTGGTGAACACATGCTGGTGAATCAGTGGTTTTGTCTATCCGATTCATTTGTATGGAAAAAGTGATTGGTTGTTTAATTTGTTGGTCCAAATCCAACCTATCATGGACTATTAAGAGTGTTCAATCGTTATTTGACTAATCTACAAAGTATTAATTAGGTGTCATGAATGTAAATATTAAATCATTTGACTTAATTTTAGTTTTTATAAAAATGGATAAATCACGTGTTCTATGTATCAAATCATGATAAATTGCAGACTTCAACTCACTCTTTTAAGCTAAATTTTGGTGATCTAATCTAGTTGTTTTATTAATTCAAATATTATTTGATCATAAAATTATTGACTCAAAAGGTTCAAATAATTGGAAATCAAGGTTGGGATATCCACATCAACTTTTTAAACTCAATCTTTTATAAATTTTTAGATTTCAACTTTCTTCTTCAAAGAATTAAGCCACTTACACTTTATATCATACAAGACAAAGTCTTTGATTTATAATTGATACATGACTTGCTTTACCATGGCCAAATAAAAGAATTCCCTTTGTCGTAAAAGTGAAAGAGGAATTTTCACAAAGAAAAAGATAAATTTCTTTTATGAATAATTATGGTTTATTGGTTGTGGACCTAGTGGTCCTTGTTTATCCACAATTTTCTTGCAATAGGGACTTTGATGGTCAGCTCCTAGCCTCCTACAACTCTACAAGAAAGATGCGTCTAGTTTTCGACCTCTATGATGAAAGAATTTCACTTACAAGTGTAAGCAAAGTATTTTGGATTTAGGTTTCTTCAGGTCCATTCCATCCAACCCATATTTATAGAATAAATTCAATCCTATGTCGATTTGAGTCTTGTATGGGATTATACACAAGCTTATAATCACTAATTTAATCAATATTAAATACGTTTATACGGTGACGGATCCAGAAATTTAGATAAGGGGTGCGAAATTAATCTTACAAAATAATATGTCGAACATTATCAATTTTTTGTCAACTAAAATTTGAGTTATTAATTCGTTTAATTATTGTATTAGTCTTTGTGTGTACAATGTTCCCATCCTTCGACAATGAGGTATATAAATGAGTAATGATTAAATTTGTGGTAAAAAAAAACGAAATTAACTACGCAACCGATTATTTGTAATAATTGGTCTATTTGGCCGAGAAAGTAAAGTGAGTTAGTCTAAGGACTTGGTTTAACTATATAACACTACCTAAGAGAGCGGTCATATGTTACAACTTGCTTCTTTGTTGTCAAAATTATTTTATTCATATATTTATTTACGCAAAGTTTTATATAGGGCTGGTCGCACGGTGCGGCAAGCCACAATTTTTGTTTTTGTTTTTTTTTTAATTTTTTATAATTTTCTCTCTCCATTCTCTTTCCTCCATTTTCTCCTTGAAGCTCCAAACCAACCCAGACGTCGTCATCGTCTTTGTCTTCATCTTTGTTGGCGAAATCAGCCAAATCGACCTCCACCTCCGCCATCGTCTTCATCTACTTTTGTGGTGAATTGCATATTTAAAGGAGAGATTATGAGGAATTGCAACCAAATTTCGAAGCTCCAAACCCTAACATTTTCCCCAAATTTCAAGAGATTCAGGTACAAGTTCATCAATTCATTCCAACTAAACAAGTTTTCGCGGCTGAACTGGTGACTATCGTCGCGTCGCCATCGTCTTCGTTCGTCTTCTTTGTGGTGAATTTCAACATAGGTGAGATGTGTGAGATAGGAGGTTGTTGCGGTGGTCTAGTGGCCTGAGTTTGACGCGGGGTTGAGAGGAAGGTGAGGTGGTCAGGTGCGGTGGTCAGATGATCTAGATTGATGTTGGTTGTGAGGAAGGTGAGGTGGTCAGGTGCGGTGGAGGAGCGGGTGGTCAGGTGCGAAGGTGGTGGCTGCTACAACTAATTTTGTTTTGGGTTACTTGGTCAGGAGTTACTAGGTCGGGTAGGGGTTACTCGGTCAAGGGTAGGGGTTACTTGGTCGGTAGGGTTTACTCGGTCAGGGGTTACTAGGTCGGGTAGGGGTTACTCAGTCAGGGGTTACTCGGTCGGTCAGGGGTTACTAGGTCAGTCAGGGGTTACTTGGTCGGTTAGGGATTACTAGGTCGAAGGGGTTACTAGGTTGGAAGGGTTACTAGGTCGGAGGGGTTACTAGTTTGATCAGGGGTTAATAGGTTGGAGGGGTTACTTGTGTGTTAGCTGGCCACACCGTGTGGCCAGCTAGGGGTGAGCAAACCGGCTACCCGGTCAAAATTTTAGGACCCGGACCCGGAATTGGTTGGAACCGAGTCCTAAAATTCGGAACCGGAATTGGAATTGGTTCAACCGGGTCCTAAAATTTAGGACTTGAAATTGGAACCACCGAGTACCGGTTTCGGTTCCTGGTACCCAATTATGTAAATAATTATTAAAATATAATATAAATTATAATACTTATTTAAGTTTATTTTCATTTTTAACGTTTAACACTTGTATTTATATGTGCGTTAATATATTTTATTTATGTTCGATATTAAAAATAAATTTTTCTTTTATTTTACAAACTAAATATATTTAACATAATTTTATTTTAAAAAAACTTTATTTAGTGTAGCATATGTTGGTTGACCGGGTACCTAATCGGTTCCGGGACCAAAAAATCAAGAATTGGAATTGGAACCGGTTGCAACCAGTTCCTTAATTTATTACCCGAAATTGGAATCGCCGGGTCCAATTCCGGCTTCAAACCCACCGGTTCCTAACTGGTTTCAATTCCAATTTCGGGTACCCGGAATTTTTGCTCACCCCTATGGCCAGCCACACACAAAACCTGCTGATTTATTTATTTATGACGGAATGGGATACATATGTACCTCTGTGTATCCCTCTAGATCTGTCACTAAATACATTAAAGTTGGTACAAGTGGAGTTTATTGTTAGCTTTAAGTTACAAAGTTACAATCAATAAAATCAAATGATATATTTTTTTTCTTTAAATAGGATTAGACATGATTTACATTGATTTTCTTAAGGTAACACAAAGAATTAGGATCAAACCTTGACCTTACAATTTTTATTGGCTCAATATTTTGTATTCAAACATTAACATAATTAGGCAAATTTTGATTAAGTTGTATGGTACTAGTACATTTTAAAATGTTGATCTTACAAGTCTAGATTCACCTTACTTCACAAAAATGGCAAAAATTTAAGACGAGAAAAGGGTAATGGTTATTTTTAGCTTTTATTATAACCAAATAAAGATACAAACAAATAGAAAGCAGTCAAAATGAAACACAAAAAAATAAATGAAATCTATACAAACAAAACTTTATATTATACACACACACTTTCTAAAATCCACGAAAATCATGCACCCACCTCACCCTCTTCTTCTTCTTCTCTCACTCCTACATTTTGCCACTTTTTTCAACCTTTGTGGACCCCAAAAATATACTCTCCCTCCCTTCTATTTAATTTCAAAAACCCACCTTTCTTCTACCCATTTTCCCCCACTCTTTACTTTTCTTTAACCCCTTTCTCAACCCCACTTAAAACAGAGCACCCAAAATCAAAAACAGAGTACCCAAAAAACAGAGGAAAACATAGTTAAAAAAACAGAGGAAATTATGGGTAATCAGAAATTTAAGCTATCAGATATGATCCCAAATGCTTGGTTTAACAAAATGAGAGTAAACACCACTAAACCATCAAAATCTCAACCCACAAAGCTTAAAAAAGACCACCTCCTCTCGCCACCGGTGTCGGCATCCACCATCAAAACCACCATTGATCCGTTGAAGGTTTCAAACCCCGAACCTCAATGCCAACCTAGAAAATCATACCACATCACAAGAGAGCTCAATTTCAACAATACCCCACCTCAAGAACTAGACTTTCTTCCTAATACTCCTCCAAGAAAATTAAAATCATCTTCAAAATCAAGAAAATCAAGCAGAAGAACAAATTCAATCTCTTCTAGTAGCTGTAAATCAACAGTTACTTATCAATCATATCGTTCTAAATCAAATTCTCCATCTTCTCCTCCCCTTTTTGAAGATACTCTGCTCAAAACAGAGCATAAAACAGGGGATTACGATATCGTAATCGATGTTGATAAGAACTCTTTATTCAATGAAATTACCACATTCGATTTCAAACTCCCTCCAATTATCACCAAACATGAAGTAAAACCCATAAATCCAAACGAAAAACAAAATTTGATTACTACTCCGGCTTCGAAAGAACAGAGGATCAACACTCCTACAAAGAGACTTCCATTAGAAAGAGGAGTAAGATTGAAGATCAATTCTCCAAGAATAATGGGAAGAAAACAAGGGCAAAACGGGAATTATTCAAGTGGAAGAAAGAGCACAAGTTCAAAGAAGAGAAGAAGTATTTCAGAGAGTTTTGCAGTGGTAAAATCTTCATTTGATCCTCAAAGAGATTTCAAAGAATCAATGGTGGAAATGATTGTGCAAAATAATCTAAAAGCTTCAAAAGATTTGGAAGATTTATTAGCTTGTTATCTTTCTCTTAATTCAGATGAGTATCATGAAGTTATTATTAAGGTTTTTAAGCAAATTTGGTTTGATTTAAGGCACCAAAAATAATTTTGTGTAGAAAGAAATAGTTTAATTATCAAGTTTAATTTAATTTGATTTAATTATTAGTAAAAAAACCATGGTATAGTTCACTAGTAGAGTAGTTGGAGTAAGAAATTATTGTATGTATGTAAGATATTTTTGTCCATTACTATTAATTAGCTTTTGATATAATAATACAAAAGCTCTAATTGTTTATTTAGTTTTTCATTAGCAAGAATAGTTTGGTACTACAATATCAAATTTTATAATCATGGGATTTCTTTAATCTAGACTCCATGTCCATGCATTGAAATTAGAAAAACACTTTTATGGTGATAAGGTTAGTTAAGGTCTTATATAATTGTGCATGAAGGACACTATAGATTACTATGGCATATTTTATTTTATTAGGTTGTTATAGTAAGGTTCTACTTGTTCCAAATTGCATTTAAATTGGAAATAATATGTAAACTTCGTGTGACCTTTAAAAAAAATATATAAAGCCGTCAAAAGAGAGGAAAAGATTCTTAATTATCATAGCGAGAAACATCTCATTCTCTTACCTTTGTGCCAAAAAATGTGGCGCTTTCTAGCTCATCAGAGACTTATGTCATTTTTAGTTACGATCGAATTTAGAGCATCAACAATTGGGACCCCAAAACCCAATTCAAATTGCAAATTCTATTTGGTTAAACCTTGTTAAGGAAAAACATATTTATCGCTCCCTATGCTGAGTGTTGCACAACCTTTTTTTTTTTTACATACTCGTACTACTTAGTAAAGGGTGTATTAGGGTTTTCCAAAGTAAACAAGAAGGTAATCGTATGATTGAAGGTTTTTCTGTCTCCAATATTTTGTAAGAGCAATATTTTATCCCCAACCCCATTTTTTGTAGTAATGTGTTTCAAGTTCACACACACCTCTTCTCATAAAAAAAAAAAAGAAAAAAAAAAGTGAGTGAGTTGGTGTTGGAAGTGACTTCATTATCATTAATTAAATCACCTTTATTGTCTTGTTCGTAAACATTTGAAAGATTTAGATGCTAGATACGACTACAGTAGTTTTACCATTTATTTGGTCCCCTGTAATAGCTTTGCATAGGTCTGTCCTCTTTCATTTCTTGTAGGGTTGTTTTTAGTTTACATGTAAATTATCTGCTCTTCAAATTTGTGTTCCCTAGTCCCTACATTTTCTTTGAGCAAAATAATTTCACCGCCATGGATTTTAAGGATTTTGAGTTGAATTTGTTAAAATAATAGGAGTATTTTTTTATTTTTTTTTTATTTTTTTTGAAGCTAAATAATATGAGTACTTTTATTTTTATTTGAAACAAAATAATATGAGTGCTTTATTAGGGAGTATTATTATTTTTTTTTATAACTTACAATAATTTTTTTGTTTGCAATATATTTATTTTAAAAATAAATAATACCTTAATTACAAAAATATAATAAATTATAAAATTTTAATATTATAAAATTATTAATTGAGGGGTATTTGACAAGATTTTGCATATGATTATTAACCTTAAACATAGGTCACCACAGTTTATCAAGTGGAATATATGAATAATTCATAAATCATAATGCAAGTAAAAACACACACACATTAGTACTTTTATATACTTTTTTCTTTTAGGATGCCCACCCGATTCACCGAATCTTCGCTCCAATTACATTCGGATCCGACTCGGGTAGTACACCTAGCTTATGGTGAGGCTTGAACCCGAAACCCCCCTTAAGCGACATCAAGTTGCTTAACAGTTGAGCCAACTCTTGTTAATTTAGTACTTGTATATACAAGTAAGTAGGATGTGAACACTCTCATATAGTCTCACTTCTTCATAACTTCATGCTCAGTACAAAAGTACATGATGAGGAGGATGTGACATATTATTGTTTAACAGTACCTTAATGCATTTATAAACAATTAGTGACATTCAAATTACTAGATCAGAGTGAATCTCATAAGCCGAAATTTTTTAAAACAGTATAAATAAATACTCAAAAATTCTATCAAGTGTTTTCTAAGTTATATTTATGCGTTGACAAATCAAAGTAGTTAGTTGATTGTACTGTCATGTTCTTCCCTAAAAATTTAATTTCCTTTTCCCAAAAGTTCTCTTAACACATTTTAATCACAGTAGTTTTTATAGTAAATAACCTTTTTTTTAAAGAAAATTGTAGCGGTCCAAAATATTCCCCATATATTTTTTTCCAGCTTTATTTTACCTCAAACTGACCCAACCATGAGAAGCAGTCGCTGAGAAAAAGCCTCCAATGTGTTTACAAAGTTAATGGAAAACTGTGAAAAAAAGCTCTTGTTGCAAATTCAAAAATGACTTAAGTTTATTTTGCAATGGTTGTATTAATGCATGCATGGCAACAGTTTAAAGATTACGAATACTAATACTTACGTATCAAACATCATGGATTGGGCACAGGATATTATATCGTATGCTCGTATATGTACTAAGGGTTTGTTCTGATTTACTAAACTAAACTGAATATTTTATGAGAGAAGAAAATTAGAAACTGAATTGAACTGAAAATAAAATGAAGAGAACATGCCCTAAATATAGGTTATTTTCAATAGGAAAAACATACAGAGTACGGAGTACATATTAATTGTAAATATCGAATTCAAATCTTTGTGATGTGTTAGGGTGGTAAAACTTTATCAACGTAAATAAAATAGGAGTAGCTAATTTCAAAATATTTGAGTTTTGTTTGTCTTATGTCTAAAATGATGATGACAATTATGTTTAAGTGAAATTAGGTGAACACTTTACATTACAAAAAATAATGACTTTTTGTCCAAAGTTATATGGCATGATATTCATAATATACCCCTTTAAAAAAAAGTTAAAGTTGCTTAGGAGATTTCAAAAGTTGCATGGGATCTGCTATATATTCAACCAACATGAAGATAAATTGTGTTCTCTCTATAGCATGCCAAAAAATTTAGCCTGTCACCGAATTGTCTTTTTAATTTTTCAATGCTATTAACTTTTAATTTATTTGTTGTGAAAAAAAAAAAAAATTAATTTGTTCATCCCATGCACAACTATTTGACTTTGAGTTGGATCTACAAATTATTTCTCCCCAATTTACTTAAAAATACTTCCATTATTTACACTCATTCGAGGATCATTGATATTAGTCAACAATATAATGATTACACTCATTCGACAATTGCTAGGAATGGGTATTTTATATTGAATTGATTATTATAACTTATTTAAACTTATCTAAATCTATTTACTACCTCTGTTTCTTATTATGTGCAACAAAGGGCTATTATTTGTGAGACATAAAATATTCCTTTGTTGCACAAATAAGAAGCGGAGGTAGTATTTCTAAATAAGCTGAACAATGTATGGGTCTATTCACTTCAACTTAATTTCAGTTCAGTTCAGCTTCAATCGATTTAGTTTAGTTTAGCTCCTAATTTCTTTCTCTCATAAAATATTCATTTCATCTCACTTCAATTCAGTTCAGTAAATGTGAACAGACCTGTATAGAAAAGCATAATAACTAATTTAGATGTTGAACAAAGTAATATATAGAAGTAGACAAATGGAACATAAATGTTAGAATTTTGTACAATAAAAAAAAAATCGAGGAATTAAACAACATACGTAGTAAAATGGTACTCGTACATAAACTTTATAAGAATTTAAAACCTCACATTCCAAAATCGATATTGTTATCATTGGCTAATGAGTAATAACATACGACTAAATATTAAGTACAGTGTAACAGTGATAATCCTATAAGCCTACAAGTAGCATCAAACAAGGCTACCAATAGCTGAGGGCTCCATGCATATAGCTTCGTTGAATTAGCATAATTTTAATTGTAAACCCCAACATTCACGGACTACGTTTGCTCAATTTGCAACCAAAATGCTATCAAGTCTCAACAAAATATGTACAATTATTGTCATTAAGAATTTAAGATGGTGTTTTGTCTATTTGCCTTTTTTTTTTTTTTTTTTTTTCTCGTAGTTATTACCTGTTTTATTGATTGATTTTTTGATATTCTAAGCAAGCAGAGTATATGTCAACAGAGCAGATTGAGTCAGCAGAGCAATTCTAAAGAACAGGGTCTAAACTGAACACATTAAATAAAGTGAAGAAAACAAAGCTTGAATTATCCCTTATCCAAAAAAGAAAAAAAAAACTGTTATGGATAAATTTTAGTAGATCAAAGTGAACGCAAGTCAGCCAAGGTCAACGACAGAGTGTAAGCATCGAAGACTCAAGACTCGACAAACGAAACTCAAGTAACTAACTCCCTATTTTCCAGAACGTAAAAAGGCTTCAAAGACTCGGTCTCTTGCCAGCTAAATTCAGATGTTAGTGGGCTGAGTTGAGGGTCAGTATTCAAGGGGATAGCTCCGAATGATAAGGAGGGCATCTTATCATTTTACAACGGCTACATTGAACCCCTAATAATCGTCTATAAAAGGAGAAGACATCATCAACGTTAGACACACTGAAACCTGGCTACCTAAATACATCGAGCATACATTGTAACCTTTTTCCTTCAAATATTTTACATAGTGAAAGTTTGGTAGATCCTCATTCTACCCGCGGTTTTTACCTTCTTTGGGTTTTTCGCGTCACCAATCCTTTGTGTCATTTTTTTCATTTAAGGCTTTACTTAGTTGATTCGTAACCTAAATTTTGTTATTCAATCCCACTTGACGAAAATTAGCATAAACAATAATCTAGTATTAGTTTATTACATCCATTGATGTAATGCAAAACATATAGAATATGTATAACAACTAACTGGTTTATCTATATGTTTACTCAATTTACCAAAATATTTATTTTTTTATCATTGCATGATGAATTTTATTTCTACGTACCGACGAATGTACCATCAAAATAGCATCTTCAATAATTAATTTGATGTACACGCCGATTTGGCACTACTCAACTTGTAATAAATATGATTTGATTGCCTATCTTAGCTAGAAAGGCTACAACGTACATACACCTTTGTCCAGTTGCCCTGAGTCAATAGATCTTTATGTTTTCATATCGAAAGCCAAATTCAAAGTCCGCAAGGTAGAGAACATTACAGTGTCACACCCATTACTTTACTATATATGTATTACTCCGTACTTAATTCAAATATCAAGTTGTCGGAAAAATAACTCACGTGTAAATTGAGAATGAACTTGAGACTAGTTGCCCATTATACAGGATGTATTGAAATGGAGAAAAAACGGGTTATGAAAATTGATATAACCACATCAAAAAATAATTTTGGCATAGGCAATGTGAAAGCACAGTTTGCAATGCTCCTTTATGTGCATAATTAACTTATAGTGTCTCTAAATTAATTCCTATAGCTTACTTTACATTGTCATAATTACCAATTGGCTTAAAAATGGAACCTTAAAGGCCTTATATGCAGTGGACACTCATCTAATTGTGCTCGACCAATTAAAGTTGATCACAATTGTTCTTCCTTTAGCAACTAACTAATTTCAATCATATGCAAATGTTTTTGAATTGATCAGACAATTCTTCTGATCGATTGACAGTAGTTGGTAGCCATATGGTAGGTCATCACAGTGACTGTTCTTATTTCTTTTAAACTGAAAAAATATACTCCCTCGATTTTATTCAGGGTTTTATTTTGACTTTTACACTATTTTTATACATCCCTTAGACTACTTGTATTATTTATGCTTTATATACAAGAGTAAACATAGTCATTTTAATACTTGTTAGAATTGTCTCAAATTATAATTTTATATTATCAACTTTTTATAATTTATGAATATTATCAAGTATCAACTTATAAAAACAAAGGGAGCATTACATACTTTTTTTTTTTGTATGCAATGTGTTGACTTTTTTTGTACTCAGCTCATACCTTTTATATACTTCGTACACTATAAGAAAAAAAACCTTTTCGTAGCGATTATTTTAACATTTTGTATCAATTGTAATCGCTAATTTTAACCTTTTATATATTGTAGCGAATGTACAATCGCTACGAAAAGACAATTTTCTTGTAGTGGTACTATTTGGTGAATTACAACTAAGAAGAAAAGGTATATATTTAATTATCAATATTTATAATTTCAATTTTATTAATAGTAATTAAAATGTATTAATAAGTATAAAAGTCAAAGCATTACAAGTAAAATTTGCATCAATAATAGGCTAAGAGTTGATGGATTTTCAAGTTGATTTGAATTTTGTTTTGGCGGACTTTCATATTAGATTGGATTTGGATTGAACTTAAACTTTTTTTTTTTACAGAGATTGAGCTTGAACTTATTATAGGTAAAATAAGCATCAATAACAAATTAGACATATATCCCACAAATTCAAACCAAATATGTTCATAATTTTAATAAATTCAAAATTTTAAAATAAGTTGAAAAAATACACCCTTAATGTAACTAGAATATATATTACGGGTGAATTCAAGAATTTTGAAATCAAAAAAGGTTTACAGAAATCAAATTTATAGGAAAAATAAATTTTATTATGACGAAAATTAATTTCAAATAAATTTAAATAACATAAATATAAATAAAAACTACGTAAATTTAAATAAGTTGAAATAAAGTGTGCAAATCAAAATATTACCAGTTAATCTTTTTAATCACACTAAACCTGATAAAAAAAATAAGAATTAAGTTGGTGAATCAATTGGTCATTTTAATTTTATAACAATTAAATTCGAGATAAGTGTAGGCCCTTTCTTTAGTTGCTTTAAGGCCATATTTTTTTCATTTCTTGTTTCATTTCAATCTGAATTTTTGATTGGAAAATCATTGTATCTAAAATCCAAATAAAAAAATTGTATATATAAACCGGGTGCACCTTGCAGCCAAAAGGTAATTCTGCTTATTTTATATCGTAAGATGAGTAAAAAAAAAATGTTATTTAAACAAAAAAGGTACCGTTGAATATACTTACCTATATGTGTAATTGGGTTTATATAAAAAATGTTGATATCCGATTCAAATATTTTTGTCAAATATAGGTTAGGTTCTTAGGTACAATTTTGCATGTTCTAGGTATCTTCTCAATGTTTCTTAAGTCTATAGCTTATTAATTGAGACAAAACTAAGATGAAGCCAACAATATTATAATCAATCAAACAATCAACTACTAAGCACAAATTAAATATACATGTAAACCAGTACTTTAAAATTTTCTTTTTTCCTTGCATTCTAAAACAAACAATTATTAATAATTAATACAGAGTAATATAATTTATGACGGAGTAGTTGTTATGCCTTATGTTATGAGCCAATTAACACATGTGCCAAATATACTTAATTAAGTAGATTCATATGCCTCATCACCTTGAAATGAGGGAATATGTTCATCATATCAAGGATCCGTCTTCATTCATGGATATTGGAAAAAAAATAAAATAAAAAAAGAAAAATCGATGAGTAGATTATTTAAAGATGTACATATTATACTACTAAATTAAAACTTTTATCAATAATTGTAAAATATAATATTCAACGATTATAATTTTTCTAAAATCAAATTTTAGTTAACACAATTTGATATGCTTTTGAACAACAATATAATATATTGTGCACGTTCACAATATATTAGAGGCATGACTACTTTGTCTACTTAACTTTATATGTATTGTATAAATTATATCATCAGTATCCAAAGGAAAAAAAAGTATATACTCATCCCATGAACTTTAAAACCAAGGAGAAAACATTTTTAATCAATTACTAGTCGTGTGCAAGGTATGATATTATTATGCAAGCAATTTTTGCCATTTTATAATATAGTGATTGAATTTTAAAGGAATTTAAAATTGGAGCTCAAAAGTAATTAACATAACCACTTTCCAGTTAGAATTTGAATCTTCTTTTTGAAATTAAAAGGTGTATATCTATGCAAAATGTGGGTCTACCTGTTTTTTTAACTAATTTGATTGCCACGATTGCTTTTGGCACAACTTTTTACCATAGTAAAACAATGCTAGTACTTTACTTTCACATGCATATACAGTTAATACACTATTTTTGGTCTATCTTACGAAGTAATTTCTCAGTTTATTTATCGCAATGTTTGAAATTTTACACTATTTACATAATTTTGGCCGTCCTTTATAATTAATATGTTAGGAAAAATATAATCATCTGAGCCTGCTGTAATGTCTTGTTTTTAGAATTGTCTCAACATATACTTATAAAATATTAAATTTTCATAGTTTTTACTAAGTAGATTAATGTTATAAAAATTGCATTAATAAGTGTGTAGACCCTAAGGATACAATTAAATAAATAGAGAAAGTATTAATCTTGTCTTTTATAAACTTCATAACATTAAAATTTTGAAACAATAACTGGGAAAATTATTGGCGCATAGGCCCTATGTATTAAGGATGCAAATAGGATGTCATTTTTGTAAATAATAAGAACTTAAGGGTGGAAAATATGATGGCAAAAAGTACCACTACATGTATAATGGTACATAAAAAGTATTATTCAAACAACTTATACTTTGATGGTACATTATGCATGTATAGTAGTAACCAAAAATGTACCATTATACCAAAACAAGAGAGAAAATGTACCACCAAACCCCATATTGCACTCCTATGTACATGCCAAATACATAGGCCTTACGCGCCTAGATGCACCTTTTCCTGGATAGAATAATGTTTTGTATTGGATAGAATAATGCTTTTACATAACTTTTTCCTTTTCAGTCCGTCTTGTGTGTAACCAGCCACACCGTGTGGCCACTTATAAAAGAGCAAAGTAATCCATATAAAACTGACCAAGTAACCCCTGTAATACTAACTGAGTAACCCCTATAACACTAACTGAGTAAACCTATAGTACTGACGAAGTAACCCCTTTAACAGTGACTAAGTAACCCCTATTACACTAATGAAGTAACCCTTGCCATACGGTGTGGCCAGCCACATATAAGACTTTGTGTTTCCTTCAGTCCATCTTCTGTGTGACCAGCCACACCGTGTGGCCACTTATAAAAGACCCGTATTTTTCATTAACTCTCCTTTATCTTTTATTTTAATTTGTTTCCACAACAACAACAACAACAACAAAAGGGTCCGAGAGACCAGGGAAAAAAGGAGGGTTGAGAGTTTTAAAAAGTGTAAAATACCATGCAACTTAAAATTAGATTGAGTATTATTTTTTATTTATATAATTATGTTGTGATTAAAAGAGAATATATGAGCTTCTAAATAAGCAGAACAGGTGTCAACTAAACAATAAAAAACAAATTAAATCAGCAGAATAGAACAGAGCATAACAACTCAAATATATTGGGCCGAAGATGAAATACTCGATACCTCACTACGGAGTAGAAAAAACCAAATTGTGAAGGAGAAATGAACGTGCAATTAGTGTAATTAAGCAGACAAGAAAATCTAGAAGGATCCCACACAAAGACAAAGGAAGAAAAAGAGTTGCACACGGTTGGATCAGTCTTTTTGAGCTGAATTTCATGCGGGTATCTCTCACTCTGTCTTTTGCCTTCTTTTTTTTTTTAAAAAAAAAACTATATTTTCAGGAAGAAAAAAAAAAAAAAAAAAAGATGCTATGAAAAAGATGATGGGCATTGTTTGCGATTATAAAATCCAAGTCAATGAGATTTTTTGTCTTTAAAGGAAGGACCCAAGAGCTAACTAGAAAACAATAAGCATTACTTAAATGAGTCTTGTTGTTAAGAAATAAGAGATATTCTCGTTGTTGTAAGATTTGAATCATTGTGTTTGTTTAGAGGTTGAAAGTTTGATTATTTTGTAAAAAATAATAAAAAAAATTGAGAGTTCGATTTATGTTACTAAAAGGTGATTTTAAACAAAATTAACCTATCAAAACTCTCATAAAACACGCTAAAATTACTTATAAATAAAACCTTACAATATTCAACTTATATATACTACTCATATTAGTTAAGTCATTTGCGCTACAAGCCAAGAAGTTAAACATATACATGTATGTTATATCCCTTTTTCTCTTGAACTAAGGGCATGTTCTGACTGACTGAACTGAGCTGAATTGAATATTTTATGAGAGATGGAAATTAAAAACTGACCTGAAAATAAGCTGAACAGAGCAGGCCCTAAGATCTACCATCGATAACTTTTTTTCATTATTTTATCTACTTGCATACATCTTGTACAAGTAAATCGAATCCTAGGGAGTATTACTTATAGGTTTTTAATTTGATATCATTTGTCTTCTCTACTAGTTATGCTATCGATATATATTAGCTAGCAAATTAGCATATATATGCTTAAGTTTGTGGTCTTAATTAGCAAATAAGATCTAGTAGCTTAGTAGTTTTAGGAAGTGATTTAAATCATAACAAAGTTACCTAATTTACTCGCATTAAAATAACTAATTTCTCAATCCAAAATCACTTTTTCGTTACATAATGTTCAAAGGTCAAACCGTCAAAGATCACCATTATAATGTTTGTGATATTATTTGACCAAAACAACGTACATATTACGGAGTACTAAGCAATATAGTATATAATGCGATTATCTAAAGTCATACTGTCATAGTTATAATAATTTCTCATTTGATAGGCTAAAAAGACTTGGCTTATTTGGAGGCTAACCTAACAATATTACTTTTTAATTATGTATTTATAAGATTGTACATAACTAATTAATTTTTGATAGGTACTCTGCCAGCCAGCAAGAGTTTAAATTGATGTGACTTTTATTTGATGATTTAAGTCACTTCTCATTCTAATTTATGTAATGAATTATTATTACAAAAAAAAAAAAAAAGTAACTTGTCATTTTAATTTATTTTAATGAATTATTAAACGAATCTTTATTTATCTTGTCACTAGATTGGGCGGGCCATTAATGGTGACATTTTAACTAAATTATTAACTCATTAACTAAGGTCTAATTGCTAGATTATACAGTAGAGAAGCAAAAGTGTTTTAATTTTTTTTTAAATTTTTTTCCAGAAAATTTAATTATCAAACAAAATATATAGTGGTAGAATTTTGTGACCTCAAAAACTAAATATAGGCCGGTGTTTTATGGCTACTGTCGGTATGTCACTAATACTATGATTTGCGTGCTTAATTAGCTTTATTAGCCAGACATTCTAGCTAATGAGTGGGATGTTTTTATCAAGTTTCAACAAAAGGGACAATGATTTCTATATGGAGTATATGTAGGAGATTCAATTTCTAAATTGACTATCCTGTCAAAAATAAAAAAAAAAACCCTACTAGTTTGTATTATTTTGGATTAATTATACTGAACTGAACATAATTGAATTGAATTAATTGAATTAAATAAGATAGCAGGGGCTTATAAGAGCAATAAGTGAAGTAAAAACTTAAAAATAAGTTCAAATAACATCTTATATACTACCTCCGTTTTTTTAGTTGACACATTTTGACTTTAGCACTATTCACACACTTTTCTCTGACAGTGTTTTTTGATTTATATATAATGAAAAATATAGTCATGTAGGGTCTTGTTAGATTCGTCACGGTATATATTTTCAAAATATCAACTTTTTATAATTTTTGCTTATCGGTAATTAAAGATATTAACGGTTGAATTTGTGCATTGACAAACGCCACTAAAGAAACGTGTCAACTAAAAAGAAACGGAGGAAGTATGATTAACTTATCTTTTCTTACTAAATACCGTGTTTAAATAGCAAATTTTGTTTTGGATAAGGAAGAGCATGCAACATCGTTATTTACAAACAACATATGGGTACATGTCCACTTTTATACTAAATTATATAATTTGGAAATAAATTGTAAAATGAGAGCATAAAGACAGAGTTTGCAAAAAAAAAAAAAAAAAAAAAAAAAAACCTTAAAAAAACTAGGAGTCTAATACTATGTTATTTATTATATAATTATCATTTATATAAAGAAATGTAAATTCAAATAAATTTTCTTTCAAAAAATATATAGATATATTAAATTTGAGAAAAATGAGGGATAGCTACCAAGTTCAATTCACATTTAATATAGCATGCTTCAGATAAGTTTAGTTAAATTCTTAATTTGTTCTCCTTATATTTATTTATTTAGATTGAGATAAGTTCTATTTTTTTAAAAAATAGTTTAGGTAAGATAAAAGGACTAATAAATTCGTTAAATTTGTTCATTTAAGCTCAATTTAAAATAAAATAAAATTTAAGTTTATTTAAGATATGATAAATAATTAACCAATTGTACGCGTATATAGATGTGGCTAATGTAAAAAGAAAAGAAATACTTACAAAAAAAAAAGTTTAACTTAGGTTTATTTGTATGTACAACACGGATGTGGTATGGAGAGAGTGATATGTTGTGAGAAGATCCTTACTCGCAACTATTTTTCCTTTTTTTGGGGTTGGGCCGGGGGGGGGGGTTGTTGGGGCGGAGGGGTGGGTGTTGTAGGGTAAGGAATCCTCTTCCCCCCAATTATGCTAATATGGATTGAAGCACTGAGCCCCAAACTTTAAAGCTGAAAGCAGGAACGTTGCTTCTTTACCACTAGACCAACACTTTGTTGATATGTAACACATTACACATATACTTGATTATTTTGATCAAGGGTGCTTTTAATTATACTCTATATACCAAATATAGAATTTCATAAATACGCAACAAAATCTATCTATTACCCTATACTAAAAGCAAATCCTTAATGACACTTGTCATTATCTTGTAAAAAAATTTTCCATTTTTTTTTTTTTTTTTTTTTTTTTTTTTTGCAAAATCTTTAAGTGACTATTTATATCTTATGATATTTTCTTTTCATATTGACAATCATATTCCATACATATTCAAATGAATTATTTCTAAATATATTTTATATAGTTTATGTAGTATTTTGTAATATTTAACAACCGTGCATTGCATGGGATTTTGACCTAGTTTCTTATTTGTGCCAAACAATTACTTGAATTTTCAGAGAGGTTTTTTTTTGGTTATATTATGATGCCCTCTCGAAATTAATACTTACATTCAATGCTGAATACCAATAACAACAATGATAATCACTATCATCTTTTTATATGTTACTCCGTATAAAGGTTAACATCAATTTAGATAAAATTAGAATTGTTTATTGGCAAAATTTAGAGCATATGAAATGAAGTAATTAAGGTGAACCCAACATGACCTATTTTAGAAAGATTTGGCAGTTGAGCTTACAGCTCGCTATGTGATACTGTGATAAGGATGTGTGAATTAGTCTTAATCAAATAATTAATTAGAAAAAATTCTAACCGAATCATTAGTAAAAGTGCTGAAATTTTTCTCTAAATAATTTAATTTAGACAATTTCTCAACTAATCATTAACGTTATGGTGCACTAATGTGGTCATATCAAACTTATCAATCAGTGCAATAATAATTAACTCAACGTCATACATGGAAAACCCATGAATTATTAAGTTATTAAGTTGTTGCACCTCATTTCCTTCGTTTGGTACAATTAGATTAATTTGCAATCTTAGCAAGTTATGACTTTTTTTTTTCCAGAAATTTCAAACAAATGATCTTACTTCTTGTGCGGTTATAAGATTTTTCACTTATATAATATAAATCATATGTGTGTAACTATTTCACTTTTCCCTTCACACAACTGAAAAGACATTAAAAATTTAGGGCCTGTTCTGTAACATTCAATTCAGTTCAGTTCAGCTCCAATCAATTCAGTTTAGTTCAATAAATCAGAACAGACTCTAGTCCTTAATAAGATAAATTATTTAATTGTTATTCTCTCCGTCATTTTACTATGGTTACATGTTTAAACTTTCCAAAAATAAAATACTGCGGAGTACTTATTTTACATGTTTACCTCTTTTGATTCAATTTCTGGCCTTCTAAGCTAGTTGAGAAAGAAGGTACAGCTTCCTGAGGAGTGAGGATCAAATGACAACATATACAAATGCATATCATACAGAATGGTTAAACAGGACACAACTAGCACGGTACGAGCATTAAACAGATGCATATCAGGGGAAGGAACATAAGAAATAAGTAGTAAGGGAATTCGAACTTCGAAGCCATAACAGCTGGAGATGTCAATAATACAAAAAATTACAAGCAATACATACTGAGCAACTACAATTAGAAGAGCTGAATGCCCATATTGAACCCAATTACAGGAAGAGAAAAGAGGCAAACCAGTTCGACTATTTCGGACCTGAGGGCTTCTTCTTGCCAATAACTTGAATTCCTTTTCCCCTCTTCAAAGTCCTGCAGTTGTTCTTGGTTTGTTGTCTGCGGCAAGGCAAACTCTGAATGTGCCTTACCCATCTGTAGCATTGCATCTCCTTTAATCGCATAATTGTTATAGCATCGATTTGCCTGTGTACAATCCCTCTAATAAAAAACCATGCATTACTTAAATATATCAATATTCACAACCCATTCCCAACACCACCAAATTATAAATTGGAAACTATAAGCAATTTAATATCTATCCATGCAAAATTATCAAAAAACATCTCTAAATTTGGACAATTCTATCACAATTATGAATGAATTCTATGCCATCAAACAGCAGAAAAGCTTCTCATTTCTTCAAACAAGTGAATATCCAGATTCCAAGTATAAATAAAACCACAACAAATTCAAAAATCAATCCCATTTCATAATTTAGCAGTCAAATGGATTTAAATTAGAAATATAATAGAAAGAATAGAAAATACCAGGTGCCCTCGATCATGTACTTGAAGACTTCATCTCTGACCTTTCAAGAATGAAGGGAATACGATATATTAAATGCTAGTAC
The DNA here is from genome assembly GCF_948465745.1 of Chenopodium album. Classification (NCBI taxonomy): domain Eukaryota; kingdom Viridiplantae; phylum Streptophyta; class Magnoliopsida; order Caryophyllales; family Amaranthaceae; genus Chenopodium; species Chenopodium album. The sequence continues at coordinate 55,027,077 of NC_137845.1, read as the reverse complement.
AGGTTTGTTGTACATAATCCTTTGATATAAGATGCAAAATAATAATGATCACCCAAATGATACCATTTTTGTGATACAGAGGCACAGGAAAGCAATTTTTGGCAAAAGATGCATACAGGTGCACAGCTGCATAATCTGATCATTTGAAGAGCAGTCGACGAAGTGGTTTCAGGCCTTTCCACATAGCAAAAAAATCTCATTTGATTAACGAGGTGATTAATAATTCTGGGATAAAATTTGAGCCATCAATAGTTATAGTATTTCACTATATTTTGACACTTGGTACAATCTAGAATCTACCTGTATGAAACATAATTTTCTAGGTCAAAATTCACTATTCTGCAAAAACATTGGAGCTTATTTCAAACATGTAACTTGGTTTTCATGATTCTTCCTCACGAGCTTCTGCAGCAGCTATCTCAGAGTCTAATTTGTTAATAAAATTCTCGCTCACGTGTTTTACTACTGAGATCATATCAAGGACTATACTAGGATCTACACCTGCACCCCCACGCTTGGAAAGACCACATATAAGGCCCTTCCTAATGATAGAGACAGACATTGCGGAACTCATTTGAGATTCCTCCTCTTCTATTGCATCTACTAGTACTATGTAATGTTTTCCTACCTGCATAATGCATAGAGTTGTCACAAATAGAGCATAAATCTCTTTTCAATTTTGAAGAAGATAGGTATTTGTGTCTTGTGCATAATGGTTAATTAGACGAGAATATAACACAAGACAAATAAAACCATTTATGCTTTACAAAAGAAATTGTGATGAATGGTGCGGAGCCTTGGTTAATGTAACAATCACAGGTACTGCAGAAGTGTCAAACTGTAAAAATTCTTCATCGCTAACATCAACTTCAGGTTGATCACCAGCAGATGTTGAACCAGCAGCAATGACATTAACTTTTGGAATGCCAGTATCACTTAAAGCAGCCTGTTCAAGAAGTGGGATCAGCAAACATTATCAATAGACCATCAAGTATAAAATAAAGTGCTTTTAGACGAATGTCAGCATGAATGTCAAAGCTATAGCAGCAGCACACATGTCCTTGGATTCTGAACAAATTCCACTCCCTTATACTCAAAAAATGGTTCTTAATTTCAAAACCCTGCATTTCTGTTTATAGAAGTTAAGATGCTAAGTTTCTGCTAACCCAAAGGACATATAGCTCCATTAATAGGTTGCTTGAGCTAAGCACCTCATGTAAGTACAGTATATCCATTAAACAAAGTTGAAAGTTGTAAAGGAGTAACAGGACTACAGAATGGGGAATTGGGAACAGAAGAGTAAATTCTCTTCACCTTAATGTGGAGAGGAAGATGTACTTCCTCAACTTTCTTGTATGATTTGACTTTAGACAATAAAAGCTCTCAAAGTTTTGACTGACAGATCTCGGAGGGCAGGAAATATAATTACAGGCCAAGCTAATTTCATGAACATGTTAGGAAAAGGTTGGCAGCGGCACAAAAAAATTAAGTAATAGCTTGATTGCAGCACCTAAGTTATCCAGCATATTCCCATCTGAACTGACCACAAGGCCATCAATATAAAGATCCCAACAAACCTTCCCTTCCACAATAGATAGGGATGAAAGATCAATTCCAGCTCCTAAAACAAAGTGTATCATACATTATCCACAGCTCTTTCACCTTGATAAAACACGTGAATATCAAGTTAATGCATGTTTATACAAAAGTCCCTACCTGCTCCACTTTTACCACCCAAGAGGCAACGCTGGAGATCAGCAGCAAGTTCTGTTGATAACGCCTCGCCTCCTTTGCCCTGTGACAAGAGTCATTTAAAGTAATCCCTGGTCAATAACAATGAACAACGACATGTATATTTGCTTGTCCTAGTGTACAGGGCAACAAAATTATCAAAAGATGGAGTTCATACAGAATAAAACTCAAGTAAGAAAGCACAAAAATACATTACATATATGTTGGGAGCTAATGAGAATTTGACTACAAAAAGCTATCTACATTCTCACTTTTTGACCAAAAAATAGCACTTCAAATGATAGACAGCAACAAATTTGAGCAACGGTTTTCAACAATCCATACAAAATCATAGGAGGTTGGAATGAAAGACTACTTTCCATATCTAACAGGTCATTAGAATTCAAAAATAAATTCTAGTGAATGAACACTTAATCCGTAGCCTGTCAAAGTCCCTAACAATCAAGGATTAAACATGACTTTGCTACCCCTGAACATCTCAAAGTCGTATTTTTAATCCTTTATTTATATTCTGACAAAGGGAGTTAATACTTAATAGGCAATGAATTAATAGATAGAACAATATAAAGAAAAAGAAAACCTGAAAGATAGGTGCAGCCGTAGCACTACAATCAATGTGTATTGAAACCTTTCCTTTATCGGGTTGAGAGGAATTAGGAATAGGGTCTCCCTAATTCAGCCTGCACTCGATCAAACACACTCATTACAACCAAAACTAACTATGGATGAGAGCTTAAATCATTACATTCCAAAAGAGGGTCTCCAAAATAATCTACCTTGACACTAGCAATGACATTGGTTCCCCCAATTCGCACTCTTGCTGAACCATTTGCCTATAATTAACAACAATCATCATCTAAATTTCCACTGAAATTGTGATAATAAGAATGGAAGGGGTTCAAGGGAGGAGCAAGACCTGTGGAATGACCCCAATATCAGTGAAAATAGGTCGGTAAGATAAGCGTTTGCGACCATCACAACGAAGATTTTGAGCAATACCATCTCTTATGAAGCTCTTTTCTCCAAATGATAGTCCCACCATGTTCAATTTCCTAGTATAAACAAGTAATAATCGCACATAAACAGTATTATTAATAAACCTGCTAAATTAAACTGAGTAATTGAAATGGTTCAATGGTATTAAGGCCTTATTAATAATCAATCTAAACTATCAATTTGGCTTGAAACTTGCAACACATTAGCAACCAAATTTGACAAAATTACCAAATTAAGATAGGAAAATTACATTAAATTCTTTGGCTTCAGAATACACAGCAAAATTACAGCAACAAAACGGATCAATGGATCATTATAACTAATAGTTCAAGAATCCGAACCCTAAATTGACGATACTGACAATTAAATCAAAGAAAATGTGAAACTAAATTCTAGATATTCGATGATTAATTTCAAGAAATAAATAAAAAAACAAGTATCTCAGAACTCAAAAGCCGCTTCAATGGAGGAGGAAATCAGGGAAAGCTCAGAAGGCTCTTCAATGGAGATTTCAGAGTACGGTTCAGTGGAGAAGCAGCGTAAAAGTGATACTCTCTGTAAGCTACAAAGGGGAAGTTCTCCCTCGCTTTTTTATTTTTTATTTAGTGTTTAATTTGACTGGCACATTGCAATTTTGACCAATATCACCAATATGATTAGAGTGTACTTCCTTCATTTCATAATAATCGGGTAATAGATATGTATAAAATCCTACCTAAAATACCTATCCCACAATTAGCTTATTGGTCATTTCATACTCATTCACCTTTAAGCTATCAACTATTTACCAAACACTTTTATATAATCAGCTAATAAAATAAGTTAGTCAAATCAGTTAATACAATCAGCTAGTCAAAATCAGCTAACATAATCAGCTTCAGCTTTCAGCTTTAAGCTATTCACCAAACACGACCTTTATTAAAACTACTTTTTCTGGAAAAATCTAATATTGCTTCGTTTATTTAATTAAAAAGGAATTGAATAATATTTTAGGTAAATGTTTATGGAAGAATAATAAACACCAAATAAGACCCAATATATTTTTCGTAAGATAATATAAAAGATTTTGAATGATATTATTATAATTATATCAGATATTCATTAAAAAAAAAAAGTTAAAAGGAAAAGGAGGGTTTTGGAGGGAAAAAACAGCACCAGGATGTGACTTGTGTAACTCTTGGTGTCTGTTTTAGTATTTAGTTATTGATGATTGATTGTATCAAATATTAAAAAAAAATAAAAAATAAAAAATAAAAACGAAAGGAGAGTTTTGGAGGGAAAAAACTGTATCAGGATGTGACATGTGTCACTCCCGTTGTCTATTTTAGTATTTAGTTATTATTGATTCCCTAGGCAAAAAAAAAAAAAAAAAAAAAAAAAAAAAAAAAAAAAAAAAAAAAAAAGAGTTTTAGAGGGAAAATTCCGAATTCCCTCCCAATAAAACTCCAATTTAGTATAGAGCTAAGATACATGGACACTTTACCTAACTGTCGTATTCGTGTCAGACACCGACACTTGTTGGACACACAACGATACGTCTCGGACCGTGTCCTATTTTGATATGGTGTGTTGTATTTTGTGACACGACACTATCTTTTTCAACTTTTTTTTAATGTGAAAATTTAAGTAAAGTAAGATAAATAATGTAATAGTTACGGATTTTTACTAAACTGAAATAGTTTTATTAAACTGAAATTATTTTTACTAAACTAAATTTATTTTTTTACCGATCTAAACTTATTTTTACTGGACTACAACTATATTATCAAAGTTAATACGAAGTATATAAATAGTAAATGAAAAATCAAACTCGTCAATTATTTTGGGACGGGAGGAATATTATTTATTAACTAGATTAGTCCCGTGCGATGCACGATTTTAAAAATAAAAAATTTACTTGTAAGTGTATGTAATTTAAATATTTTAAGCAAAATATTATAAATCGTGATCCCTCTCATTAGATTAATTGATCTAAAATGAAATACATGATGTTGAATATTCTAATTAATTAACTTCATAGATATAATAAAATGTTAAAAATGTTACCATTCATTTTTCATTCATTATAGAAAATTTGAATCATTAGTAAAGAGTCAAAAATCCAAACTCCACAATCACTAAAATAATGTAAGAGATTGTTCTTTAAAAAAATCTATGTAAGAGGAAAAAAAATGTGAAAGAGACCAATCGTCAATTATTTATTTTTATTCCATAGGAATATAAATTTTGTATCAATTACATTATACTAAAGGCGAAACTTAGAGAACACTTGACAAAATATTATAAAAAGTTTTCCCTCCAAAAACACTTACTAAAAAAAACTTATTGTAATTAAATTATGACTTTTAGTTTGTATAAAATCTAAAATAAATGTCCTTAAATATCAAATTGCCCATTATAACTGTTATATGTTTAATTAATTTCTTTCACAATATTTCATACTTTTTACTACTAAGTCTATTTATATCCATTATTTTTGGTAAAATTTATTGTCATTAGAATATTTAACAACCGTGCATTGCACGAGCTTTTAGAAAAATGTATAATCAATCATTTTCAAACATTAGCTTTACCTTGAAAAAGAATAAAATAAAAAGAATGATGTCAATAATAGTTTTGGAGAGAAAATTTTATATAAGAAGCTGCCACGTGGATAATACTGACATCAGCGGTTGTTACATTAATATTATTTATAGATAGATTCCCAATAAACACCACTTGTACAATATGTTACCTCGACTCATACGCTGTTTCTCTTTCCCCTTCCCTCAACTTTCCTCCAAGGTCTTATATATATATATATATATATATATATATATATATATATATATATATATATGGCTATTTAGGCCAAAAATAGTCTAATACTTCAAAAATTAGACTATTTTTGTTTAATCCCTTTATTTTCTTTGTTTTTCTCTAGATTTTCATTAATATTTTCAATAAATCTACACGAGTAGTATGTGTAGGTTTTCGTTCTCCCTATGATGGAGTGGGTTGTTAGAGTTGTTGATAGTAGGTGTAGTTGTTTGTTCCCCATAGGCGATTAATGTGGGTTAGGGTTTATTCATAAAAAAATATATATCTTTTGCCTCGGGATCGATTTGTTGGTAAAGAACTAAAGATTCCTACGGGGTAACAACAACTGTCAAATTAAATTTTCAAACATATTCAAATGAATAGATGAAATTCATCCGTCCGATAACGAGAAATCATTAGATCGTCTTTCTAAAAAGGTTGTATATTATAAGAAACTAGTATTTACCCCGTGCAATGCACGAGTTTAACTTTTTGATGTGTTTTATAGTGAAGGGTTGGTTGATTAAAGAATTATCTTATAAAAGTTAGTTTTTGTATGAATTTTGAAAGAAGAAACAAATTGTTTGAAAAGAAATTTAAGAAGAATAAAGTGTCATTTGGGAATAAATTGAACATTAGAATGAAAAGACATGTATTAAAAAAATAATTAGAAAAAAAAATTGGAAAACAAAAATGACATATGACACTCTAAATTTCTTTTAAGTTAACCTGTTATTAAATATTATTATAGATTACCTTTTCAGATCTTTAATTTGTGACTAAGTATTAGTTTATAATTATGCTTGTAGAGTTGTAGATAGCAAAAAACACCTTTTAAAATCAAAAGCTTGGCTTGTAAAATTCATTTTCACACATCAAATATTGATTCTTCTAAACTTCTTGTTAGAAGCCATAAATTTTTTTTTTTTTTAATCTCTAGCTAGCTAGTAACAACAATAATCAAATTATCAACATTCCAAAGAACTTAACTTACACTAAATCTAAACGCACACATGAAATCTAACTATACATAATCAAAAATCAAGAGGGGGTTAAAAACGAATTCCAAAAGAAAAATAAATCCAAATATATGGTAATTAAGTATATTTTTCTAATACAAGTGTGTTCCTAAAGATGGCCTAGACAAAGTGTACAAAATTATCTTGTAAAAAAAGCTTAAGAATAGTATAATCAATAATTGATCAAGCAAGGAAATGGTCTTAATTACTTTTTTGGTATGACCCAAGTTAAGATTTAAGGGTGAACATTTGAGCTCTAATGAGTATGATGCTTCAGTTCCATGCAAATTTGGATCGAATATCAATTCCCCTAAAACAGCTTTGAAGTCTCCAGCACTCCATTCCTGTCATCACATATAAATTAAGCAAGTTCGTATCAAATTACAAATCCTAAACATGATACTTCGTAAAAAAAAAAATTGTACTATTTCAATTGATTGTGTATAGGGTTCGCCCTAATTCCATAGAGTACTGCATTAGTAACGTGTGAACTTATTATTTAGATACAAAAGAAGTAATTTACTTACTTGAATTATTAGAACCTACTACGTATAAGAAGTCATCTATGTTTATTGCAACTTAAACTCGTACAAAGCCTTATTACTACTAATTAATTAACTTAGGGCTTGTTTGGCGTTGTTTTTTGTTTTCAGTTTTTTGTTTTTTTGAAAACAAAAAACCAAAAACAGGGAACATGAAAAAAAATGTTTCTACTTTTCTATTGTCAGTGATGCCAAACGAACCCTTAATTATATGATTTTGAAAAACAAAAAACCAAAAAAATAGAAAACCACAGTGATGCCAAACGAATCCTTAATTAAGAGTATAAGACGGCTATAAATAAGAGAAAGACGTACCTTGAGTTGTTCTCCAACAGTGACAACAATGGTATCAGGGTCAGTGCTGAAGGACAAAGGGCCTTTATCTGTATGCACATAGAATTCGCCGCGTTCCATAGCCATATGCAGACTCAAAGCATGATCATACGACTCGTGGATGTCCTCGTTTGATACGAGCAGGCTAGGGTGTGTGTCATTGTACCTATATAAGCTTATTATGGATTCCCTCTCCTCGATCACCTTCTCAAATCGCTTATCTGAGAATTTTGACAGTACTTCTGCTAATTCCTCTGAGATTCTGTCAAGTTTGCTCACTACACCTTCCATCTTACGGCTGCAAATTAAACACCAAATGTACCATAAATTTAATTTGTAATTCAAGATGTTGCATAAGCTATGATTAGTTATATTTAAATTAAAATAACGCAAATATATTGATATCCAAATTTTGAAGATAAGGCCCTCCAAAATCTATTGTATGCATTTTAACTTGCTAAAGTTTCAACTTGAGCATTGGATCTCAACTGACACGAGTACTTGAGGTTAAATGAAAAGCTCAAAAACATATGTAGACTTTATAATATGCAAGGATGACATGAATTTAACAAGTGTTGCACCTTAATTACAAACCCGAATATACTAGATTGATAGTGTATATAACCAATTTTGGGCATTCAACGAACCATCCACGTCATCTAATAAGCTCTTAATTGGTTGAGTTGTCCAACACATAATTGGTTTACATAAATGACTAATTATTAATGTATTAATCCTAGCAAGGTACCAAATATGGCCACATCTAACCAATGTACCATTCTAACCATTTGAAAGACCATTACATCCATTTGAACTTAGATTATACAACATGACTTGTAAAATCATTGTGAAATGGAGATAGTACTAAATCAGATCGGATTCAATAATATTCTTTCACATACAAGACCATACACATATATATAACACTAAACTATAGAGAACAAATGATACGGTATACTACGTATTTTACCTGAAATCGCGGTATCGATCGGACCCCATGACCTCCCGAGCCCAAAGCAACATAGCCTTATCAGATTGAAACCAAACAAACTCCTCTCGATTACCAACCCTATCAACGAAACTCTTCCTAAACTTAGTCTTCCGCTCATCAAGACTTTTGAAGAACAGCTCGACCTCGGTTTTAACCAACCGAACCTCCTGCCTCTCGATCCCATGCCCAACGATCCGAACCACCCCAAACTCCCTCGCCGACCGAACCAGCCTCTCGATAGAGTTCCCAACCCTCGAGACTAATAGCCTGTAGTCTATCTGAGCCGGGATTCGAACCTGGGTCGTGTGAGACAAGTTGTAAGGATCAGGTAGACGTAAGTAGGGTATTTGTAGGTTGTTTGTAAAGTAATCAGTTAGCTTGCGATCGTCTATTGCAGCTGATCGAGACCCTTTCGCATTCGGTATCGGAGATGGTGGCATTGCAAAGGATTTCATCATTTTCGACGACGATGATAGTGTCAACGACGATCGTCTCTCACGGGGTGTTGAAGGGGTCATGTAATGGTGGTGTTGGTTATTATTGTGTGATGACATTTTTGGTGAAAGAGAGAGAAAGAACAGAGGGTTTGGAGGTGGTCTTACGGTGTATTCTGTTATTTTACAACACTATAATAGAGAAGACGTTGAGGAAACAAAGTGGGTTGGCACGTCTAATCTCTAATCTCAAAATTAATTTCTATTTAGTGTCTTAAATTATTTTGTTTCTTCAATGTTTTTTTTTTTTTAAAAAAAAAATTATTATAATTTTTCATGATTGTGAGTTGTGACCATAAAAAGAGTATTGAGTCTCATTTCACATACCATTTAATATAATTGGTCCACATTATATTAACTATTCATTTTCTTAATTTAATTTTTAATATATAGAAAATAAAAGTAAATAGAATTTACATGATTTATGGCGATATCATGTGAATAACCATTATGGTTACTTCGTTGGTGTTATAAAGGTTATGAGGTTAGTTTTACATGAGTTACTTCATTAGTGTTTTAGGGTTATTCAGTTAATGTTATAGATATTATTACTTGTTCGGTATTACAAGGGTAGTTACTTCGTTAGTGTTATTGGAATTACTTTATACTTTTATAAGCCAGTGCGTGGTTCCTGCAGGCGGATGCACGATCTGCATGGTGCATCTCTTCAAAAAAAAAAAGCAGAAAGAACATTATATAGAGATGTAAAGAACATTTAGTTAAAGTGAAAAGAACATGTTATAGAATTGTAAAGAGAACATTGTATAGAAATGTAAAGAACATTCAGTTAAAGTGAAAAGAACATGTTATAGAATGTTAAATAATGTTTTTTATCTTCATGTTCTTTGAAATGTTCATTACATTAAATTATCATTATAGGTGATCAAAAATTCAGGTCGGGCCGTGCCTTAACATAATATCTTGTGCCCAAACCCAGAAAATATAGCAAGCTTTTCGGGCTTTATTCGGGTCGGGTTTGGATTTTTAACTAAATGCATTTTTAGGCTTGTCCAAACCCGTCTTATTTTCGGGCCGGATCTGCCGGGCTGAAGTTGACCACCTCCAATTATCATGTTCTTTATTAATATTACGGATGTTCTTTAGATATATATAAAAGAACATAAAGTTTGATTTTTTTTTTTTACAAAATAGCTATATGTTCTTTACAAAACAACTATATGTTTATTACAACTATATGTGATTGATGTTCTTTATAAAATAGCTAGATGTTCTTTTGTAAAATAACTATATGTTCTTTACTGGACAACTAAATGTTCATTCCGTCTTTTTAAAAAGAAAACGGATGCACGGAGGATTGTGCATCCGCCTCCATGGAAAAAATTTCATTTATAAGCGGCTACATGCATGGTGTGGTTAGCCGCATACAAAACACATGGTTTATATTCTAGATCTTATATCTCTCTCTCTCTCTCTCTCAGTTATAAAAGGACAATATGAGCATGACGTGTGCGTGGCCTAGCTAAGAGAGACATAATTAGATAATGAAAGGTTCAAAGTATATATATTAAGGAAGAAAACCAACCATAAAGCATAGCCTAAGACACGTGTCTATCATGTACAGGGCAACCGACCTTCCTAGGTTAAGAAACCTTAGGAGCATGATCTCCAACATCCCTATAAATACCCCATATTTCAATGATGGGAAAAAAGAGTTCACAATTACCAAAGGCACCATGCCCAAAAAATGCTGTCACTTATCTCTATTAATTTTGTTTTTGGTTACTAACTTGATCATCGGAGGCGAATCTCTAGTAAACCGGAGATTCGTTGTTTTGTAGGTTTCCAAGCCGTACGGGTCCTGCATTTTGGATTTGTCTCTCGAAGGAAACCATACCCTTCTTTTTGGTATCCCAAAAATCCCGAAGCACCTTGGTTTTCATTGAATGTGACCCTATGCTTATCTAGAAGGTGAAAAAAATATATATATTATGGTTAGAAATTTAGAAAAATAATTTTCTTATAGTTTTTTTCTATATAACTTTTTTTTTAGTTGAAATAAAGTATTCATAATTGGTAAAAAATTATCTAGAATAGATCTGAATTAAGCATATATTTAAACCAATTTTATTAAATTTGCTTAAAAAATACTTCCTCTATTTTTTAAGTTGACACCTTTCTATTATCACGCTTGCCAATGCATGTTTTTAACGCTTAATAACTCTAAATATTAACATTGTAAAATTATAAAAAGTAGATATTAATAAAATATATATCAAGACGATTGAAACAAGATCTCACATGACTATATTTTATCTTATCTATAAGTCACAAAAGCGGGTTAAAGTGTAATGTGTAAATAGTGTAAAAGTCAAACAGTGTGAACTAAAAAAAAACGGAGGAAGTAATATATTATTTACGAGTTAAAGGACTAAAAGTTATCAAAAATAAAAATCGAAAATAAATTTTTTATCCAAAAAAATATACTTGATATAGCTTACCTAACATCTAATGTGACATGTTTATGCATAGTTGTTGCTTATATGGCGCGACGCTTGTTGAAACTTTAGAGTGGCAAGTGTTGTTGTCTCGTGACCTGGCAGCGAGATTCGGCTTTATTTATTATTAGTGATTTGATAGGATGACAATAAGGGTAGTCGCTACATTATATGCAACTAATGCAAAGGTATAAAGTGACCATTGCATTAGGTCTTTTTGCCATTACGTTAGGGCTGATGCAACGCCATTCGGTACGATGTTGTTGCATTAGGTCTAATGTGACATGGATTTTGGAATTTATTGCAACGGATTTGGAAGTTGCATTAGCTTTGAAATATAAAGAGATCACTCTGTCCATATTGGCCTCTCGATTTGCGGCATCAATCAATAATTTTGCATTCAACCAACATACAAACAAGATTCAATTTGTTTCCTAATTAATATTAGGCTAAATTGGTTAAATATTTAATGCACAAGTATTATTGTTCAATCCGTTACATAACTTGACCCATGCATATGACAGTAAAAGGTTATTCATCACCAGATTTGGATCGAGGCGACATACTAATATAAAATTAGGTTTTTATAACATTTTTTTTATATAGTAGTTTTGTTGATTCCGCTATAAGCCTATAAAAGATATGAAAAACACCTTATGATAGGTGTTACTCCGTATTAAATAAACGCTATCATACGTATTGTTATTAATATTATAGCGTTTCCATAAAGACCACTATTAAAACATTGACGTATTAAAACCTAAAAACTAAACCGCCATTAAGCCCATAGTGGTTCATTTCCTTTCCTTTTAAAAAAAATTTCCAAACTCGATTTCCCGATTTCACTGCAATTCAACTGAGATTTCAAAATTTACGGTCCATAATTAATTGCATATTGATATTCAATTTCAGGTTTGTTTCTCATTCCTAAGCTAAATTTTGATATTGATGTTTTATGTTTTTTACTTAGCTTATTAGTGAAATCGTGGTGTTTAACCTGATTGATATTCATGATCTTTAATTATATGTGATTAATTGGATTTTTTTTTTATTGATAAAAATAAATTTCTACGGTTTTTATGATCGATGGATTGTTGGACTTCTGCCAGAAAAAGAAGCAATTTTTTTTAAAAGATAAACTTAGTTTGAGTGTAATTTGTTAATGGTTTTTAAGCGATGAGTTAGTTTGCATTATACGAATAGGAGGCCTTATATCTAACATTAGTTTGTATTACATACTAGTAATTAAGGGTCAAAGTAATCAGGTAAGATTTCCCAGCCAAGAGATAAACCAGTCACTTAAACAAACAGTAATTAAAGGTCAAAGTAATCACCCTAATTACGAGCTAACGACCCTTTGAGAGGTTATTTTGTAGAAGAATTTTGTTAATTATTGGCTAGTATAGTAGTATATATAGATAGAATCTTTTAGCTGAATTTTGGTACTGTACACCCAACTTACCTAAGGTTAGTGTACACTCTTCTTAAATAAAAAACAATCATCAAAATGAGAACAATATACACATGGGTGTACGTACACCTGAGTGTACATAACAAGCTCTCGAATTTTGGAATTATGATCCATTGATTAGGATAGGTGTTTGGTTTGTAGTTTTTAGGTATGAGACATGGGGTTGGAATGAGTAAAACCTATACTTAATATTTATTTAAGAAAAATCTAATTTTTAAACTCATACCTTAAACCCAGAAGGTATGGGGTTTAGAAACTGTTTAGGCCAAAATCTGACTGCTAGATTCGACCAGGTTCTATAGGACAACAACTAGATTAATAAGTATGCAAATGATAGTGTAGGTTCAATGAATGAGGGTGAATAACCTACCAAGATGAACAAAGGGGAAAGGGAAGAAGAGACACAAGATGATGACGCAGAAAACCCAGGAATAGGGGTTAAAACTATGGGTGGCGTTGAGTCCACCAATCTACTAGTTTGAGAATTAAGCACAGGTACAATGCATGTTGTTTTTTGATCGAGAACGAACCTGTAATTTAGTTCTAATTACTAACTGCTATAGAATATAATGCCTATGGCTCGTATCTTGTCTTTTTACAATGGTTTTCCATCCTATTTATAGTAGGGGAGCCTTTTGAAGTCTTGTAACAACTTCTTTGATGATTCCTTGAAAGTAGGAGTGAGCTGCCAGGTTCAGCTCCGAGATTTATGCCATGTTCTCTTTGTGCTTATCCATTGCCTTTTGACTTGTTCTTTGCCTATGATCAGTTGGAGAACAGTGGGAGTGTCCTTCATGAAAGTAGGAGAGGTAGTTTGTCCCTTTGATTTGGTCTTCAACAAATGTGGACTGATTTGTGGTGCAGATACAATTAACATTTTTAATTGACTTACTCTTGGTGGGAAATATCCCCTCCTTGTTCGTAGGAAAACTTATAACAAATTTGACTTTGTTTTAACTTAGATTCTCTTAGAATATTCCTTGGAAATATCTTTGTTTGATTTCGTTTAATACCTGGAACCAGGTAGCTAATCACGTAGCAATCTGTAACCTGCAACCTAGCAACCTGCGGACATCTGAACCTGTAGTGAAAATTTAGGCACAACAGAAACCCAAGGAAGAAGGTGGGTATGGTTCATACCACATCTCTACGTATCAAATAAAATAAAAATATCATTCCTAAACAACAACCAAACACAATGTATTAAGAATCAAGTCCAACCCCATACCACCCTAATTTCATTTTTAATTCCAAACTCATACCACTTTAGGAACCAAACGCCCCTATAGGGCTTGGCAATTTAATGCCAAGGTGTAATATGATCTATAAAGTACATAGCTGTAACATGTTGGCCACAATATATACATAGTTGTATCATTTACATCAAGGAGTATAATTTGAGAAATTTTTATGTAGTACATTAAGGAGTAACTAATAAGTGCTTGTAAATGATAGCAAATGATTATGTTTTTTAATTCTTTTTTGAGTATATATAAGGAAATAATCAGTATAATCAAGTATTGAGGCTGATTCGTACATTATGAAGAATTTCATACACAATTAATTCGTAAAATTTCAGGTGAACAATTATGAAGAAGTCAAAGAATAATGCGACTTTGGCTATTGTTGAAGATACAAGGGAGGAGCCGATAGTAGTTCCTTTGTCTCAAAAAGGAGGTATAAAATTGGATGAAATTGAGCAAGTAAGTAATAATTCAGATGATTTAAACGATGCTTCTTTTACAAAGAGAAGGAAATTTACAAAAACCCGACTAGCTGAGCTTCCGTTGGACCTGCAGTGTAACATCCTTCTACGGCTATCTATCAAACCTCTTATCCGTTGTCAATGTGTTTGCAAGTTTTTGCATAATCTAATTAAGAATCCAAATTTTACAAAATTACACTCGCTTAAAATTATGAATAATAAGGCCAATTTTAGTACCCAAGTCGTCCTCTTTAGTGAACATCACTTTGATGTCTTAGTTATAGAATTAGAGTTAGAGGAGGTGAAAAGGCTATAGGTTACTCGAATCATCACGACCCAAACCCAAAACACAAATTCAAACCCGTTGGTTGTTGCAATGGCTTGCTTTGCATCCTAAATTTGAGTTGTTTCAAATTTTGTTTACAACCCTCAAAGCAGCGACGAAATTAGAGTGATAAGCCATAACTTTGATGAGAATGATGTTCTTGGATTTGGTTATGAGTGCATGAGCCATGATTATAAAATCTTACGTTTATTCCATAATAAACGTCGTGGTTGTTATTATTATGCCATGTTTAGCTTCAAGTCTAGTTCATGGAAGTATATTAAACTCTATCCGTTTGACTATCATAAAAATATTAAGAAAACATTAGTTTTCTCTAATAATGTGTTTCATTTGGTACCTCTATCTAACAAAGAATATGCTCCAATAATAGGTATTGGCCTTGAAAAGGAAATGCTCTTTGAGTTACCCTTGCCTAGTCGTGATTTGATAATGTGGGATCTAGTCCATATAAGGGGATGTCTTCATTTAGTGTCTTATATTGAAAAGCCGTATGAGATAGACATATGGATCATGGGAGTGTATCGTGTGAAAGATTCATGGACTAAATTGATTCACTTGTCACACGAACAAATACCGAAAAGTGTACCAGTAGATGGTCACGATTTTATATTCTCAAGGCCTTGCGCGTATTCAAAGAATGGACGGGAGATCCTAGTAGGTATAGGAAGACTAATCAAGGCTTCATTTTGGTTCGATCTACGCAGTCATCAATCAAGGAAGCTTGAAATTGATTGGGAAGCAGGTAAGTATCAACCCATACCGTTGCTCGGTTCTTGTGATTCCCCCCACCAATGATGATTTGTTTGGTTCTGGTGACTCCCCAACTTACCACTGGGGTTCCTGTGACGAGGACGAGGACGATTTGCTGACTTCTTGTACCGACGAGGAAAACTTATTTTAACCTGCTTTACTACTCATGTCCCTTGTTTTTAAGCTCTTATATTAAAAAAACTTGGATATATATATTTGTATTTATTGAGTTTATCTCAGCACATAGCCGCTATGCATTTACAAAGAGTATAGGAGGGCAAAAATATAAATTTGACAAGCTTCTGGAGAAAAGCCGACTCTACAGTGATACATTATATGTAGTTATGTATCATTATGCATATATAATGTACCATTAAAGTATAAGTTGTCTTAATAGTACTTTTTGTGTACTATTATGCATGTAGTGGTACTTTTTACCATCCTATATGTTGATTATTTTCCCCCAAAATACTTATCACCTCTCACCTATTATGCATGTAGTGATACATTTTTTCATCCTATATGTTTGCTAAACAATAGCAGCTATGCGCTAAGGGTTAATCCTAATTGAGTAGTGTTGGGTGTGGGCCCAAATTTTCTAATTCTATTATTTTGATGGGTATTTGTTCATGTTCTAGAAGCTTTTGGATACATATAGTATGATTAGTATTGCTCCTAGAATTTTCTACTAGCTTGTATCATGCAAGACGCTAAAATGTTCTAGAGAATTCTTGGAATAAGGCTACAATAATAATACAATACTACATGGTCCGTGAACGTTCTAGAATATTAAGGCTACAAGAATGATGGAGGAATTTTTGGAATATTCCAGTCATTTCTTCCAAGCTCCATCTACAACTATAAATACGAGTCATGGGCATTCAATACTCACAAGAAAGCATACCATATACACAAGTCTTTCATCTCCTTATAATTCTCTACCAATTTACCTTTTCTCTACGAATTCACTATATTTTTTTTACTACTTATCTTGCTTTGTTTTATCTTTCTCTTGTTATTTTATCAATCTCTCTATTTTTAATTTGCTTCTGCTAACCCAAACAAGTAGTGTAATACAACCTATAATATACGAATAGTGTTATTTCATTCTTTGGGATTTATTGGTTTGTCTTAATGCATAATTCTCCCTCAGTTTGCAGTTTAAAAAACATAAGTCTTATACGCGGTATAAGAATATAAATGTGATAATATTACATAATACAAATAATTAAGTATAAAATTATTAAACTAAATATGACTTGCTGCTTGGATAATTTAATAATCAATGTGATTATATCACATAACTAGTTTAAGTCCCGTGCAATGGACGGTTATTATTAAATTTTATAAAGAGTTATTGTATTGAATTTTGTAAAAAAATTAAACTCATAATACTAATTCAAAAATAAATATAACTTTAATTTTATATGTAACTCTATCAATGTCAAGATTAGTAACACTTAGACTTGATTTAAAAAAAGAGGTCTTTGAAGTTTTTATTTTTTGTAAAAAAATTCTAAGGATAGTACCCGCACATGTTGCGTTAGTATTGATACGACTTTTAAGAGTGGAAAATAAAGTGTGTATATATATATATATATATATATATATATATATATATATATATATATATATCTTAACAAAATGATTTTATTTTTAATTGAATTAAACATTATTGCAAAAGTATCAAAATTGAAAGAAGAAAAAAAGTTAATAATATTATCGAAGACTAAAATAATATATAGTAGTATTGTTTAATAATATTTTCCTCATTTTTTTTACAAAAATAATAACAAATAAAAGACTACTTATATGTAAAAATATATTAGTTGGGTTTATATGGAGAATTATTATTGTTAAGAATTTTAATTGGAAGAAAGGTATTTTAAATTATTATAAAATGATTTTCTTAAAGAATTTTGCGTAAAAACGGAAAGTAAAATGGGCGGGAAAATTGTTAATGAGATTGTGACAAGTGTCATTTTTTATTCGCTTTTAGTATAGGTTAATTGATTGATACATTTAACTCTGTCGGATATAACAATCACCATAACCAATTGATGCAATAATTATAATTAACCTACACTCTCTAAAACATTACAGGTTGAAGTTTTTTTCAACACATAATTTGCCAGCTCCTTTCACACACCGGACAAAAGACTTTGTATTCTGTTTTTTCCCAACGAAAGTTGCAAACTTAACAAGTAATAATATTATTTTTTATTAAACATGAGATATGGAACACCGAAAATGTATGGAAATATATTTAATTAGTTTATATTATTAGAGATCCTAACTAGCAATGTATTATACATTGTAAACTAGATATACTTATATATTTACTTTATACATTATAGAATAGGATTTTCTGATAGATGAATGAAGTAAACAATGAAGGAGAAAACACATTAATCTGATTCAAGATGCGAAGAAGAATAGGGAAATGCAAATTACAAATGATGTGGGAAAATTATAATGGGAGGATAAATGTGTCCCATTTCAGATACCATTTAATATTATTGGTCCATATTATTTTAATTATTCATTTTCTTTATTTAATTTTTAATAGAAAATAAAATTAAATAGAATTTACATAATTTATATTTCAAAGCATCTTTTCCTATAACACTGATTGAGTAATCCCAGTAATACTGACGAAGTAACCCCTACAACATTATAACTGTAATTCCCTGTATTTTTATACGTATTCTATTTAAAATAAGTATTTTGTGAAGTATTTAAATAATTTGAAATGTTTTATTTACGGTATTTTAATTATTTATTTTAAATAAGTTTGGAAATATTTTTTATAAAAGGAAAGTTTATGTAATTAATTATTTTATTAAAGTTGGGGTTTAATTTAGGAAAGTTTTATTTTAGTAAAGTTTTATTAGGAAAAGGATTAGGAAAGAGTAAAAAGGGAAAGTTTAGATAAGAAGGGTTTTTAGAGAAAGGGGTATAAATATTCAACACTTGGGCAAATTAAACTTTGCCCAGAGTGGAGAAAACCCAATGTAAACTTTCTCTCCCTTGTCCTTTATTTTTATTTTCTTTTTCTTTCTTTTTCCCCTTCCCGTTTTCGGCTTGCACCACCGCTGGCCACTAGCAGCACCAGCCGGCACGGCGGCGACCGGTAGTGGCGCCGGCCTGCTATCCGGCTGCTTCTTCTCCCCTTTGAAAAAAAAATAAATTAAATCTTTGTTTTTAAATCTTGTTTAAACCTTAGATCTAATTATAAATTAAGGGTTTTGTGTTAATATTATGATGTTTGATTATAAGTAGTATGTAATTTAATTTTCAGATTTTAATTTTAATTAAAAAGCCCCAATTTTGAAACCCTAGATTCACAAATTATTAATTATTGAAGGATTATGATTAAGGGTGGTTTAAACCTTTGCTTTAAGTGTTTTAAAGCTTAATTACAACAAGTTTTTATATAAATATATTGCTGGAATTTTTGGTAGTACATTAAAAATCAAGTTTCTTTAAGGAATTTTAATCAACCATTAATTGGGATTAAAGTATGATGTTTTAAATATAATTTCAGCTTATTTTATTTAAATTATGAGGGGTTTAATAATAGTATATATTGCTGAAAATTTGTGTAGAGAGGATTTTAATACTCTTTTATTATTTTAAATTGTAGGAGACTTCAAAGTAAGTAATTTCTATTAGTCGTGGCAATATTAAGATCGTATTCAAGATACGTTCGCGTACTTAGCATAATTTTGATGATTTAGTAGCATGCTAGATGTGATTAATTGAATACAAGTAGTATCATGCTAGATTTGGAATGGAAATTGTGATTTGGTTGTTATTGGTGATTGAATTATGAAGCATGATTTATTTGTGATGGATTAATGGTTGGAAAATAATAGTTTGGAATGTTGAATATGAATCACACTTTTATTTGTGGCATGATAGAAAACATGTTTAATTAAACTGAATGTTTAATTTGGATTGGAATATATAAAGAGAATTTTATTATGGTTCATATAAATTTTATTGATGCTATAAGCATGAGAAAGGAGCTATTTAAGTGTCTTTGTACACGAGGAATAAATTATATTTTTGGTGCCTTAGTGCACTTAAG
Organism: Chenopodium album; assembly: GCF_948465745.1. Classification (NCBI taxonomy): domain Eukaryota; kingdom Viridiplantae; phylum Streptophyta; class Magnoliopsida; order Caryophyllales; family Amaranthaceae; genus Chenopodium; species Chenopodium album. Next base: position 55,007,330 of record NC_137845.1, on the reverse strand, counting down.
GTGTTTCTAAAACCGAGGGATAGGAATTTTGGCGCATTATGCGTTTAAGGTGTCTTTGACACCGAGGTAGATTAAAAAGGGTTCAACATTAAATATTATGTGGTCACTAATTATTCAAGAATTAAATTGGAATGTTTAATTGTTTGGAATAATTGTAATGATTGTTTGTGTTATGGTTTGAGAGTCATCACCAAGTCTAATAATATATAAATAACGTAAAGTGAAAGAGATTACGCACCAAAACTCTTGGAACGTATATACCTTGAGTATGAACATATGGGGGAAGTTATGGGGTTTTATATTTAACCATAACTTCTAATGGGAGTACAGGACCCTGTATTTTCCTTTTATTATTATGCGTAGGAATTCCCCCACTTACGAGTGGTTCTTTTATACTGGCACGGTTAGCTCCCGTGTTAGTACTCCTTTATTGGGGTAGGTTAGGGGGGAAACCCGTTCGATGCGTAATCAAAACTAAATAAATTAATTGGTTACTTAGTTGAGAAGTTTTGTTGAATGTTGTGTTCTTGATAAACAGGTGCAACAAGGTAAGTTGTATATTGATAGGTAAATGCATGTTAGTGTGTTTAATTACGCTTATGTACTTAGCTTTGTTGATTGTGTGTTTGTTGGCCTTGTCTTTACCTTGGCCCTATGATGACCTATTTTTAATGGAGAGTAGTGGAAACAAGTAGAGAAAAGCTTTTCAGGTGATGAAACATATTCATGATGGGCATGAGTGAAGAGTGAATCATGCTAGTTTTCATAAGTTTATGATGTGTTATTGCTTTATTTATATTATGATATTTCTATTGCGAGACTAACATGAAGGTTTTAAATTGGATTGGTTTATTAAGGGCCTACAATGGTTCCAAGTTGTAGGTTTGACTTTGTTTTACTTTGGTTTGACTTTACTTTCGTGAGTTGACTTTTTAAGTTGAGTCGTTTTAAAATATTTTAAAGGAGAGTCTTCCGTTGTGTGTCTTTGATAGTTGCCTTAACTGTTTTCACGGTGGCGGTAATATCTTAGATTTTCCTATTTAAAGTTTTAAACAGGGCAAAACAGATATCTTAAAAGAAAGGGATTTCTAGGGTGTTTCAATAACACTAAAGAAGTAACTCCAATAATGGTTGACCACACGATATAGCTAGCCACATATAAGAATTTGTGATAAATTCTAGATCTAATTTCTCTCTTTTTATTTTTTATTTTTTACAATCTATAACTAATACTAAAGTAGCAACCGCTGATGTCATCTTTTTTTTCAAAATCGTACACGTGGCGTTATCTCATGAAAATATTTCCCGCTCAAACGCTTTTTTTTTTTGGAAACAAAATACTAATTAATTTTAAATAGGTAATAGCTATTATTTAGGTAATTAATTTAAAATAGTTACCATTGATATTAGGTTGTTTGAGTCTTTATATGAGTTGTTAGTGTAGTTGAGGTCAATTAAAGTGAACTTGTGAACATTTTCAACTCAAAAACATATGAAAACAAAATTTACAAAAATCCAAAATAAATAACTGTGAAACCCGTGCATCAACACGAGTGCTAACCTAGTTACATTTAATTCAACTCCATTTTTTTTTAAATTTTCCCCTTTCATACTAAAGAACCCTAATTATTTTCAATTATCTCAATTCATTCTTTCTCTTCCATCCATAAATATCAAAAGCACCAAAATTTCAATTTAATGAATACTCCAGAATTTACTACCCGAGGTTGGAGAATTCAACAAAATTTATTGGATTATTTTTTTCGTATGAGATATTCATGTATGAAGTGTATGTATGTATAAATATGTTGGGGCCATATTATTATTATTACTTTTTTTAGGGGAAGAAGAATAATATCAATATATAATTAATAAATAGCATATAACATCTACAATAATAATATAAATCTATAAACCACAAATTTAATTTAGAGAAAATACATCCAACTTTGGACTTGGCTAATGGTGAATCTGTTTTTAATTCAAAATAGTATGTAAGAACTATAAACTGGGATAGAGTGAGTATACATGTAACACCCCGACCCCAAACAAATTAGGAAGGGGCCTAACTTCCCAGGAGGTCACCCATCCCAAGACTACTCCCAACCAAGTACGCCACAAATTTAATTTAGAGAAAATACATCCAACTTTAGATTTCGCTAATGGTGAATCTGTTTTTAATTAATTCGGAATAGTACGTAAGAACTATAAACTGGGATAGAGTGAGTATACATGTAACATCCCGACCAAGACTACTCCCAGCCAAACACGCTTAATTATGGAGTATCTTGGCAAATGAGCTCTCTAAAAGGAAGATGCACCTTGTTGGTATGAATAGTATATTAAACTCCTTTAAAGCAATCACGAGGGGTATTACATACACCCTGATATGTCTATTTTATATAATGTTTTACCCCCATCCCTTGGTCATAATTAGTGGTGTTTTTGGCTCTTTACAGCCACTTTTATTACTAATTGGCGTTTTCTAGTGTTTTCATAGTTTTGGTTGAGTTTTGTAGGGAATTGCACATTTAGAGCATTTTCCCGGGATTTTATGGAGCAACTATGAGCGTTGGAGGAGCACAACCACTTTTCGTAGCCCAGGGCCGGTTAGAGTCATCGAACCTGTGATTAAGGGCTCGACATATGAGATACCGAGGCGTTGGACCGAGTATAAAAGCCCCAAAGAGGAAATCCAGATTGGGCTTAAAATCAAAGCCCAATCGAATGTCCAAGAGCCGCCCAAGAGCCTCCCCTGGTCAGGTTGCCCTCGCCCTGAGGCGCGCCCGACTAGGCGGGGCGGATGAAGAAGAGATGCCCTCTTCGCCCGATCTCGCGCCCGACCGGGCGCGAGAGGAGCTCTACGAAGCAAAAAAGGCGCGCCTGACCGGGCGGTGCCTCGCCCGACTGGGCGCGTGTTTTAAAGGAGTAATTTTCGACGATTTTACTTAGTTTCTAATTAGGATTTCTAGGAGCTTGGTATAAATATGTTTTGAGTGTTTTTGGTATATTTGACCTCTTCTCTTAGCTTTTCTCTCACTACTTAGTTTTTTAGATTAAACTTCTCTCTTGTTTTCTCTCTCTACAACTCTACAACTTTTTTCTTAACTCAGTACATTATTTCCGTTAATTTTGGTAACAATTTCTTCTCTATTATTTTCAGTAATTTAATTTCTTTATTTCATCATGACTTGTTTAATTTCTTTGATTAGTTTAGATTCAATGATGTGTGAGTAGTTTTCTTTCTAGGGTTGTGGGAATCCATAACTAATATGAAGGGGTAGTTTATTATTGTTGATTGTCAATGATTGATTAATTTCCTATTGATTGATTTAATGCTATGCAATTAGATTAGGCCTGGTTTAATTGTATGAGTTATGCAATATTGATTTGAGATTTGAGAGATGAGAATTAATGTTTAGACTTAGTTTCAATAGGCGGACTAATTTATAAATGGTTAAGTCGAGATTCGAGAGATGAGATTTAATACCGGTAAATTAACTCTGTGATTGTAATACGTAGCGAAAGCCCTTTATGATCTGATTAATTGATGCATTGATGATTGATTATTATGTTTTACCCTAGAATATTATTTATTGGTGAACCTATACCCTAGGCTTTTATTAATTGATTTTCTCCCTAATTTATTCTTCCTTATTATTATTTCAATTATATCTATAATTTAGTTACTTTATAATTTAGATTATTTTAATTAATTAGGAATAGAAAGACTTGTTTCCCTGTGAATCGACCCTTTTTCCCTGTCTGCATAGTAGAGGAACTTAGGAATTATTTTTTACTAGGTGATACGACTTTATCATGTCACACCCTCACTTGAGAACGGCAACACTCTTGTTGCGCCTGGAAGCCCGAGGACTCCGGTATTATGCCTAATGGCAACTGGGTAGCCAAAGTGTTACATCCAATTTGGATATGGCCAAATAACCCCAAAATTCTCCCCCGCTAGGCGACTGGCATACGATTAATTATCCATAATCAGCACGCGGTCGCAGGGTTGCTCTGATACCATTTGTAACACCCCGACCCCAAACAAATTAGGGAGGGCCTATTGTCACGAAATGCGCATCAAGGGACAATAACTGTCCCCACAAACCAACACAAGTCCTTCCGGCGCATTTTATCCTCACTCATGTGCCCCCTGAGAAAACTTCCCAGGATTCACCTATCCCAAGACTACTCCCAGCCAAGCACACTTAGAGTATCTTGGCAAATGAGCTCCCTAAAAGGAAGATGCACCTTATTGGTATGAGTAGTATATTAAACTCCTTTAAAGCAATCATCAGGGGTATTACAATATGCCTTTTCTTTTTTCAATGTATACTTTTCAATTGATGACATAACACAATATACGATATATCATGAACCACTACACAAACATGAATTCCTCCATAGTATGTGAGTGATTTTGACTTAAACTTGGATTAACCTAAGTTCAATGTAATGGGATCAACTGACACCATTTTTTTTTTTAAATCTTATTACAAATAATTAAAAAAAATAATGATTATTTAACATTAAATTTCTATCCATACAAATAATTATATGTGTCATGTGCAATATAATATATATATATATATATATAGTTTTACGTAATTTGTTAAATTTAATAACTTTAATATAATTTTGTTCAAAAATGATGCAAAGACATACATCTAAAATTATCCATGAGCAGTTCAGAAGCCTTATAACTTTTTCATGTTGATTGAATCCACTAATAAATCAAAACACCATTAGCATCAAAGTTAACACGTAATTTCAACTTAAAAGTCTTTTGAATTTTGTAATTAACACCCTCCTTCAACTAACAATACTTAAATATAAGGATATATACTATATAAATAGAATATATATTTACAAACCACAATGTTCTAATAAACAACTTCAATCGATCAACTTTAACAAATCAAAAAATTCAAGATAAAACTGAATTCTACCAATTCAATCGAATATCTATCAATTTCTCCGATCAAAAATTGCAATCGAACAATTAAGTCACAGTGAAATCATCATTGAATGAATTACGATATTGAAACAATCAAAAACTCCAAAATGCAAAAAACTCCATTAATAGCAAGATAAACTTTAGAAAAAGTTACAAATTTTGCCATAACAAACTATTTTGATGTGGCTTCTTGCAACTAAATGTGAAGATGAAGAAGAGGGAAATGCAACTTACAAATCAAGTGTGAAATTTATAATGTGAGGATGATTTTACAATTATGCCCATTCAACTTGGAAAATTAAAAGCTAGCATAAAAGTGTAACTATGTACTCTATCTCTCTTACCGAAAATTTTAAATATACAATTTTTTTTATATAAAACGGGCTTATAATAAATATTGTACATCAATTGTAAACTTAATATATATTGATCAACCAATATATGTAAAGGTTACTAACATAACTTTTTTTTGGTAACATCCGGTATTCCGGTGATTATTCCTGCCATTATTTACAAAGATTAGCTATTTCATTCTTTTTTAATACAGAATGCAGGCCCTCACTCCTCAGTCCACACTATTTGAGGTTTTTCGTATTTCTTGAGGGTAAAGGGCAATCTAGCATAAAAGATAACAAACCAAATTTATATATGAGTTTACTCGTTTGGTTGGACGTGGCAAATTACACTCAATAGTTTACAATTTCCAAAGGAGTTCAAGTATTTAGGAAATGGAAACACCACAAGTTAATACCATAAAGCATCCCCCTCCTAGAAAAGGTCAGCAAGGATCATGGAACCCGATATTTTCCACAGCACCAACGGTCTTGGCTGCACGTCGCTTGTTCAGGGACTGCATCAAGGCCCGGTTCAGCAACTGGCTACGGATGTCCATGAACGAACGTATCCTGCTAAATTTCTTCTGCCCACTTGAGCTCATACTCTTGAGGGTACCAGATAATCCATTGTATTTCTCATCACACTTGAAAGTCGTGCTCTCACGAGGACAAAACCTAGAACACTCCTCTACTTTCAAATCCGAAATGACATCCCTTACTTCTGGACTCTTCAGTGAAGTGTACTCAAAATCAGAGCAAGAGCTTGAGCTACACGAGCTTTCTGAATATGCATCTTCAGCATTAACCAAATGTCCTGTAACCAAAAAGAATTTACACAAGTACAATTACCCCCTGAGAAAACACTAATCCTCCTAAGTACATACATATTATTCTCTCTGTTCCACTTCAATAAGACCACATTTCTAACTTGGGACAGCACGTCCCAAAATATAATGCCAATCTACAAATTAGTTCAACTTAAATTATGAACTTTCCCACAGTACTGCTACTACTATTTTTAGGATTTGATGCACATAACATGGGCATCTCAAGCCTAATTCTTAAAAAATGGACTGTTATTAGATATGGAAATTTAGAGTGGGAAGAAGAAAGAGGTACAGCTTAAAGATTTGGGCAAGTTTACTTTCTACAAATTCTATTTAATTCACCAGCTCACCAGAGCTATTTAGACACTAAACAAAACAATTAGACTTGTTTTACAGCATAATCTTAGGAGAGCCAATAACAACCCTTAATTGTCAATTGGTCATTCAATCAATCGTGTATATTTAGTTTACAATAAATTACAGCTTCATTGATACTAGAGAAAATCCCAAATATGAATCAATAATACAAATGCGCACAAGAAGCATTACTCTCACCAAACTCTTTAAGTCTAGTTATACTTCCTCCTTTCAAAATAAAATTTGACTTTTGGACTATCCATTTACTCAATTTGACCATACATATATTCATGTAAACTGTAGTTGGATTAGTCTCAATTTATAATTTTGAAATATCCTCAGTGTTTATTAATATTTCCCATATATAATTAAAGATATTAATAGTTAAGTTATGCATAGGTAACTGCGGAAGTCTAAGTGTTGTATCTATTTTGAAACAAAGTGAGTAAAAATATTGTATCTTGATAGGAGCTTATATATGTACCTTCAAGCCAATCATGATTTACGTTCAAAGGAATCTCACGAGAGCAAAGTACTTCACATGACTTGGAGGAACCAATGGGAGACCCATGGGAAGGTGAACAAGAAGACGGGAAGGGAGGGCCATTTTCATCATCATCATTATAGTCAAAACTGTGTTGTTGCTGGCTTTTGGGTGAATCTAAATCTTTCCATCCTGGAACTAAAGAGGATATCTCCTCCTCGATCATATCAGCAATCTCATGCGGCTCCCAGTCAGTTATATCCAGTTCCCTCACCATCTCAGTAGCAACTTCCATTTCCGTGTCATTAATGATGTCAAATGGGAAGTGAATAAACCTTACAGAACCTTTACAGTGCAGTACAAGCAAAACACCAATAGCGTGTGTTAGAATTTTTAACAAAGATATTGAAGTAATAGACAACTAGCCACAGTACAAGATTGGATAGAGAACAACAATATATATTAGGCATGGCAGATCATAATATGAAATTTGACTACCAGCATTGTTTAATGTGCCCTAAAATTACAGTGTAAATTGTAAGATACCCACAACCATTCCAAGATATTTAAGCATTTTAAACAAGATTGTCTTGATATTCAGCCGTAAACTAAAATATGTCTTATGGTTAACTAATTGGCAGGCTCTAAGAATAGTTGGAGCCATGCCCAATAGAAAAAGGACTGAACAAGGAGAAGTATAAAGATAGATAAAAACATACCATCTTTGTCAGAGATTTGCACCTTGAGGAAAAGGGTACTATCTTCTGGATTCACAGTTCCAGTGATTGTCATGTCAGTACTCCTAATAGGTTTATCAAGCAGAAAAGGCATATCAACTAAAACACCCTTTGGGGAGTATATTTGAAGAGGTTGTTCCGGCACGGGCATGAGATCCTCATCAGGCGCCAGAAATGGATCCAACAGTAGCTCATGGGCTGATAACCTCTTTGAAACAGTTTCCAAACATTTTCTAACAAACTGCTGGGCTTCAATATTTTGGATGCGGTAAAAAGCTTCAGGCTTCTTTCCCTGGAATATTCAATAAGGGAATGGGTCAGAGTGGAAAATAAATATAGAAATACAATAGAAAAGCCCTCATGAAAACTCACCGATGTCACCTTCTTGTAGATTTGGGCTGGGTTTGAGCATTCGCTATAGGGATATTCAGAAGTAAGCATCTCTAAGACACACATTCCAAAAGAATATACATCTACAAGCTCATTATATTTCTCCTCATATAGTTCTGGTGCCATGAATTCTGGAGTCCCTGTCAAATATAATTATAAACAATTCAGTGAGGTACGCCATAAAGTCCACAGAATTACTAGCAAAAGAAGTGTAGTATAAAGATGTCATTTAAAACATAACAAAGAATAGAAGCGTAGTCAGAAATATTATACTTCGCACTTTGCATTAGTTTGAGTAAATCAATTAAAATTAAAGCTTAACAGGTTTGATAAAATCCTACATTCAAAACACACAGATTTGGATAGATGGCAGATTTGCAAAATGAATAAAACAACGGTGGGCCACAGCAATTGCAAAGCTAATTAATAAAACAACTGCGAGTGTTGTCTGCTCAGCTTACAGCCTCTGAGTAACTTAGTCTAAATTCATATAAATTCAAAATCAGAAGTATCCTTAAGACAGAGGATGACTAAAGCCAAGTGAAAGGTTCAAGTTCCATTCACAGTCTTCCCTAAAAGCCCTCCAATTGTATACATGTGTCAGAGCTAGTTATAACATATATGAGCAGGAGATTGACCTATAACACTGTGGGCATGTTTTGAGCGAAGAATAGCTGCTAACCCCAAATCACCAATCTTCACCAGTCCAAGATGGCCGTTAACAAAAATGTTGTCACACTTGAGATCCCTATGTATCACCGGAGGATCATGACTGTGCAGATAGATGAGACCACGGAGGATTTGACGGGCCCAATTCTTGATAGCTCGAATATCAACTTGCTGATACTTCTGCCTATATCTGTGATCAAAGTGCCACAACACAAGGCATTAATTTTTGGACTTTAGGCTTTAGATATTAATGGTATCCAATAATATAAGATGTGGATTTGAATGGGTTAGTATCTATCATAGTATGCTTGATCAAATTACTAATTTATATAATTATTCTTAATCTCATTGTAGCCTAAATTCTTTCTGATGTCATAAATATTTGAAGAATCTAAAAACACTAAGATGCCAGAAGAATATTTTTAGTAATTTAACACATGAGATTAATTAAGTAGAAATGCCATTTTTGAGACACTTGTTTGGTCAAGTAAAAACACCATTGTAAATCACTTATCTTAAGTAGTGTGAATGTAATGCTACTTGTCAGAATCAGTTAAGTTTTCCTTAATCTCAAAAATATTATCTTATTGTGTACACTTCAATGATTATTTCACATGCACAAGCCTAAAAAAGGTATTGGAAAGCGATTGAGAACAACTAAATAAAAAGAAATTCATACTACAGATCCAAGTATTAATCGAAGAAAAGAGTTAGTGATTACTCTCTCAAAGTGCCTGAGGTGAACATTTCAGTTATGAAGTTGAAGGTTCTCCGATCAATATCAATCCACGAGTTGTAAAATTGTATGATAGAATCATGATTAAGGTTCTTCAGTAGATGAACTTCAGAGTAGAGTCGTTGCAGTTCATCCGGAGAACGAAGAACGTCATTTAGCATCACTTGGCTCCATGCTACCTCCATTCCAAGCACCTCATCAAATGCTCTATAGACACTCTTCATGGCTCCTTTGCCAAGAATGTCTTTAAACTGCCAGATTTTTGACAACCAAACTTCTCATATCAGTTAACCAACCAATAACAGCTACCAATTGTATGATTTATAGCTTTGCATACAAAGATTGTCAGCATAACTTATCAGTCACACACAACAGAATTAGCAATGAAATACCCACCTCTCCCAGACTCCCACCAAGGATCCATCTATGACAAGTACACAATGAATCAAGCAGAACAAAATTATAATCACTTTCACTTCCCTCAATTAACACAAGATGACCATACTGCATAATTGACATTCAAAGTGCAGTTGTGAAACATAAAGATACATACTACCTTTGTTTCTCAATAGAAACATCACTTTAAGGGGACACGTTTGCCAACACACTACTTTGAGCATTAACATCTTTAATTATGCTTTGATAAAAATTATACGGAGTAATAAATTTATATTATGCACATATACATTGAAATAAACTCTACAATAATGAAATTTATTGTTATACATAGTGTAGGAATAACGTAAGAAGTTAAGATGACGTATCTATTGAGAAACAAAGGTAGTACAATGGAAGGGTTCTTCTATTACAACAATAACCAACTTTCCACCAATACATGTGATACTAATATAAAATGCTGCTGGTTGGTGACGATAAATAAGGTAAGATTGACATGCTATCGCAAAGATTTGTGGTTTAATCATGCTAGTTGATTCCTCAATACACCACTTATTGATAGCAATAAGAAACCATATAGATCCACATCAATAGTATAGCAGCACCGTATCATTGCTATGTATAACCAGCACTGGTACAAAATTATTCATTCCAGAATAGCCTTGTTATAATTTAATCCCATATCAGCAAAACAAACAAACAAACAACTATATACACATTTTATTGACGATTGCGACTTCAAGGCATAATAGGAATATATAATACGGTTTTAGCCCCTATTTAAAAAAAAAAAAAAATAAAAAAAAAAAAAAAAAAACTTGTATTAAGCTAAAAAAAAGTCTGATACTAACATCCCAACTTGTAATGTTAGCTCACTTGCACCAACCATGGTAAGCCATACATCATATCATCTTCTCAAAGTCAAACTCATTACCTACTTCAAGTTGTCTCTAAGAAAGAATATTTAAGTCAAGAAATATACTCCCTCCGTTCCATAAAGTTCTACTCACTTCCCATTTTCATCCAATTCACAAAGTTCTAATCACTTCCCTCTTTCGATTTTACGAAACTTAACAAAGAACAAGGTAAGATATGGTAATAAGGATACCATACAAGAATCAATCCCCCCCAAAATAGAGGAAAAAAAATAAATAAAACTAATAATTTCCTATAAAATTAACTCTATCTCTGGCAAACAACTCTTTTGCCACCTCTACTTTATCGAACAAAACACAAGATCATAATCCAAACCAATAACATAACATAACAAGACACATCAAACAAATAGTTCCAATTCTACAAAGAATCAAGTGCAAACATCAATTACATGCAATATGACTAATTAACATAATAAATCACAAATTACTCAGAAATAAATTACAATAAATTGGAAAAATGAGAAACTTACACGTCCATAACGACCAGATGGATCTACTTCAACATACTTCATATGAGAATTTGCTCCTCCACTTTGAGTCTTAATTCTCATATTGTACATGATTATATATCAAACAATTTTAACTAACTTTTAATTGCTAAGTATTTATATATGTATCTAATTAACTTTCAGTGGAATTTTAATAAGAAAAATAAAGTGAGAAAACACTAGAAAATCCGGGGTTTTCCTTCATGAAATTCAAAGAAGAAAACGCCCAACCACAACCAGAAAAGCGTAGAATAATTAATTCTTAGCAAATTTCTCGCCATTTCTACTACTGAAGGTGAGTAATTGTAGCTATTAGCACTGATTTTATGAATCAAAGCCATAAAATTCAAAGAACCCAGGTTATAAAATACGAATTTTTTTTTTAAATTACAAGAATTTAAGGTCAAAATTCAAAAGGGTTTTGTGGGTTTATACTAATTTTTCAGGAAACATGGAATCCTGAACTTGAAAAATCTGCGACCTCGATTAAAAAGTGCCATTTGTGGATTGCTGAAAAACCCAAAAAGTGGAAAGAAAAACAGAGAAAAAGGTTTTATCTTTTTGGAATTTTAAAGAATAATTTCACAGGAAATTTGTCTGATTCATAGGAAATTAGAGGAGGCAACCAGAAAAAGAGAAGGGAGTAGAATGAAGTAGCGGTGTGAAGGTGTTTATAGAAACCGATTGAAATGGCAGGTAATCTTTCTACGTTGGCATTGTGTGGGGCCTTTTTTTGATCTTTGTGGAATGTGGAATCCCACCACTTGGATTTAGAGGCGTTAATTCGGTTGTTCGAAATGATTCGATTTAATTTTAAACTTCAATCATACTGTACTAAATTAATAAAATTATTTTGTTCATGTGTTGAATAGAATATTTTTCAGGTCGGATTTGATTTAGGTCGATCGAGTTAGATTTTGACACCTCAACTTAGATTAGTATATTAAACTATCAAGTACTTTGTCCGTTTCAAATTATTAATGTATAAAATAGGGTAAAACGTAAGTGTTGGGTTTGATTAGAATAAAAGTTATAAAAGTATATCAACATGACATCTTGTACAAAACTCTAGAGAGTAAGAGAGCTACAAATTGCAAATAAATAGAAGTACTACGTAAGACAATAATGGACTACATTACACATTAACAAAATTTTGGATACCATCCCAAAATCACCCCTTTATATTTTACGGAATTTTATTATAATTATGAATGAATCTTATTGTGACAACGAAAGCTTATACAAAGTATAAACCTATTAAAAACAACTTTAAACTAGTTTTCTTGAAACAAGTTGTTTTAGGTGATATGGCGATCATTTGATTGGATGTACAAAGTTACATTAATTTTTACACTTACAATTCTTAATCTATAGATATTTGTTTGATTTACAATGTTATTATTATACGTTTTGTGTAGAAAGTTTCCCTAGGTAAAGGGGCTAAACGGACTAGTATGGCTTAGATAATCAATATTCTAGTATGGCTTAGCCATGCCATACTTAGATTGACTCGATATTTGCATGTTTAACCGTTTGGATCACTTGATGATCAAGCCATTTGTGAATATTTGGCTCGGTGTGAATTGCATATTAATAAGAAAGCGATAATGAACAATATTGTAGATATTTTTTCCTAGTAAGACTAAAGATTGGATTATTCGGAAAGAAAAATTTAATAAGGATGGCAATAAATTTTATGACATGGGATTTATCATTATTATTTATTACTTCAAGAATTATTTAAGTATTTTTTTACTAGATAATAACAAATAATCCATACGTTGTATTACAAATTTTAGATTACTTTGTACTTACTACTTCCCAAATTTTTTGCAATATAATATTCAACAATTAATTTTTTTTTTTTTTTTAAGAAAACAAGAGTAAGTCTTGTATGTGGCTAGTCACACGGTGTGACCACATTATATATATGAGTAACCTTATTTATTCCTAAGAGTAACCTCATTTTGTCCATTAAAGTAACTCTAATTCATTATATGAGTAATATCAACTAATTTAAAATAAGTAATCCCATTTATTTATTCGAGTAATGCCTTTTTTTGTTATAAAAATTGAAAGAATGATTCCACTTATGTAAGAGAGTAACCCCTTTTTTTATTTAAATGACTCACATACGTCAAGGTAACCCTATTTGCTCATCACCATAACCCCATACTATTTATTTAATTGTTTTATATGTGAAGTGGCAAGCCATATATAAGAATTTGAAAACTTAAATCAACAACCATTAGTAATTAATTAATCGGTTTTTCACCAAATACCCCATGAGTTTTAACTTAATTCACCAAATAATATTGACATTATTCAAAATCACTATATAACCATCAATTATACGAAAATGTCACCACATGTCATTTTCGTTAACTTAGGGCGTGTTCACTTCAGCTTAATTTCAGTTCAGTTCAGTTCAGCTCCAATCAGTTCAGTTCAGCTCAGCTCTAATCAGTTCAGTTCATTTCAGCTTCTAATTTCTTTCTCTCATAAAATATTCATTTCAGTTCTATTCAGTTCAATTCAGCTCCAATCAGTTCAGTTCAGTTCAATTCAGCTCAGTTCAGTAAATGTGAACAAGCCCTTAGTCATTAACGTTAATTATGTCACGTGGCAGCTAGTAATTGTTTCTTATTAATATTATTTGTTTAATTAAAATTAATTAAAATTTATAAACTTATTAACAAAATTAAGAAAAAAGACACCACCAACCCAACTTGTTCCCCCACCCTTACCCCCAGCAGGGCGGCGTCTGGCCCACTTCCCGGCTGCCCGGCACCCATTTATTCTCCCCCCGATGACAACCCCAACCCCAGCTCTTTCCTTTCCCCCTCCCCGCCGCACCTCACCTTAAATTCCTTCTCCCTCCCCGAACCCAAAAACCCCTCCTCGCCTGTCCACCTTAGCCGAAATCCCTTCGCCGGCAGCCCAGACCCCCTCCCCCCCACACGTCGCCATCGCCTACTTAGTATAAAACCACCACTCAGAAACCCTAAAACACCAAAATAGAAACCCTAGATTTTGAGTTTTGGGTTACGGCATACGTGGTGGTTTGGTGGGGTGGAGATGGCACGAGAAGGGGAAAATTATGTTCGCCGACGCTGGTGAGGGGGGTTTGGGAGTCGACCGATGGCTAGGGGAGGATTTTTTGAGGGAGAGTAGGTGGTTTTTAGGGTGCGGAGGTGATGGGTTAGGGTTTGGCTAGTGGCGCGACGAGGGAAGGGGGAGGGTCGGCATAAGGAGGAAAGGCAGGGAGTGGGCCGGCGATGAAAAGCTAGTGTGGCCAGTCGCTGGAGTGGGGGAGAGGGATGCTGAGTGTTGGAGGTGTGGGAGCGGGGCGATGGCCGGTCGCCGGAGTGGGGGAGAGGGTTGGGTACGGTGGTGGGGTTTTTCTTAAATAAATACTACATCCGTTAAATGTTATGTGCAACTTTGGAATATTTTATATCTCACAAATAATAGCCCAAATTTGCATATAACATTTAACGGAGGTAGTAGTTAATTAGTTAGTTAAATAATTTAAGGACAACTAGTCATAGGCTACTACGTGGCATAACTAAACTTAATTACTAATGGAGCTAACGTCGTTTATGATGATTTTTATGTAAAACTGATGGTTATATGGTGAATTTAAAAAATGTTGGTGGTATATTTGGTGATTTAAGTTAAAGCTAAGGGGTATTTGATGAAAAAAAAATTGAAATTTAAAAAGAAAAGAAAAATATGAAATTGGACACATGAACACTTACCAGACCAATCTCTCCTTCTATATTATATGCTTAGTATTCAATTAAAATGAAAAGGATGGTATCTCAAAAAATTGTGAAAATTAATAATAATTGTCAAAATCACTAAAATCAAAATTATAATATCTTTCATTAACAATATATTATACACATTATCTTATCGAAAATAAACAAATAGATAAATTATACGCATAAATTGCCGGCAGGTGGTATAATTCTAATTAAAGTTTTTTATTGAAAAAAATCTATGAATATAAACATGGATGCTACTATGAATAAACACGTAGTAAGTGACTTAAAAATAGTATTCTCCACTCGAGTTGTTTGTGACATTTGCCAAATATGGCCTACATCTAACTTTGCAATACATTTGGTAGGTGATCCTTCACATTTTTTAAAAATCTATATATATATATATTTTTTCCAAAAGTATTCTCTTAATGTTTTTGACTTATTTATTGGTATAAATTAATTGTGTTTGGACCCCATTTGTCTTGATAAATTGACAACCACCAATAATACTTAAAACCTTTTGATTTTAAGGGTTGGAGAATCTAAAAGCTAAGTGAAATTTGTCATGTTGGATTATTTCTCTACCTATAATACAAAATCCTTATACTTTTTGAGATTCAATTTTAGTGTTTATCTATTTGTTTTAAAATCAAAATAATATTGTAGTACACTTTGAGATTTTGTAATTTGTATCGGTCACAAACTCTACCCTCGTTAAGTCGTTTGTGATACTTATATTTTATATAAAAACAAATAATATAATTATATTAGATTTTGTTAATTTTATCTCTAGGTGGATACCTTCAAAACACCAAATTTTTATAAATTTTTACAAATGCATAATTGTAGACATTAAAACTAACAATTTTATGTGAGCAAGTGTGAAAAAAAGGTGTCAATTTTTTTTAAAGTGTATATTTTTACTATAATAATTATGCTGATAGAATTGTCATACAAAGTTATGGAGTTTTTTTTTTTTTTTTTTTTTTTTTGACAAGTATATGGAGTATTGAGTCTATAATTATAGTTTGAGATAGAATAAAGAATGTATCAGATTTTCTGTAAGAAAATAATTTATTAGTTTCAATCAAGAAGATACATCAACAACAAAAATAATCCCTCATTGGCTGTGCCAATCATTTTAAATACTTGATCTTAAAATTAGACTTCTTTCATAGGATTGATGGTAGAGGTGAAATTTGGTCCGACCATCTAATTCCTTCTATTATCAATCTTAGCTTCATTATCATTCGAAGTTGTTTACATAAATAATAAAAATAATAAAAAAATTATAAGAAAAAATTATAAAAATAAAAAATAAAAGATAAATAAAAAATAAAAAAATAATAAGAAAAATTATAAAAATAAAAAAAAATAAAAACATTTTTTCACACAAAAAAAAATTCATATTCGTAAGTATGATTACCCTAATTTATTCCAATTGAAGTATACATACTAGTATACATGGCAGCTTTGTATTAGTCATAATTATATTATATATTCTGTACATTATTATACTACTTATACCCCAATTATGGGAGTAAGAAGACTTAAAACGATCCATTCAGAGGTCCTATATCTTATGGAAGAGCCGTTTTATAACTTATCATTATATTGATTGGACTTTTTAGTATATCCTGCTATTTTTAATTGATGATCATAAGCATGTCATTAAAATTAAAATAGAGTAATATTTGCTACCAGAAAAAGACTCCTAATAATTTATGAGAAAACATAATAATTCTCAAAGGTCAAATATATGAATTTCAGCCCAAAATTTCAAAAGTTATTGTAGTATATTATTAGTGTTTTTTATAATTAATTTTGATTTCTCTATAAAAGAATTGTAGTGTGAAGGAAGATGCGTACTCAAAAAATTATTTTTATTTCACTATAAAAGAATTGTTGTGTGAAGGAAGATCAGTTTACTAAGCATTTTATTTTATAATGTTGGTCCAATAATTCATTGACAGTCCTTAATAAAATGTATGTAATACAAAAGGATTAATGATTAACATTTAATAAAGTGTTCGACCAATGTTTTCGCGACACGAGCATTATAATTCAGTCATGAATCTGAGTAGAAGTGTCACAAATCTACTGAAAATGCTCTTTCAGACATCTCAACACACTTTGATCAAAAACAATAATGCAATTGTGGGATTTATTTGGAATAGAAGTACCTCAAATCTAAATTGTAAGTAAACTTTGGTAAAAGCCAGGGAAGTGGCACCCAATCTCACTATTATCAGCACATTGATCAAAGGGTTTGTAAGCAGTATTCCAGCTTCAGAAAGAATACACTCCTTCGATACTCGTATATGAAGTTATACACTAAACATCTACAAGATTTGCATTTCAAAATTTATCTACAAATGCAACAAGGATTACCAAAAACGGCGTTAGAATCATCAACTAGGTTCCTAACTGTAATATAGCTAACCTTAACTGTGAGCTATGAAAAGTCAACATAATGCAACACAATTTCGTAAAATGTACAAAAATGCCTCTAATTAAACCCCTGGCTGAAAAACCTCTAGTTTCTGCTATGTGGTTTCAAGCTTTCAGCTACGCCACTGTCAAACAGACAAAGGGGGGAAGTCCTCATCGTCTTTAAGGTGGTAAGACTGCAGAGTGAGCCTACAAGTTCCAACACAGGAAAAATAATATTATTAACAGCGAGCTTTCTTGCCAAACTAGTTTGATATTACTGCTGATTTTAAGTATTTCAAAAGCTGTATGATATTAGCTGTGTAACAGACTGGAAATTAGTCTATAATGTTAACTTGGCAAACTGATAAAAAAAATCTAAAATCAACCTTTTTCTTTTCCAAAAGAGAAAAAAAAAAAAGTTTTAAGAATAGAAATAGGGGAATTGATAAGGAACACACCCTAAGTTTGTTGATTTTGTTGGAAGAGATTCAAGTACCTGTCACCATTCACAATAAACACACTCTCTCCATTTTGGCTTCCAGGAGAGGGGACTGAATCGAGTGGCTCACAACTCTCTGTATCTTGGAAGGCGGCTTCCAATGGCGGGTGCCCAGGAGCAAGAGATTCAACAGCCTTCTCGGAAGTATGAACAAATCCATTGACTTCTTTGTAGACCTTACCCCTAGGTGAACTTTCAAAGTAATCCGAAGACTTTGGCCTCCCAACGCCAGGACGACCAGGAGATTGTACCTGTGAGCTTCTATCTAGAGATGCTGGACCACGGCCATTGGTCCTAGGAGACTTCAATTGTCCCTGAGACCTTCCCTTTACAAAGGGCTTTTCTTTGTATGAGTGATGGTTCTGCAAAATGATTAAGCAAGAATCAGTTTCAACAAACAGAGAAAAAAGAGTAGACAATGACATTGATATCGGCGGAAATATGTCCCCGTGTAGCAAATAAACTAACAAATATGAAGTATAATAATCCAGCAGCTAAACTGTGTATACCGTTATGGGAAAATATGTTCCAGTCCCTCGTGCCTTTGGCATCTCATCCACATTATAAGTACCATGTACTGCTTGAGAATTCATGGGAAAGAAGGCAGGTCTGGAGGCATTCATTTGTGGGACAACATCCCGCCTGAAATGCACCGAATGTCGAATTACATCCCACGG
Organism: Chenopodium album; assembly: GCF_948465745.1. Lineage (NCBI taxonomy): Eukaryota > Viridiplantae > Streptophyta > Magnoliopsida > Caryophyllales > Amaranthaceae > Chenopodium > Chenopodium album. Next base: position 54,988,631 of record NC_137845.1, on the reverse strand, counting down.
AATTTTGGCTGGGAACACAGGAGGCAGGGTCAGATGAATGGGCTGCATGGTCATTTGCAACCCATGATCGAACCACCACCGTCCATATCCCAGATTTTCAAGATGACTGTCAACGTCCCCTGACAGATCAGGGCGGAGTATCGTTGCTTCATGCTTTCCAACAGTCTTAGAGGAAAATTTATTCCGATAAACATAATGTGAATCTCCCAAGCAGTGAGCACTCACGTTCATAGATGAATAACTAGAGTCTGACTCCAGGTTATTGCATAAATGAATATTTTCCTGCTCTCCAGATGCTAAGTTTCTACCATCATGGCATGTGTGTGGTCGTCCAGTAAATTTTTTACTGAGAGTTGAAAGAGAAGAATCTGTGGGCCGCTCATCATCTAAATATCCATTTTCCATCATTCCATTCTCAAAGGGCTGTGAAGGAATTAGGTTAGAATTAGATGCATGATCTAAAGGCGATTTTTTATCCTCTTCTGTATATGGGCAAGGTTTATGACTATGATCAGCTATTCTAAGATCCTGAATCCCATATGTTGCAAGATCAATGGCATCACCAGAATGACGGCTTGCAGAAGCAGAAAGTTCATTCTCAGATAACTGAGATGCTGGCAGAGCTCTACAAGGATCTGCTCCATTTACACCTCTATGGTTTTCAATTTCAATCCTCTCCATATAGGTTCCAGGCCTTCTAAAGTTACTGACTACACCATGTCGTGTATCCCCAGATCCTATACAATATCCAGTGGACTGGTCATTGAAATCGATAGGTACTTCTTCAAGAGCACAAGTATCATCTAACCTGGACTCAGCAACAGATATGAAAACCTCGGGGGCAAACCCATTGCACCCAGGTGTTAATACAAGATCCTGAACATCAGGTCTCTGTCCTTTTCCATGTCTATCCAGTGTGTTAGTAAAAAACTTACGGACTTCTTCAGCTATGCTTTCCTGAGGCTGCAACAGAATTTGACCAAGTTTACGAGCTCCATATGTGAAAGCACTCCTTATGCGGAAGAAGTTCCCTGCACAAATTGAGCAGGCAATGTCAAATTATAGAAAATCATAATAGGAAATTCAGACACACCAATATAGAGCAATTTCAGAATCTGTATCCCAACAGCTCCAGATATGTTGAATTGTCAAGGCAGCCCCTCAATATGAAGTCATCACTTTCACTTCCATCCATGCACCAAAAGTGTCTCAAATGTCCTATAGTTCTACAGATAATCTTCTCATATTAATATGTAGTAGCCAGGAATCCAACGGTTTAACCCTACTTATGTTCCAGAGCTTGTCAAACAAACAATACAGGAAATTCAGTCAAAACAGAAGAGGTAAAAACAAAAGAAGATTTAAATCCTTTAATTGTAAAAACTTAGTGAAAATGCTGATTTTAGATGCCATGAATTTCTACATGCAAAATTTATCAGCAGAAGCATATGAATTCTAGTTGAGGTTCTGTAGAGAATGGACTGATTTTCATATTATTCACCAGAATGAAATAAAATAATGAACTAATAAAAAAAGTCATATACCTCTACTGACACTGCGGCCAAGGTTGTTATTTTCTTTAAGTGGGTCAACTATATTAAGATGCTTCTGCATAAATGTCCTGTAATTTGTCTCATTTCCTCTGGAGGGGACAGAGAATTTCTTCACACACTCCTTCAAAAAATCATCACTCAGCAATAAATCATCCCCGCTGCTTTTTGGACTCTCAGCTGCAAAGTCCAATATACTACAAGAATGAGCATTCTAATGACCTAAGACATTTATGCTTAGCAGAATACCCATTTGTAGCTTCTTACCCACTATTTCCGGCAACGAGGATACATGTACTGGACCATTTAAGCTCACACAAAAGTTTTCCCAGTCAAATTTGCTGAAGTAGTCTAGGAATTTATGTAGAACCTAAAATAGTCAAATTAATTTAGTATGCACCACAAGGCAATGCCCTGAAACAACTTTTAATCCATGATTGACTTACTGCCAAAGGACCGTTCAAAGATGAATGGAAGAGATGGAAAATGTACAAAACCAGCGTCTCCAAGGCATATGTAGATATCAAACCATGATGTGCACCCAGTATACGGCTCTCATAATAACACCAGGCCTTAATCAAAATGATACTGCGCTTAAATAGATGATCTTTGCCAATTAATCGATCCACCTGCAATGATGTCAATATAAATTTATATGAAGTAAACTATGTCACAACGAATCAAGAAGTCAATTTATGTCAATAAAAATCATGACACAAAAAGGTTGAAGTATCCTACAAGCAAGTGAGCACCTTACATTTGAGTTAAATAATAACTAATTGACATGTCCTCAGAGAAGTATGCAAAAATAATAGCAACTCCAGTATAAAAAGCAGAAAACACACCTTGAAACATAAATGGAGGAATCTAGATTTTTAAAGTAATCTTTCAAGATTTAACCAACAAAATGATAATCATTTGTTATAGTTTCTTGGCAGAAAATGGGAACCAAAACACATCTAATGATACCATAAATTTTGTATCACCAACTACCATCACATTGAGGTTCCAATCAAAGCAACCTTTTATGATAGTAGGATACTAAGACGTATGCAACCTTATGCTCTTCACCCAAGAATGAGCTAGGCAGCCCAATGGTATGTACTTCAGAGACAGGTTAATGAAAATAATAACGTAGAAAGATGGAAACGAGATTTCCTTACAATTACAAACGTGGAAATGCAAAAACTTAAGCATTAAATCAAAAAAATTTTGATTAAAAATCCAAAATGGTTTTGTATAATTTCCACAAATATTGTAAGACAAAGGGCATGAAAGCTAATCTTATTTAAAAAGACTTCAGAACTAAATCATCATTTTGGGCGACTGAATATCCTTGAACGATTCTACTCATTCAAAGAAAATGTTTACCCCCACAGTTTCCTTGACTTCCAAGTTTGGGAAACTGAAAACATGACCTTCATGGGAATCTCCATGCTTCATAAGCATCCATGTCCAAGGAACCCCAAAAATGAATTGTGCACTTCAATTGGATATAACAAAATGGCTTGAAAGATTGTATACTCTTTTCACAGAAATTTGCATTCCAGACTCATAAGACATTAGAAATCTCAAAGGTTAAGAAGAACGGACCTCCTCAAGAAAACATAGCGCGCACAAACCTCCTATTTGATTAAACGATATGTCTACAACAATATTCTGTACCAGGCATTTTACAAGCTTAACCTGCAATCAGAAATTCCAAACCATAAACAAATCACATATTTTTCTGGGGAAAAAAAAAAGGTAAGCAAAGGGTATTAGATATTATAGGACAGCAGGAACTAAATTTTGAGATTGAAGATGAAGGAATTTTCTAAAATGCGTGTCACATGTTGCTTAAGTAAAGCTAACAAAAAAAAAAAAAAAACAACAACAACAACATCAACATCAACAACAATTTCTTTTTCTTTGTTTTTTCCAATTTTCTACATCACATCAGTATTGCCTTTGAAACTGCCTAAACTACTACTCTTTCAAAAGGAAGTAAAACTAACAGCATCACAAACTATTCAAAGACCAAACCTTAACCACAACATCACATTATGACATCACTTTCTGTTTATACAATAGTCACATTATAATAACTTCACGACAATAATGATGCATATATAAGGTAATAACTACAGAAAGAACTCAATGCACAGCACAACAGCAAAGAGGGAAATAAGGATATGTAAGCTCTCGATCCTTTTAGTCATGCTAAAACATGGAGTGTCTAGACTCAAGAGTCTAGACAACAAAACCATGAAAAGTCCTTGGATATCCATCTTCAGAAAAGAGACACATCACACTGGGGAATTAATTGACCATGCCAAACCAAAAACAGCAATCCAATTTTAACTCTGTAAACGTGTTGACTTGTAAAAAGCAGACCAAGTGAAGCACTGGTAAGGAGGATTGAAGAGTGGTAAAGAGTTGGGATCACGAGGGGTAGGGGAAACCAAAGAAAACTTAGAAGAGGGTGATTGAGAGTGATATGAGTGCTTTAAGGATTGAGGAAAATATGGTGTTGGATAGGGCGTAGTGGAGGAAGAAAATTCACATCCAGGTTGTGTAATAATTTAACATATATACACGTACACTTTGGTTTAATTTATTTTAGTACTTCTATTATTTACTCAATTCGTGTTTTGCGAATTTTACATATTTCCTTCGCTAACGTTTCTCAAACCTTTATGTTTTTTGCTCGCATGTTTCTCTTCTCCTTTTTATCCCCTTACCACTCTTATAAAACTCTCTTAAATTTTATTTGTATACCCTTTCTGTCTCTCACTTTAAACACCTGTTTTTAAAAAGCTTTTATTCAATTGATTATCTTGTTATGCTCTTGATCCCTTTCGTACAGTTCCTTCAGACGATTCATGTTAGCCGGCCCCAATTCATTTTGGGACTAAGGCTTTGTTTTTGACATAAAAGTGTTCACTTGTCAGCTGCAAACTTCCTTTATAAAGATCCTTCAGAACAACCACACCTATTTATTCTCTCAAAACTAGATAAACTTGTCTTTCTTAACCGTCATCAATGAAATGATTTAGAATTAGAACCCCTATGTTCAATCAGATAACATCATTTTATCTAAACATGTTTGTTCCATAAATTACAATTCATTTACCATGATCCAACTACAATGAAAGAAAACATAGCAGCAAAGTAAAGATAACCTTTCATTATTAAGTATTGTTACCGTGTGTGTGTGTGTGTGTGTGTGTGTGAGAGAGAGAGAGAGAGAGAGATAAAGATAGAGAATTGCATATCCATAATGAAAACAAACGAGGACCAAATAGGCTTTTCACCTCATTTCTCTTTTCTATTTTTCTTCTGTTTTATATAAACAAACAATCCTTCACACTTTATAGTGAACCAGTACCTCTCAAGGGTCAACGAACCTAGCTACACGAGTCAACGCTTGAGAGTAGGGAGGGAAGGTGAGGGAATCTCCACTACTAAGAAAAAAGTAGAAGGTGAGGCTCAAACTTGTGACCCCAAAGTCACAAGGTAAATTTACCACCATCTCCACCAAGTTTGATTGGTAACTAATCATTCACACTTGGTTAAGAGCAAACACTTGGTTAAAAACAATGGATTGGGCATAAAAATACAGAAAAGAGACATAGCATGAAAACTATCAGAACATAAAAGGTTTTACTAAAAATAAAGCACCAGAATCTTAATGGAGCACAATATGCATATAACAAAGTGATTGAAAGTAACCAGCAAGGGAATAGATATGGAATGTCAAGAGTATGAATGAACAGTATAATTGATTCTAATAGGGGGAAAAGACCAAAGAGTATAGTTTTACTCACAGCATTGTACAATCATTGTATCTATTCCTAAGGCAGCATTAAAAAGATCAATCTTATGGACAAAGAAATGGCCATAAATTAAATTTTAAGTTAAAAGATAGACCTCTGCACGAATATACTGCACATCCTTTACAACAAATTCGGAGGCAGGGTTACGATCTTCTTCTACTAGAACAGTGTACACATCATTTGCAAACGCTTCCTCAAAATTAAAACCACAAAATGCAGTAAGATCAATGTCCCCATCAGGAAGATATGTCTTCAATGGTACTGATCCGAAAGGGAAAATCTGACAACATCAAAAGGTAGAAGTCAGCTTTAGACAGCTAAATATCACGTATGTGAGACCATGTTGCAGCTATAGAAACATTACACATGATGCCCAGTTAACGGGGGAGAAAAAAATAAAATAAAATAAAATTATAAATGTGCAATAAACATAAAGCTTCTTGAATAGCTCCAATTATGCTAAGAGTTAAGTTGAGCCTCTACAACAGCTCCAACTTATATATCATCCTTTTGCATGACAGTAAGAAAAGTATGATCAATACTCAAGTCAATGTAAAGCATAGTTATGTGTATGTGATGTCAGTATCTGCATCTTTGCACATCTAGAGCAAGAGTAATCCTTACTTTCTTGAGAAAATAATAAACCAATTGTACTGGAAGCAATTAGCTTCTTGATTTCCCAATTAATACATACAACTTAATTGTATTAAATACACAAAAATTGTGCCCTCCTACACATAATATTTTGATTATTAAATCTTTAATTTCACTATGACTTTACTTACAACTAGCACTTCAGTCAGTACTTCATCCTCTTTTATTATGCTGTCCTTCCCAATCTAAAGTACACAGTAACAAGCCTTTTGCCCTAATCGGCGTAATGTTGCAAGTCACAGCAATTAACAATCACCACAACACCATAACTACAGAATGCAGTGGGAATTTCCTATGGAGAAGGATTGAAGAAAACAATTCTCTTCATTAGATGTATGGCAACAACAACAATAAAAAAATAAAATTAAAAACTAAAAATTAAAAAAACTGATTTTGTCTAATTACCAGCTCCCCTGCCCCGGCCAAAACAAAGGCGGAAGGGGGAAGAGTAAGGAATTATAAAATAAAAGAGTGAAAGCTAGCCATGTCACCAAAGCAAGAAAAAATACGGTGCTTCCTTCATGAACCATAGAAGCTAAAGTTTCCTAGCAATGATTTTGTAGCTGACTCACTTAGTTGGTAAAGCCTCAAGTAGATTCAAGAGATAATTATTTCAGGCTATATATGTCGCCAAAGCAAGAAAAAATACGGTGCTTCCTTCATAAACCATCAATGCTAAAGTTTCCTAGCAATGATTCTATAGCTGAACCACCTAGTTGGTAATGCCTCAAGCAGATTCAAGATATAAACCTTTAAGGAATATAATTCGATATTCAAAGATATATACTTAACCTCATCCAGCCAAATGGTACAACTGAGGGAGCAGATCTATCCATGTTCAGATATAAGTATATCCACCTAAGCTTGTAAAGGAACAAGTGCTTCTTATGACACTTCTTTCCAACAATATTACTATAACATGTTTTCCTGCAAAAACATTGAACATTATGCACATGTTTTGGGACACACTTCTAAGTTCTACCACATTAGATACACTCTGGTATGTGAAAGAAGATGGAGAAGATAGGATGGGTGGTTTGATAACTTCAAGTAGAAAGTAAAAAAATCTTCATGGGCACTTGAGCCATTGAACCTGTTTCCATAAATGCTAAAAGCCTTCACATAGAATCATTGTTTAGAGACCTGGTAATTTGACATCTATTCAAAGGGACATAATTTGTCATATTAGCCAATTACTACTTTTCTAATAGGGAATATTGTGACTTACAATCTTCTCAAAATACGCTAAAGACCTGCCAGCTAATTCATTTATACATTTTAACACTACCTTGGCTAAAAAAAACCATAATCACTCTCTCTCAATTAATGAATTCAATATTATAATTTGTGAAACCATAGACATTAGCAGTTGCACAAACTTCCTTGCTGCAGAGAACCCTTCTGTCTCCCTTCTCATTTGCTAAAGTTGCAAGTGAGAGTTTGATATTAATATAGATTAGGAAAGAGTAAGGCAAATTATGAGATAATGGTGGTCAGTAATGAGAAAGAAGAGAGTTACTGCATTTCAAGAGTAAAATTAGATCTCAACATTAAAAAGGGAGAAGATACTTACATAGCCTTCAATTTTACAGGGGCAAAAAATTAGGGATTCCATTGGCCGGAATTCGAACATAGGCAGTTTTATACTACCTCTGTCCCTTTTTGTTCTTTATGCTTTCCAAACAAGTCAATTCCTTTTTGTTCTTTAAACTTTTAATTTATTCCTTTTTTGGCAATGATTGTTTATTATTTTATCTTCCCATACCCTACACAATCACCCCACTATTATTCTATCCTCCCTTACCCCACACAACCACCCCACTTATTCAATAGCTTATCATGAATAACCCCGATTCCATGCATTTGCCACATGTTGCCCACTATTTAATTGTCTTCTTCTTGTCTTAGTTCTTATGAGAATAGTAATGTCAAGGACATCGAGGAATGGAAGTAGTATATGAAAGTGTCTTTAAAAAAAAAAGCTGAAACGTCACAGAATTGGCACATTTACTAGCTTTACACCGCTTCTTAATTTTATATGGACAACAATTCCTTTAGCATACCATGATGATAACATAAAATTGGTTAAAAGGCTACAAACATATACTTTTCAGTGAATTTTTAGCACCATTGTGTTCTATAAAATCCATAGATCAGCATCAACAAGCAATAGCTATGAGTTTCACTGAGTGAATGACCTCTACTTCACTGTATATTTACTCCAAGCTCCTGCTTACCCCTAATATTAACCCAAGTAATTCCACCACATCCCTCCAGCATAGTGTCTAATTCATCCAATGTTCCACTGTTATTCGTTTCACCATTAATTATGTTATCTTCGAAACAATCTTTCAATGATTTTTAAGCTTCTGACTTGTAAGCGATGTGATTAGACAAGGACCATTTAACCAATTTTATAAATTAAAAAAATAAAAACTATTGAACTAAAATATAGTATAATGACTCCCATCAAATACATGCTCATTAGGCCATAGATAGATATCCCTTGCTACCAAAAACCCACAAACACTACAGCCATGAAAATCCATATTATGTAAAGGTGCTCTCAAACATGTGTTACAGGAAGCAATCCAAGGGAAGATGACTTAGATTTTTCTGTGGGTAGGACTACAAGTGAAATAGAGTTTTACTTTGTTAGAATATAGGAACCATTAGAATAATGCAAGAGTTAACGACAGAATACAATGCATGAAGACTAAAAAAAATAATTCCAAACAATGCCGCAAGTATTGAGAGCGCAGTCATCTTACCACTGAATCAACAAGTTTTGTTTTTTTTTTTTTTTTTTTTTTTTTTTTGAATAATGTATTAACAAGTTAATAGTTTCAATATGTAGAGCTTCTCTTAAGTAGGTTCCAATGCGGAACTTTCAACATTAAGCCACAATTCTAGAATTATTTTATATTTAAAAAAAATATAAAAAAAAAAATCATAAGTAGGCTCAGGTTTCCTTGCAAACCTATCTAAATCCTCTACAAAACCAATTTCTATCAGGAAACATGAGGCCTACAGTACAGTTCATATGGAGCCAATGGAGGAAAGGATTTGACAAAAAATTATCCAACCAAACTCACCAAAAATGAGCATTATCAGAAGATCCATACATTGTATTCAGCCATTGATCCAAAATTAATCAACAAGAATCTTGGGAGGGGAGGATATCATATGAAAAAGAAATATCTCAGAAGCCTCATTCTGACAGAAAATTATCCCAACCAAGGACCTTTAATAACCATCTTTAATGCGCAAAAAAAATCATTTTCCCTTCAATAGAACACTCGGTCATAAACCCTTTTCCCTTCCATAGAACAATCAGTCAAGAACACACATATCTAGTACAGGATAGCATGTCATGGACACTGATTCAATCAATCCCAGATTAATTCCAGCGTTCTTCGTCAAACACATTACGAATCCAGGCATAACCATCACCATGCAAGACTTTAAAAGCATATATCTATGCTTAAGAACCATATTCTCATGAAGGGGTCTAGCCAATAACCATCTATTCTGAAGAACCATACACACATCACACATGTGTCATGGTCTCGTAAAATCATGCAGGATAATTTGACAAAACAAGCTGAAGAACCCCAAGGGACAGCCAGTACCACCCTTTCAGCAGATTACCACGCACTTAACACACACTAGCGAATAATTACATTCATAAACCATCTCAACAAATCACTCACCCAATGATAACCTACTGTAACAACAATAGCTATTCGAAAAAAATCCACCCTCAGCTGCCAATCATCGAATTCCTTCCTCGAACTATTTATTAACAACTTATTTCTTATCTAAAACCCTACTCATACTCATCACTCAACCCTTTTTCCAGCATTCACAAACATCCCACAAATTGAACAAAAATACACAATCACCAAAACTAACAAAAACACAAGTACAATCATTTTACATACACTATATAAAAAACATAGATAGTAGGGATTAATCAATCAATTAATTAATTAAGCATCAATTAATTAATTAAGCAAAGAAAAAAAATGCAGAAAATTTCTAACCTCACAACCAAGACAATTTCTAAGAAGCCTTTGAACATAATCAACAACATCTCGTCTCCTCTCCTCAGAAACAACAGAGGGTTGAACCTGCAATATTATTTCATGGGTCGACTGCTCGGCCCGGGCCCACACTTCCGGGCTAAAGGAGGAGAGAGAGAGAGAAGAAGATGATGGTACCGGAGATTCTTCCAAAACGACACCGTTTGGTTCCCGAAAATCACCCATTCAGTAGAATAACCTTATTTTCCCCAAAAAATTAAGGAAAAAAAACCTACAACCTCAAACCCCCCCAAAATAACACAAACCCAGAAAAAATCATCAACCCACCAAAACTATATAAATCAAATTCTTGCAAATGGGTCAATTAAAAATCGGATTTTTGGATAAGGGTTTGATGCAAAAGAGGGAATTATCAACGGAATCGAATCTGGGCACTAGCTCAAAATGTCGAATTATTTACCTAAAATTAATCATACAAAAATTAAAAAAAGATCGAATGTCGAATCCAAATAAAAAAAAAGAGGGGAATTAAAATTTTTTTGTTGTTGTATTCAAACTTATCATCAGCAGAAGCAGCATACAAATCCCATCAATCTGTCTCGATTCTCCTCTTCTCTCTCTATCTTTCTCGATCTTTTTCTCTCTCCTCGAATTTTTTTAATTTTTTTTTAATTTTTTGGGTATAAAATTTTTGCCCTCTTTAATTTCCTCCGTTGTTGTCTGTGTCCTTGTCTTTGTCCCTGTTTAGTGTTTAACCTTCTTCTTTTCCCCTTTGTCCAATTTTCACACCTTGACCCTTTTCGTTTTTCTGGTTTTTTTAATTCTTCTTTATTTATCATTAGGCCTTGCGTAAATTAGGTCTTCATATCGCGTAATCGCTTAATTGGTAAATTTATACTCCGTAATACGTCTAAATGTGTCGTATTGGCTTGTACTTGTGCTCATGCTCATGTTTAATTATTAATCAAGTTGAAAACCTTAACCCTAGCTAACTCAAGCTAAGAAGTATATGATTAAACAATATGTATCATTTTTAATCGTTTAGTTAAAAGTGACAAAAAATTCTGACATTATTTTTTTTGTCCGATTTATATCGTATTGTCGTGTTATATGTTAATAACTTAGTTTTGTTTAGAATATTTATCATTAATTTGATACAATAACTATTTTTCTTAGGCAAGTTGATTCGTGTTAGTTTTATGTTGGAAATCTCAACATGTAGTATCGTGTTGACTAATTTAATAATATGAGTCGTGCACCCTTGACACTAACCTTGTTTTTTCTCTATACATTTGCACCTTGTGAATACATTTGTGGGAAAAAAAATAAAGAAATTAATATTACGAGTAGCTATATTTTTCATGGTATAAGTAGTATAACTAATTGATGACCGGTTGGGACTAATGAAAGTGAATACGTCTCAAAATTCAAATTATTAAAAATAAATAATATTTGTATAAAGTTGACATTATTTAACACTAATACGTGAATGTTTGAATTATTTTTACCAATTTTTCCTAAATAAAATGATATAGAAATACCAAATATGATTAAAATAGTTAATATGAAAATGAATTTAAATCTAATATACTATCGTTCCTTCGAAAAAAAAAAAAAAAAAAATCTAATATACTACCGTACTACTAATAGCCACTGAGAACCAGAGTCCAAATACTTGTTATTAATGTGGTAGTACAACTAATTGCTAATTTATAAATTCCATTGATTATAAAAACTATGGTTATTTGATGAATATATTATATAACAATACAAATTTTGTTTTGTCCTCCCACCTACCTAGCCCCATTCCTATGATCCTATCTCTCGAATTTTTAATTTTGGGGCTTTTATGGGTTCTTCTGATTTGTTATGACACCCACCGTTTTTGGTCAAATTTTGTGGAATTTTGACGTGTCTTTATTGGGCTTCTATAAATCTTGTACCAATGATCATATATTCAACCTGGCTTGGGTCCAATTCTCTTTACTCCAAATATAAGTATAACGTATGTGAGTATGGGTTTGTTCGGCAAAATTAGTTGTACTTGTTGGCTATTAGCTTTTGACTAGCTGTGAGCTGTAGAGGTAGTTGTGAGCTGTCAAGTAGTAGCTGTTAGGGTCAGCTGTTAAGGTAGTGGTTCATACTATGAGTGTTCGGTAAAAGGAGCGATTGAAACTATAAAATAGTTATTATTAGGAAAAATTGCCCGGAATAATCCCACCTTTGGAGCGTCCACTAAAAATAATCCCACTTTTGGATTATTTTTAAATAATTCGACCTTTATTATCAATTAGCTCCGAATGGTCCTAACCGGTCATTTAACTTGTTATAACAAGTTACCAAACACGTGGCAGTCTGTAATTGGTCAAAAAAAAAAAATTTAAAAAAGGTTAAATTTTTTAAATAAAAAATAAAAATAAAATGAAATAAAATTATGAAACCACCCTACTAGCTGCCGTCCTGCTACCCAACCCCAACCACGGCACCGGCGACGACGCCGGAGGAAGCGCCGATCGGAGACAGCGTCGGAACCTCCTCCCCCAAACCACCAACCTTCTCCCTCACGAGAACCTAGCGAGTGTTTCCCAAAGCCCCAACGAGCTGTAAAACTATCCCCATCCTCGAAAACCCATTTCCCGTCCCGATCCCAGCTCCCTCCCCGTCCCTTTTCCGGCTGCGTCCAAGATTCTACAGGCGTCGATCTCCTCTGCCCTTGGTTCCGTCAGCACGCAAACCTCCCCTCCTCGTTTCCTGAGATCTGGTTTGCTGGGGTTTCGAATGGCTCAATCAAGGTTAGTGGGGTTTCGATTTTCAAAAAAGGTTTTGGGGTTAGGTTGGGTGGGATTCCGATCGGTGTGGTGGGTTTCTAGGTGGCGATGGATTCCTGTCTGGGTGGAGTGGTGGATCTGGGGTCTGGGTTTGGGTGGTGGTAGGGATAGTGGTGGCTGAAGTGGTTTTGCCCAAGGTGGTGGTGGTTTTTTTTTTTATTATTTTTTTTATTTTTACTTTGTTTGATTAATTTTTTTTTCGGACAAATCAAGTTATGACACGTGTAAATTAAACTTAATCCTCACCTTTTAAAAAGTCTCACCTATGCCCCTTATGAACAGTGCTCGAGCATGGGAATCACGTGTGCGAGAGCATGTGCACTTCACATGCATCAACCTCTTTTTTTTTTTTTTTTTTAATTTTCAAGAAAAGCACATGTCTTCTTCTACTTCTGCCCTTCTCTTTCTTTCTTTGATGATTCATGCAACCTTGCTTTTTACTTTAGAATAGACACTTTGTTTGTTTTTCTCTTTTCTTCTCTTACTGATGGATGGTGCTGACAAATAAGGCTTGCATTGCCAACAAATGAATCTTCACATCATTTCCAACAACCCCAATGGTCTGATCCAAAAATTCAAGAGTAGAGCCACATCTGAAGAACCAACATTGATCGGTTGCTTGCCATTACCAGAAAATGTCGTAGCGGCGGAAGGGGAGAGCAAGTTCAGATCAACAGTGGCGATTTTTCGCCGAATCTTTCACATCGGAAGTCCGATGATCGCTAGAGAATTAATGTTTCAGGTGACTTAAAATTTAGGGTTTTTGGATTTTACAAATTTGGGTCGAATTTGAATCTAGGAATTCAACTGAATTGGGTTTGATATGATTAGCTTTGAACTTTAATATGTTTTATTACGTGATTTTAATTATTTTTCCTGTTGTTTCTTCAATTTTTCGCTTCTGTCTTTAATTTATCTGTTGCCTTATTGGTAAATACATGATTATTGTAAAAGGGTGAATTCGTAACCCTTCTTTCTCTCTCTTATTTTGTTGATGTTGCTCTTTAATTCTTCATTTAATTTGGTTGCAATTTGATTTTGTTTTTGAAATTTGGGATTAGGATCTTGGGATCTTACAAATTGGGGTTCAAATTCGAATTTGGGAATTGAATTGAATAGGGTTTGATTAATTAGTTTTTGGATTTGAATATTGAAATTTGCTATTTGGTTTGGTTGATTGAGTGCTTAAGCTTGTGTTGTTCTATGTAATTTGGGAAGGAAATCTTGGGGTTTGCAGGAAATGGTTGTAAGATTCATGGATTACAAGGATAAGTTCCATGCTAATAGTGTCCATCTTTGCCTTTAAACAAGTACTGGATGTGATATGGAAACCCGGTTGCAGCACCTCATAAAAGCACATTCAATTCTTTTTCTCATAGGAGTCATTCTTGTAGCAAAGATATTCATTCAAAAACAATATACTTTTACTTATAGTAGCAATTTTTATTCAATGCTCTGCAAATCATCTTCACAAGTGTAAAAGATCTCTATTCATGACCAGTGGACTTTATAATTTTACTCATTAAGATTATAGTTAGTTGTGATAAATGCTCATGGTGATTAGGCTTGGATTGTTTACAATGTTTATATGCACATCCAAATATTAAAGGCAGGGACTCAAAGCTTATGCAATCTGGTGGTTGTGTGATTGCTTGAATTTGGATATAGATGTGTAAATTGTATATGTTTATTAGCAATAAATTCTTTTGTCTTATGGAACTCTTGTGGCAGCTATGCACCCTGCTCACGAGATCACTCCATCTTGGTCTCCTTATCCTTCAACGACTAACATAGTCCTTTTCTATGGATGCTCGCTATATTATCCTGTTTCCCCCCCCCCCCCCCCAATTTCACCCTTTTTCATTTTTTTTTTTTTTTGTGTGTGTGTGTGTGTGTTGCATTTCTCTATACTCATCTCCTCATACTATACAAAATCACTATAATGCTTGATTCTTATAATGAAATCTTGTAATGTTTTGTCTGCCCATTTACAGAATGATAAGAGGTTCACTTTCGGCAGGTTCACTCACTTGCATTGTTTGGATCTCTTGCTTTTGTGAATAAGGCATTAAGGCCTATATTATAGCTTTGTGCAAAATTTGTAATCATAAAATTTCTTCAAATGCATTATCATATAATACATCTCTTATACTTTTTCTATATGAATGTTCAATCTCTTATACATCAATTTAGAAAGCTTTCTTCCTGAGGTATTTTGTCTTTGTTAAAGATATGAATTATATACGTAAATTACTTTCATTATTATATCAATGAGATGTGCAACTGCAATGGAACTGTACGTATAAGTGTTACATGCAACAACTTAACGCAAAGCTTCACAATCTTGGGTTATTCACAAACTAATATTTGTAGTAAATCTGTGCACCGTGGGTGCTCTAGCAGGACATGTTTTTAAAGTTGTTTCGAAATGGGGAGTGTTGCTTGTGATGGGAAACTCGGGATCGAAATAAAGCAAGAAGAGCCTACAAGAGTTCCACCATCGGAGAAAACAGAAAAAGGGCATTACTTCTTGTGCAACTTCGACCAAAACATTGTTGTTATAAAGAGGACAATTTACTTATACAAGTCACTAGAGAAAGGAAATGCAGATGCTGCAAAAATTTTTAGTGAATCATTGTCTAAGGTTCTTGTTAATTTCTACCCTCTTGCAGGTAGGTTAACTATCTGAGGGTAAATTGATCGTTGATTGTGCCAAGGAAGGACCGTTGTTTGTCGAGGCAGAGGCGAATTGATGTGTTAGAGCTGGTGGGAATAGCTGGTGCTGATCCCACGTTGCTAAAGAACCTTGTTTATGATGTTCCTTGTGCTTTTCAAGTATCTTTTTTTTCTATTTATGAAGTTCAAAAATCTTATATACATAGTATTTTTTTTTCTTATCAATTAAATAATTTGGTGATATTTACCGGAAATGGTTAGGAAATTAATTTATATATGAGATGTTTAAACTGTTATGATCTGAGATGTCCTTTTTCTCTACCAAAATATGTTCATGGTCATTTGCTCTTGACAGTTTTTTTCTATATGTGTACATCTTGAGAAAGATGAAAAAGTAGTTAATTTTCATGTACATAGATTATAAGATATCTGATTAATTATTATAGATACTTCTAGGCTATATACTTGTTGAAAATCTAAAATTGCTCTACCAGTAAATTATTAACTACATGATATTTCAGAAACAAGTGGACTTTGCTATTAAGGGGAATTTTGAAAGGGTTTCTATAATGATTTATTCTCAAAATTATTCGGAAACCTTTGGTTTGCAATTGTGATATGTTAATATATGTTTATTCCATATCTTGCACTATAAGTAGGTGTTGCCTTTGAACTAGATTCACTTTTTTTTTATAATTGGATGCTTTAGTTTTAAAGATGGTGCTGTTGCTGTTCTCTTAATGGTTGTTTAACTTCAAATTTTACCTTCTTGTGCAAGGTAGAGGTTGGTGTGATAATGCTAGAACATGTGTCTACAGGAAAACGACTCGACAACTCAACGTGGATCATCTAAATATATGGAAAAGTAATTAGCATTTATAGGATTATTAAGCAATAAGGCAGTTTCAGGTCTTGTTCAATTATATACTTGTGCTAAACTTCCCTTTTCATGTAAAAATTTCGTTGAGTTATGTTTTATTTTGAGATTGGCTTTGGCAGGATGGTGTTGTAAGTGTGATCATGTACCTAACAATATAAAGAGGAATGTATGTGGATTATTAGAGTTCCCAATTAAGATTTTGATTATACCTAAGATCTTGTCTTACCTCATCAAGCAAAGTACTTGAGAAACCTTAATTATGAGTTAATTTAAGAACGAGAGTAAATATAATATATTTGTTTCATAAAACTTTAGGTAACAATAATCAATTGAACATGGAAATCACAATTATAAAATTCATAAATTGCTACTACATTTTTTTTTTGAGGGAATTGCTACTACGGGCCTGTTCACTTCAGCTTAATTTCAGTTTAGTTCAGCTCCAATCAGTTCAATTCAGCTCTAATCAGTTCAGTTCAATTCAAGTCCTAATTTCCTTCTCTCATAAAATCATTTCAGATCTATTCAGTTCACTTCAGTAAATTTGAACAGACCCTACGTTAAGCAAGCATGTATAATATAAACAATTAACAAAGGGAAATGATTATACCCTTATTATTGCGATTTTATCAACGATTTAAATCGTTTTGTAAATTTGAATCGTAGAATCGTACGATTCTACGATTCAAATCGCGATTTTAATAACATTGGAGATAGAGTGAAAAACGACTGAGAAGAGGAGAGGAAGGGTGGAGCCGCGGAGAAGAGAGAAGAGGAAAGGAGAGGTGAAATATGAGAATTTGGATTTTTTTTCCTTTATATACTTAAGGTTAAATCTATTGGGCTAGGGTATTTTTTTGGGTTTGGGCCTAATTTTGGTTTGGTTCGGTTTTCACTTTCTCAAACCGAAACCGAACCGAAAACTGAAATATTTATTTTTTCAAAACCGAAACCGAACCACTTTAAAAAAAATCAAACCATATTTGTTATTCGGTTTGGTTCAGTTTTAAACCGAGTTTATTTCACCCCTAGGTAAGAGGGTGTAGTGTCATATTATGTTGAATTGGTCATGAAGATAAATAAGTAAAAATGTAGTGTTATATTTGCCATAAAAGGAAACAGGTCAAGTAAAAAGAAACTTCCTAAAAAAGAATACAGGTCAAGTAATAAAGAGAATGAAGGAAGTATTCAAAAAGGAAAAAAAAAAATAGAGGATTAGAGTTAGAGTCGGCGGAGAAAAAGTGCAATAATAAATAGGAATTAGGAAACTACTCGCTCCTCTCGTTTTGTTTTTTTGTTGGTGATGTTTTCTCCCTTAAATCTTCTCACTTTTTGTTCTTCGATTCCATTCTTTCACGTAATTATCAGCTCGATTTCAAGCTCGTAGATTATCAGCGTTATGGCCAACGGTCTCATCTTATTCGCTCCTTACCTCGATCGTAATCTCTTCTTCTACTTTCAATTTGTTTTGGAATTTTAGTGATTAATCTAGGGTTTCTTGTTTATTTATTGAGTCAGTTTATCAAATTTTTAGAATCTTGTAATGGAGAGTTAGCTAGAGATGTGGAGGACCTAAAATCTTTACTGACCCCGACGAGCTATTGCCTAAACATTGTGATAATAATGAGCTAGAGAAGCTGGTTGGATTGTCAAATTTAGTACTTTGAGAAGTACAGTGATGATACATACGAATTCAAAACCCTCTTCTTCATGGCTCAGGTATCTTTTTTAAAATGCTAGCCTCTTTATTGTTCTTTATGATGTTGATTTCTTATCTGTGGGAAGTTATTAGTACTTTGGATATACCATTATGCTAATATAATGGGTCAAATGCTAATTTGCTCCATATTAGGTTTGAAATAGGATCAGGATTTTGAAAATAAGATAAAGATTTTGAATTGCTATGTTCTGTGAATAACATTATATTAATTTATTTGTACCTTGTATATCATTATGCTTTTAATAAGAGTGGTGTTTTCGAATTTGTGTATATTATTGCGCTAATTGTTGCATTTTTCATGAATTACTGTTAATTGCTAATTTTGGTGCTCATAACTTTTTGTGACTTTTCTAGGGTGGACCATAAATGGCATATTGCTCTTAGTGTTTCTACTCTTGTTGCCTTGTTGGGAGAGCAACTTAACCCTCTCTATGCCTCTCTTCTCAGGTTCTATATAACTCTTGAAATATTTTAAAATTTACAATTCATCAAACTCACAATAGGTGATTTAGTCAAAGTTATAGTTTCTTAGCTTAATGATATATAAATATATTAGTGATTTCAATTATGTTAATGATTTTTTTTACGGAAGACATTGACGTCAAATAATTGAGTAAAATGTAGCTGATCATCGGAGGAGGCAGTTAGTTATACTCAATTATTTTTTTGTATTAAAACCCCCTTGAAGGTATATCTCATTCTTTTCTGGCTCAATCTGCTCAAGATTGGTAATAAAAACTATAAAGTATGAGCTTTTCTTTTATCATTTTCTCTACGCTTTTTTTTTCACGTTGTCTGTTTTCATTATAGACTTAAAGAGTGGCAAAAGTTTATTGATTAAATAGTTTAATATGATAATTGATAAGTGGATAATCTTTAGTCAGGTAGACTTCAGGGACACATTGTAGTACATGAAAGATGATGACTCTGCATCTGGGTGCAGGCACCAAGGATTGAAACTGATAGTAAAAGTTCTCTGTAGTTCATTTTAACTTTTAAATGTTATCCTCAATTGCCTTATACTCGGTACTACATATGTGCTTCCATGCATTTGATGTGATCATGTGAAGTTAAGTAAAACTAAGATTATACTCCCTTGCTGCCTTTAGCTGCTGCTGATGCGACACTGGTCAAGCATATTGGTAAAAGCCTTCAGTTCAAATATTTAGAGGTACTCTACTCTTAAAACGTAATCATAATTCTGTTGCTGTTTTTGGGTGGGCAAATCTTGTGACTGAAAGCAGAACTCTAAAAATTCGACGTATAGCTGCTTACCTATTGAATATTGACCCATAACTCTACTTGTGTAATAGGGATGGTCATGGACTCATGTTAGCTTTAGTCATCTAAATTAAAATGCATATTTTTGTGTTTCTTGTTCTGTTTTAGGCGTAAATTTTGCCCCATTATCTCATCTTCTCCTTCAATACTATGTTGCATAATGTGCCTCCTGCAGTACTGCTTCGATTCTTGCGAGAACATCGATCTGAATGGCCTGATAGCGGCATTGTTGCTTATGCAGTAGCTGCTGTCAAAGCTGCTCCTTGTACCATACCAGTTGCTCGTACTGGATGTGTTGGGGGTCAAGTCATTTTTCCTCTTGCACACACAATTGAAAATGAAGAAGCAAGAAAAATCTCTTATAATTTTTCGATGAGCAGGGCCGTAAAACCCTCTTCACTGAGTAGCTTCAAATAATGCAGCAGGTCAGTGTAAGAAATACTTCGTGTAATCTCATTTAAACCCCCTCTCCCCTGTTTCGCTTGATCCTACTTTATGTTAAATTTCAGCTTGATCCTTAAATATGTATTTATCATTTGCTTTCTTGTGCTATTTTCAGGGTTTCATTTGCCTACAAAGAGGTAACTGTATGTCAAGCATGGGAAGACCGATTTCATATGAACGAGCAGTCGCTTGGAAGGTGTTCAATGATGCCGAGGAATGCACAGTGCATGTGCTTTATGTTTATCAACTGGTCTTTTGTATTAAAATCTTGGTCATGTAGTTTCAGGGATAAATCAACAATTTAAAAAAGTTAGAAATTTCCTTCTTTTTAACTTAGGAATGTCTTAGGGAAGCAATGGAGAGGGTTCTATGTCTTTGGGATGGCTGATTTTGAGTTGTGCCCTAAATCATGTAGATCTTTTCTATTTTTGAGATACTTCCACACTTTGACCATCTAATTTATGATAAATCATGTTTATGTTTAATACTACATTTATGATAAATCATGTTTAATTGTGAATTGAATTCAACATTCTTTCCATGTTGCAACTTTGGGTATTATTTGTGAGATATTAAACTCATTCAATACTATGTTTAATACTTCCACACAAGAAAGATATAAAATATTCCAAAGTTGCAAAAAAAAAATTCAGTGCACGACTTGTTCTTTCTTCTCTCTATTCTGGTCTATTCTCTTCGTTTTTCCCCAATATTTGCATACTTTTCCTGTATTTTGACGTATAGTTGCTTACCTAATGGAGGTTACTTTCTTGTCATTTTGAAGGCAAAGATTGAGGATAAAATCCAGAATGCTCATGATGAAGCCATGCTTGGAGTCCCATAATCTGGTCCATCATATGCATTGGAAAATGGAAAAGGGGGAGAGTGAGAATGAGAACGAGAATGGAAATGAAGAGACAACAGATGATGAATTTCATAATCTTAAATTTGTAATAAATTTTGTTTGATTAATTTTTAATTCCGTAAGAAATTTACTTATATATGTTTGATTTAATTCGAGCATTTTTCCCCTTTTTGTTTTTGAATTTTATTTCTACATTTGAGTAATTAATCAAAATTGACCAAATTAATCAGGTTTTTATCAAGATGCACATTTTCTTTCTTTCTTCTTTTTTGGTGTAGAATGGGTCTTTCGTTTTGGTGGTTTTGAGAATGGCAATGGAGTTAAAGTGATTAAAATGTTGAACCATTCATTATGTTGAGGGCGGTATGTGCTTTGCTATTGCTTAGAACTTAATAGTTCGAGTTCTTGAATTAATGTGATCTTATGTTTGTCCGGAACTATTAGTTTAAGTTTTCGAATAAATGTGAGCTTACGCTACTGTCTAGAACTATTAATTTGAGTTTTTGAGTTGATGTGATCTTATACTATGGTGTGGAACTATTAGTTCAGGTTATTGAATTGATTAAGGCAAGCACACCTCATTTGTTGTTTGCTGTCTCTCTCTCTCTTCCTTATGTTTCATATAAAACATAAAACTGAGATTCATACAAATTGAAAAACAAGATCTTTGTATGTAAATTTTATGATCTTCATATATGTAAATTGAAAAAATAATCTAATATTGAGATTTATTCAAAAGTAGTGTATCACATGCATATGTTGCGAATACAAATTAGACTTTTTTTTAAAAAAAAAAAAAAAAAACCTATACAAATTAGACTTAAACTTATCTAACTATAATAATGAAGATATTCAAAATTAAATCAACTTTATTATTATTTTTTTGACAAAACTTTATCATTAATTGCAATAAAGAAATTACGATACCACAACTAGTGAATGTAAAATGGTACAATTGATGGCTTTTATACCTTTGCACAATGGGAGAAATGGGCCTAAAGCCAAATGGGCTTGTCATGTTGATTGGGCTTTGACTTGACTTTAACTTGGCATGGATTGGAGAGTTGAACCTTTGACTTGGGCTTGCAATTGGATCATTTATGGACCGGGCCCAAATAGGCTAAATTGGACCCAAACAATAGTTATTGAAAATTACCGTGCATGGCACGGGAACTAAACTAGTAAATACATAAAGTTGTGATGGGAGATTAACTTGGAACTAGCTAAAATCCCGTGCAATGCACGATTTTTATTAAATTATACTTTTTTTTTTTTGGTGAAAGGGGAAAAAAAAATACTAAATTTAACTTGTATAGTAAAGTATAACATTAACACAAAATTTAACAATTATATACTTTAAAAAATTTTATAGTATCTTAATATACTACTTATTTGTTCATTTTTATAACCAAATTACCTAAGGAAAAATAAATAAGTAAAAAAATATTTTATTTGAGTGTGTATAGAAAAAATACAATTGTGGAAGGTGAATATTATAGGCTATAAATACTTTTCATATAAACGATAGACAACCAAAAAAAAAAAAAAAAAAAAAAGTGGAGGGAAATTAAATTTTATTTGCATATCTTGAATGCTGTGAAGGGTGTTATTTCAATATCAGGTATATAAAGGTTCAATTGCTTATGAAAAAGGTGTATGCCCTGGTGATTTAGTTGCTACCTGTAATGGAATTGCGATACATTCTGCCAAGCAGGTATGATATTTATGAGCCATTGATATATATAGATGTAAAATTACAGTTTTAAATCATGGCAGTCATCTCATTCTCTTTCGAAGTCCTTTTAAAAAGCAACATAATCAACACAAAATTTTCCAATTTTTAGCTTTTTTTACATCTTTGGATCCATTCATATTATTCCCACTTGAGGGCCTTGTTGAAAAATAGTAAAAATATCCTTTGTTTCAACTTTTTAATGCATATCATACATGAGCAAGATCTTTCCAGTTCCATGGGCTGATGTTTCACCAGCTTGAGATAAAGACAAGGATAGGAATTGGATATTTATTTTGTTAGCTGGCAGTCATATTCCACAGTTGAGACTTGCGATCCAGTGTTTGATGTGGTTATTGCTTTGCTGCAGAATAATAGACTTTTAGTTCCCTATATATGTAGTCCCGGTTTTCAAGCAGTTTGATCTCAAATCCTCAATCCTTTTGCTAATAACTTGAAATGATAAGTTCTTGATAGAGCTTATTAATATCAATATATTTTCTTATCTTTTCCGTAAATGGTTAGGTACTTAGTGATCATCAGAGGGATGGGAATGAACACAAACTACGCATAGCAAAGTGATTTTGTCACAAGAAATATTTTTTGCTTCACCCACTTGTTTGCCATGGTTCAGAAGTTTGGATTATAGGAAGTGACTTGTTCATATGAAATTTTACAAATTCTGAAGGACAAATAATATCATTGGGTTTCTGCAGTTTTAAGCTGTGTGCTATCTATAATTAATGTTCTTTATCCTTGGAAGTATTTCCAGCTATTGTTCGACAGATCCTGTATGGTGACTGCTAGTGGTGAATCTAATATGGTTCATGAAAGTTTCAAAGTGAGTATGATTACTCTATTGTTCAGCCTTGCATTTCTGGTCAGCATGTTAGTGATATCTTAAATTTGCATCAGGTTGTTATTCAATCAAATGGTGGTCATATTGGTGAAATTAGCATCGAAGCTGATAATGTAGCTGTTGTTGACAAGAGGTTTTGTGAATGGTAATCTTCCTTAATATAATGGTCATTCTTATTGATTGGACTTGTTTGGTTAGGGATGTGTTTTGTTTTTTTGGTTGTCCTATAACAATTACTGTTTTGCTTTCAGTTGGCCTTGTTCAGGAGCTGAGTGGGCATCCAAAAAAATTGGATCTCAAAGAAATGAACATGGTAATTTTGTCACGGGGGTGGGAGGAAAAAAGGAATATTTTTCGTGAATGGCCATGGTGACTTGAAAGAATTATTAAATATTATTATTGATAATTATTAAATATTATTATTGATAATTATTAATATGATTAATATATATTAATTATTATTAATATTAATAATTATTAAAATATTTTTAATATTAATAATTATTATAATTATTTTTAATATTAATAATTATTATAATTATTCAAAATAATAAATTATTATCATCAATACAATATTAATTATTATTATTGAATATTAATTATTATTGTTGTTATTATTAATTATTATTTGAATATAGAGTAGAGCAGAGCAGATTTGATTTGAACAGAGCAAAGCAAAGCAGAGCAGTTCTAAAGAACGGGGCCTACGAAGATTTCATATCCAATACTTTTTTTTTCAATTTCTACCGATCCAAATTGAATGATATAGGGATCATTAAAATTTCCACGCAAAATCTTGTATAAAATCCCTTTGAAGCACGTTTTGTAGCTTAATGTGACACCTACTAAAAGTCTAAAAGTGAGATGTGTGCAATGCAGAACACTGATATCTATAAACTCTACTTCGTATACCAAAAAGATTGTTTTTTAAGGCTAGGTAAATATAAGGCCCAATAGATAACTATGTCTCATATGTTCAGATGGGCCACGAACTACATAATTATTAAGCAATGCAATCAGTTTCGGGTACCAGTGGGTACCGGGTTCGTAAAATCAAGAACTGGAACCAGTTATAACCGGTTCCTGATTTTTGGACCCGGACCCAAAACTGGTTGCACTAATTCCAGTTCTGGACCCGGTGGGTCCGGAATCAGGTACCCAATATTTTTGCTCACCTCTATTCAGATGTAGCCTCATATTAAGTGCAACCAAACCATATTGGGTAACCATAATGTCATTAATACCCTCATTTTAAACCGTTAAGTATATATGCATATAGCTTAAACATCTCACTGGTTAATCTTTTTTTTTTTTTAAAAAAAAAAAAAAAACATCTCACTGTTTAAAAAACATCTCACTGTTTAAAAAAACATCTCATTGGCTAATCATGTGCGCCAAAGACCATTTTCCTTTGTAATAATTGTATCAAACCATTTGGTTGCAATTAATTATTAGAAACGGAGGAATTTAGGACATAATACCCTTATGAATAGAATAGTAGAATTATAAAAAAGAGAAGTCTCATCTACTTGTATTATAAGGTAAACTTGCAAAATTTTGTTATATAATTTTTTCTTAAATTTGCAAAACATGAGTTTGGTTCATTTTTAAGTAATACTACGTACATGATAAGGATTGACCTATGGTCAAGCTTTCTAATATTTATCTTCTTCATACTGTTATTTTTGTAGATATCTTTTTAAGTAGGTTTAAGTGTATATCTTTTTGCTTATGGTTGTAACCACCTAATCGTAGGTTTTGTAACTCTATAAATAGTTGCCTAATCACTGAGAATCATTGACCTTTTCTCTATCTATTTTTATATGGTAAACAATAAATAAATTTAAAAAGCCTTGTTAGTTGTTACTCTTGTTAGTAATTATGTTCTTAGCTTGTTCTGAATACTGATCAACGTATGATAAACAATAAACTAGCTACGGCACTGTGTTGTTAGCATGTAAAAGAGAGATAGAGTGAAATGCACATTGAAACACACTGAAATACTTTGCACAAGAGAAAAGTCATAATTCGTAATTGACATAAGAGAAATACTTTAAACAACCATTAAAAGAAACTACATTAACCAACTAATAAGTGATAATGATATAAAACAAATTAGGAAAAAAAAAAAAAAGATGATCTTCATCAGTTGAGAGGCTCAACTAATTAATAGGGACCTCATGTATGCTTCAATAAATCCCATTCAATGATTGATCTTCATCATCAACAATCAATTTACTTCGCAATATCCCATCCAAATACTTTGTATGCACGGCATACCTTAAGTGACATGTACGTATCGGAACTGTTACTACATGAGTCCAGTCCAACTCAACACGAGGAGTAGCAACCTGATGTTCAACAGCCCAATCACGAGCCCTGAGTAATGAAGTCCCATCAACTAAGTAATAGTTGCTAATTACTTCTCCAGTTTGCAGGCCGACAATACGCCCATTAATATTCACTAGAGCCGCTCCTGACGAACCGGGCACTAGGTCCAAGTCATGCTCGAAAACCACCATATTCTGATCATAATTGGCCGTAGCATCGCTTAAGTAAGTGTCAATAGTACAGGAAAAAGAGATTTGGCAATTGTGATTTTCTTGCACTCTACTTTCCTTTGCCAAACTAAAGAAATTCGTTGCCTTTTGCTATATATCAAATATATAGCCCTACATCATAATATGGTTCTAGTCTTGCAGCCCTACATCATAATATGACGAAAAAAGATGGTCATCAAAATATTAGGATAATTGAATCTTTTAATATTGTCAACTAAATAAAAAGATTTAAGCAAGAGTTGACAAAAGCCAAACAAAGCCTAGCACCACCTTGCTACTCTTTTGACAGGGACGGATTTAAAGTCATTGAAAAAGTTCGAGGTGTTGTTGAAGAGTTGATTTCTGTTGACCACGAAAATGAGGAAAGGTACATAGTTAATCCCGACTCCAAACTAATAGTCAATAGAAGAATTTCACTTTCTTCCTGTACAAACCGAGTTGTGGCTTCATAGTTCCTACTTTCACCATTTTCAACATAAAAACATACAAGGAATAGATTACATGTTCCTATCTTGAATGTTTCTCAAAATCTGGGCTATTGTCATTACTATTGCTAAGTTATTTCAAAATCTGGGTTAAAAAGACATTCACTGCCTTGCAATGCTGTTTCAATTTTAGATCCACCAGACATGGCAAATTATATTTGAATTAAAAATATTTATATTTAGCGTGATACCATGTAAAATTGGTAAAACTCAGCTCATAGTATTATTAATCTCCAGCATCAATATTTATAATACACACGAAAAGTTCCCAATCCCCATCAAACTTTATCTTACGGTAATTCTAGATTTTAGGAAATCTTAGTAAATCTTCCCAGAATATTTACTGCTTGCTGCTTGCTGCTTGCTGCTTGCTGCTCAAGTGAAGGAGAATTGCGGCTCAACAAAGTGAAGGAAAATTGCTGCTCAAAGGGTAACTAAAGGAGCTTTGAACAAGGGTAAATGAGATGAGTAAAGGTGGGGCTTGGTCTTTGGTCCATGAGCCCACCACAATAAGGGGCCCAAAGAAAGGTAAATATTTTTTAAGGTTTGACCCCAAATTAAAGTTTTTGGGGATTGGTACGAGTATGTAAAGTGGGATTAGTAATTGTATGTGTTTTTTGCTTATTGATTTTGAGGTACGTAATGTACGTTTATAGTGCATGCTTTGTACTATGTAGTTTTCATATTGATGTTAGAGTTTTTAATGAATAATATCTTTTGAATATTTGATACTCCGCAATATCGTATGGCAGCTTGATTTTCTCAATAGTACCCATGATGTTCTTGGTTTTCTCAAGTGTACCATGTAAGATGCAATAAGATGGTGTGGTCCCGCTGCCTTTGTTATTAGGAACAATCTTAACATGTACTACCATTTTGCCATACACCACCCACACCACACATGAGTATGTAGTACCTTATCAATCCCGATCGCCCCGTTTCAGTGTTTCATTTTGAAAAACATTAAATATTGAAAGATGCTTCAATAATAACGAAAATGCCATCATATTAACGAGGGGCGTTAATATGGCATATTAACTGGGGTGCGCTCATTTTAAAATTCATTTTTCTTTGATAAATTATTGTTCAATTTATAAATAAATATCATTAAAGTAACAACCGCTGACATTTGTTTACATGACAACTTTACACGAAAAATTTTCCCGCCTAAATAAAATCTGATTTTTACTTTGAGCACTTATTTAGTATATTAAGTAGGTTTTGATTTTTTGAATTTTTTTGATGCTAAGTCTATAATCACAACCTCTTGATAAGGATTGACTTTAGTATTGTATATATTCTTTCATAATTTCCTCCTAGAATTACTGTAGTTGCCAAAATCATATACTCTTGTAATCACTATGCTGCTCATAATCAATGCAAATTATCATCAATAATAACTTCCCTCAATATATTCTGTCCGATCCATTCTCTATATGCATGGTACTCGTATCATATTCCTTGATCCTAAAGACTCACTCCCTTTCTATTTTCGGTTTTTTCACGACTTCTTCAATGGCACCACAAGTACTTGCTGTGAATGCTACTATCTATAAATAAAATAAAATAAAATAAAATAACTGATTAAGAATTATTTTAAAATCATTTACAAGTAAGTACATTGCAAATAGATGAGTAGAATTTTTGTGAAAACCGTGCGTGCACTAGCCTAACCAAGTTAATAAATAATTGTAACTCTTTATTAATATTTTAAGATGGACTTAAACTATTAAACATTTCAATAAAATTAACCCTATTAACTTTTTCTTAAATGTTGTGTCTATTAACAGGTGTTAATTATTATAGAACAGAAAGAGCATGGTCTATCTTACTTGTCATTTCTAAGATACACCCTCCGCTTTTGCTTCAATTTAAATTTTTGAATAAAAAAATCTAAAGGAAAAATGAAAAAAAAAAAAAAAAAAAAAAAAAAAAAAAAAAAAAAAAAAAACACAGAGGAAATAAGCAAATATATGCCTGTATGAAAGAGTTTTTCGTTCTTACTTAAAAAAAAAAAAAAAAAAAAAAAAAAAAAAAAAAAAAAAAAAAAAAAAAAAAGAGTTTTTCATAGGATTAATTTGTACACCCACATGGCCACATATTAAGCAGTAATCATATATTCATATTTCCGCTTTTGAAGCTCTCTGTTGCTTCTAAATCACAAGATACCTTAGTTGTGCCGGGCTCAACTATAGGGTTCAGCAGCTAGCTGGATACACTGCATTCAGATAGCGAAAGAGAGAAAATGATTCAATGGCCAGGGAACTTGGGAGCTTTTAGGAAATCGTACATCATTTTCAAGGTAACTTATACAAGCAAAATTAGCATTATCTACAAACTTTACAATGGTAGCTGAATAGATAACTAACACCAAAATTGGAAAAAATGCACATTTATCAATCCCCCGATAGCCAGACAACAAATTACACAGCTACTTAAACCAATTCACTTGCATTAAACATCAAACTAGACGCCACAACTGCACAAAAACATGAAACTAAAACTCCTTAATAATTTAACAATGAATACTTCACTCTCAAAACAATCTTCCCTTTCTCAATACCCAGTTTTCCACCCGTTACCGACCAATGACCAGGGAGATCTTCTGGGCCCTTCGTCATTTCTGACATGTCAACGAATTTGACCAACTTGTTGCCGTTGACACTTTCTGATGAGCCTGAACTTGACACACCAGAAGTGCTTTCTGAACCACCCGATTTCTTGGGTTTTACTGCTGGAGAATGATCCCACAACGACCTCCTTATGGTGCATTCTGGAAGCCTAGAGTAAAGGAGTTTCATGTACAAGACATTTCTTGATCCAAAATCCCACACTCCAAGCTGAGCTCCTGTGACAATGTGGACTCCAGAAAGCTCTCCAGCAAAAGTCTCAGGGCTCTCGATGGGAGCAGTACTCACATGAGAAAAGTTCTTCCATTTCACAGGTTCAAACCACCGACTATCTTGTTCCTCAGGTCCACGCCATTTGGGTGCACCAATTGCTACATGAGAGTCCCAATATGGAACCATGATTTTTGGGAGAGATGCCAGGTGCTGAAGATGAATACATAATCGGTTCTGCTTGGCTCCATCTAAAAATAATCTTAGTCCGGTTACAGGTTTACGCCCTACAGAAACCTGCATGTACGAGATACAAAGACATGAGATGCAAACACAAAAACACAACAGAAAGCACTGGATACATTGAGTAGGCCAGTTTAAACTGGACAATTATTTCCAAACAAACTCCTCTTCTCCAAACAATATTAGGGTAGAGAGGAAATGCAACTTTTAGCTGTGATTCTATGAACCAGAGCTAATGATTGGAAAATAACAGAGTAATCATTATTTGTAGGACAATAAGAAACTTCGGGCAAAACTATCTCCTTTCAATGGATAAATAATTCTCAGTTTTCAGGCCCTTAACTCTTCATCTCTCTCTAATTTAGATCTGTGTGACATGTATTCAATCCTCAATGCACAATAATAAGTTTTCAACCCCATAATAAACCCCCTTCACCGCCAATATAATTAACATTGTGGAATCGAAGGCTAACTAACTCATCCAATGAAGTGAGAAATTTTGCCCATGTGTTGAGAGGAGATCAAGACTACTTGCCAAGTAAGAGATGATAAATTTAGTTTTAAAAAGAACTAGAAGGAAAGTGTAGAAGATATCGGCAAAAAGATGAATTACAAAACTATATTAAGATATAACTCCGTGTTATAAAACCGGCTTCTATTGTCTAAGTTAAAAAGATTAGGTCTGGAACATAAAATTTTGATATTATGGACCCATCAAACAGATTACACCAAATTGAACTTGAATAAAATGTCTTCCATGATCCAGGAAAGACTCAATGAAATCATTAGCCACCAGCCAGTTCCAACATTTCCAAGGTTAAGGAAGAAGCAACACAGGCAAATAGTAGTCTTGATATATATCTAGGCAAGCATATAAATATGCAGAAACATGTAAGTGAATGCAAAGTTACCTGCTCTTGGCTAACATAAAGCTTCTGCCCCATTAAACTAAACTGCAAAGATGGACACACAGGTTCCTTTCGTTGATGACCGGGATGTCTATCGTGCATAGGGGCCCATACCCGAGGTATTTGAAACTCCAAGAAATATCTTAACTCCTCAATCGGAGGTTTGTCTGCAAATATAGGTAATTACATGAATAATCTTGTAAACTGAAAATCCTAATTATTATATGTTCATGCTGAAACAGACTTCATCGAATACGGTGACAGCTTACATTCCAGATAGAGATTAATTGCTCGGCTGAGGTGTTCTTTTCTTGCTAAATCTTTAATCAGATCAGTTATCGGGACAAAGGCCATCTCAATGATATCTGGAGAAGAATGCACAGTCATAAGCCATTGTTTGTGACTTTGCTCCAGATCATCACCTCCCCTCCGCCTAAAAATGACAGTGATATCCTGCATGACCAGTTGCACGAAGGAATTAGGATGTAACAAAATAGAGTATAAAAATCATGTCAGCAATCACAAAGACAAAAATAAGAACAAGGGAATTTTCAAATAGTACCCTGTGGAGCGTATTTCCCTACAGTTTCAGAAATACACCAAGTACCTATTAAGTAAATTTTAAGTCCCAAATTAAGGAAATAAAGCTACTCAAAATCACAATTTTTATTTACATTAAAAATTTGGCCCCAAAGTAGCATTATTGTCTCAATTGTGATACTAAATCTCAGCCCTGGTATAAATTCCTATAGAAAATAAAGAAATAATAATAACAAAGGAACGTCATGCTAATTTCCAGAGTAAGCTACATATGTTCCACAAACACATGGATTTCATTATAAGTAAGCATTGAAGTCCTTACTTCTTTTCCATTAAAAGATGGAACATTTGCAGGTTGCGGATATATTCCTTGGCTGTTGAACAAGCTTGAATCTCCAACCTGTAACAACAATCGGAAGAAATCAAGCATGAGAACTGAGTCAAAATATGAAAGCTCACACTAATGGAGACAACCAATAGAAGAAACATTCTGAGACTAGCCTTATCCTTTACTCTAATTGGACCTGAACTTGTACGAGGGTCGGTTTGCATAAACCTCTGGTTTCCAATCTCTTGAACATAGTTCTTCATTTCCATGGCAGATAAAGGTGATGATTTATGCTGTTTAACATATATTACGTCTTTACCACCGATGGTAATGGATGTAATAACATGTGTCCCAAAGTTTTCAATAAAACTGGTGGAATTAAAAATAAAATAAAGTTATTATAAGCAATAAGTGGCATCACAAATATAAAGTAATACAACCCAGTCATTTGCTTAAAAACACCACAGGAGTTCAGTGAACACTCATACCTAGCTAATGAAGGCGGATCCCATGAAGTAGGGATAGCCCTGATGACATTCTCCTGTAGAACCCATGAAGACTTAGCAAGCTGAAATTTGGCAAGTGGGATGACAAACCCTTCCACTGATAAGGATTTAGTGGATGTTGCATCAATGTGCTTCGAACCAGTAAAATTAAATGCAGAATTGAAACTTCCAAGAGGAATGTCAGCCATTAGCTCAGCTTTTTTATTAAAGTGCTTCACCATCTGATGCAATAGCCATGAGAGATGAATTAGAATGACAAAACAAGTACATTGAGATAACATGCGCAAGCTGACAGGGGTGAAAAGGGGAACTCTCTGCAGAGCCAAACAGGGGAAACTTCTAAATGTAAACCTTTTTTTTTTCTTAAGAAATTCCCTACAGTTATAGGTATCTAGTAACAAAACTACCACTCCCAATACAATAGATTCCAAGAATCAAGGCTTCCAAGTAGAAAGTAGACAAGTCACAAACAAAGATGATAAAGGTTTCATATAATCCTATACTATGTATTTTGATGTGACCCTAGTATGGTCCAGATAACCAAAGCTACAATCAGATCAGCTACAGGTAGCAATGCAATCTTTCATGATCATTATCTAATGCCTTTAACTTAACAGTCAACCCAACACGACAATTTTTCAAACATTTAACTGATTCTGAGTCAAGTCATCCTTTTCTTGACACCCTTGTAGACCAACATTACACCCCTTACTAAAAGTTTGGTCAACTTTAATCTTGTCATCAAGCATTCATAATATTGCTGGACAATTCACATTTAAATTCAGTAAGTTTCATATGCATGGAACTCCAAAGCCAGTGAATGTAACTTGATGGCATTTAGCAGAACTTTCCATGGTTGAGCAATCATTTCCCGTGTATTTGCAACAAACTACCACTTCTCATACTACAAAGAATTGCATAAGAATCAATTTTCTCTTAGATACATAAATATCATCCCTCACAAGCGTTACCTAGGTGTAAAGACACCCTCCAGCTTCCACTTCCCATTCCGATTCTTACCCCTTCCTTGCAAATTGAGATGTCCTTCAGCTTCCTTAAATAGCCAAAGAGGAACAGTGAATCTCCTGAATGTTACTGATCAAGCACTGCAAGGAGCCTTATAGTAAGCAGGAGATGCAAGATGAACTTTTCCTAGATAAAGATCCACTTTACCAGTATCCCACTCTTCAGCATCTGAATAGAAGAAGTTTTCCAGTCTCTCAAATTTCAGCCTTTGTTGATTGAAGTTCTAATGTCCAAAACTTCTTACAGGACTAACCATGAGTAGCAGAAACTCTACATTCAACATGATGCAGAATGAATTACCATCCCACTTCAAGCAAATGCACCGTCTTATAAGCTCAATTTATACTTCCATATACAGCGAACAACTGAGCTTGCGAGTAGCCTAACTCAATCATCCAACCCTTAGCTCAGGATTGAAAGCACAAATAACAAATAATCCAACGACAATAGATGTTCATTGAACTAGAAAACGCAAATCGGAGACTGGATAGGATCCAACCTCTCAAGCCATACATAGGAATCATTATAATAAACTTTCTAAACCAAAACAGCAATAGCCTTTGTTGTTCAATGACAATGGCACAAAATTATAGGTAAAACGTGAAATCCACATAAATGCTCTCTAATTAATGTTACAGTTAAAATACAAATTGATAAATAAACCATAAAAAAGATGCAGTTTAACACACCTAAAATACAACAATCATCACCAGAACAATAAAATTTGTAAAATTTCAGATAATAAGAAAAATAAAACCAATTTAGATGATCAACACTAATTATTTGCATTAACAACCAAATCCCACAAACCACAACAAGAAAAACACACACACACAGAGTGGATGTCAGCTCGCTTAGTTGGTAAAGACTTGCCCAAGACCTAGGATCAAATCCCTATATATAAGAATAACAAAAAGAAACAAACATCTAAAATCGACTCCAATTGAAGAGTAGAGATATTATAGAGCATTACCTCATCATAAGAGCAAACACTAAAACTCTCCCGACCTTCGTGGAAGTGTTCAGTTTTGATAGACCTAGGAACATTAGGGATAATCATATGATTAGACAACCTTAAATCCCAAGTGGTTTCTTCATCAATTTGGAGAATCCTAGACCCAGCAGTTCCTTTGCAATACAACAACCTCGTATCAAAGTTCAAATCAAAACCTCTTCCTAAAGCTTCAATTGCATTAATAGCTGTATGCAAAGCTGCTTCATTTCCATCCATTTAAGCTTAAACCCAAAACCCCAAAAAAATTAAAATTTAAAAAATTAAGATGAAATCTGTCAAATTTAAAGGAAACCCAGAAAAATTAATGGGTCATATTGAATACCCAAAACCCTAATTAATTAGGGATTTTTGAAGAAACCCAGAAATTGGTAAGAAAATAAAAGGGAAATTAGGTCCCAATCTCAAAACTTCAATTGGGTATTTGGTGCAGAAATTTCCTACGAAATTCATGACCAAATTCAAAGTAACCCAGTTTCAATTTCCAAGTAAAGAAGCTTTATAGTTGACCCTCTACAAAATTAAAAAAAGACATTTTTCAAAAATGATACGGAGGAATTTCGATGAAAACTTGCTCAAAACCTGTTTCTCACTAATCTAGATCTTGAATCCCAATTCATTTGAAGCAAGTTTCTTTCTTTTTGTTTTGGTTTGTTTGTTTGATAGTTTTCTCTCTCTAAAATCTGGAAGAAGCTGTGCTGTGAAGTGTTTCTCTCTCCACGATTGTTGTTAAAGTTGTCCAAATTAAACATTGACTTGTCTAGTCCACTAAACTACCACTACTACGATTGACTGACTGACTCACAGACTCGGTATTACTGTTACATTACTAACTTGTCCTAAACTCCTAACAGTCCTAAGATATCACTCGCTATGTGCTATGTCGCTTTTGTCATATTGTGTCATGTCGTGTTACGTTTGTATTTGATGTCGTATAAGTTTTTACCAACTTGTTCTAAAATAAGGTAAATGTCTTGTTTTATGTGTTTAACAATGTTAATTTCGAGCACAACGATGTCAATTTAGATACGCAAAATGAGATATTTATGTTAATTTTTGTCAATTTTAAACTCAATTTGTAAGATTAAAGACTAAAATGGCTCATAATATCTAAAAGGAGCAATTTTCGCAACAAAAAGAATAGCAACACACATATATGTACATTTTTTGGCACGTAAAACAAAACAGGTATGTGTTTTTTTTTTCAATATCGAGCTCAATTTGGCTCCTTAGGATGAGTTTATTGCAAGTCTTGGAAGGAGTCTTGAGCCGGATTCTTGCAATAATGTATACAAAGACTACATGTAGTCTTGAGATGAGTTTTGAAATCCAAAGCTCATCTTAAGACTCTACAAGAGGACAGAATCTTTTTTTTCCCAGTAGTGAGTTGCCAACTCACCCTCTTAAAAAAAATTATTAAAAAAATAAATATATATGTAAATGAATGTTAATAATATTAATAGGATAAGCAAATCTAAAGTGAGTCATGGAATAATGTGTGAAATTGGAGGAAGTTTTGTATGAATCTGAATAATAAAAAATTTATTAAAAGTTAGTGGAAATCTGATGTGGCTGAGTCTAGAGTATAAGTCTCAGTGTTGGGATAAACTTAACCTTATGAGCCAAAATGACCCCCTAAAACCTTAAAGGAATATCTTTCGACACGCAATTCGAGAAAAAATATTAATGGGCGATCGCTAACGAAACCCTAACAGAAACCGTAATATGGTAGCAAAATCCATATTTTTGTGTGTTTTGGTGGTTGTAAAATAAAATAAAATTTTACCTAGGTAGCAAAAAAAATGAAAGTGGTGCTTTTTAACAATAACAAAAGTCAAATATCTTCATAATATTTGTCTATTTTCGACCATTTCTTATTAATTTCTTTATAATTTTGTTATGCATTTTGGTAAATTTGCATTATTGTTTGAGTGTAGCAAGTGCCTCGAGATTTGTCCAAGTTTAGTTTTTTGAGTTTAGTAATTCTAATGTAGACTTACATGAAATCCAAAAGGAGATTTATAATTCTATTACAATGGGATAAATTTTGACAATATTTTTTTCATAAATATAAGAATTTTTTTTTTTTTTTTGAAAGAATAAATATAAGAAATTAATAAAACGACAATTGTAACTTTGCTAAGAAAGTTTTGAGTAATTTCAATGACATAAGAATATTACTCCATAAGTTGATTCTTCAACCCCCTATATGCAAATAAATAAACACCTCATATTCCCTTCGTTTTCAAATAAATGAAACGTTTTTCTTATGCACGCATGTCAATGTAATACTTTAAATGATAATATCTTTAATTATCAATAGGTAAAAGTATAACAATTGAATATTAATAAATTATTCATAAGAACGACTCCAACAAGTACCCACAAGACAATTTATTTTTTTGTATAAATCACAAACATTAGTCAAAGTAAATTAAAAAAATAGTAAAAAAAATCAAAACGTTTCATTTATTTAAACACGGAGAGAGTAATTACCAAGACGATGAATCCATGACTACCATAACTTTTATTGTGGTTTGTACTCGTGTTGGAGGGCATAAGGGTATAATTTCAGCAGATTACCATCAGGTGGAAGTGATGGGGAAACTCCCGACAATGAGCTACGTGAGAGTCTCGAACCTCACACAGTCACACCTGGGATTCAGAGGCTTCGTGAAGTTTATAATCGAACTGATAACATAACACAACGAACCAAGTAAAGGCAGTGTCCTTGCTGCAGCATTGCAACATGGTGACTGAATTAGAGGAAAGATTCAAAACCTTCCATGTGACATACTTCGTATTAGGCTTACAGATTGTAATCTAGTTAATCCACAACGACCACAAGGAATGATCATAGAGACCATACAAACATGTTTTACGAAATACACCAAAACTGAAACAAGCCACATCGAAGGATATATACATGTATAAATCATCTCATTACGGCACTACTCCACATCCATCACTCTAAATGAGTCCTGCCGAGCAACAAATTGATCAAGCCATATATATTTTCTTTACAATGAAGTGAACGTTGGTGTAATATTGACAACTTGTGTATTTCCTTTATTTCTGAACAAGAACATGTTCCCTCACTAACATGCTATCTCTTTCAATAATCATCCTGAGCTAATCATCAAGTTCTCCAACTAATCAAAAGATATTACACAAAAAAGAGGAAGAGAAGAAAATAACCGTCTATTGAATGTTTCAACACAAAATTTTACCCAATTTTCTTCATTGCAAGTTCCTTGTCCTCTTTGTAGCAGCAAAAAGTTGGCGAATGAAAGAGAATTTCCCCCTAGCACGTGCTGAGAACTCGGTAATGGCACCATTACTTGTTGAAGCAGCCTGATTGGCCTCTGATTCTGGCAAGCACGGCTGTGGAGGAGGTGCTGGTGGTTGGAGTGTAAAGAGATATTGATTTAACATGCGGATAATCTGACTGAAGCTAGGCCGTAAGTTAGGGTCTTCGACCCAACATGATTGTATGATGAATGCAAGTTCTGGGGCTATATCATCTGGAATTTTTGGTCTCTCTTGCTGCATTGAAAATAAGACGAGAAAATTACTCAGAAACTTTCACATTAAAAGACATATATCATAGTTATATGGAATTATACGAATACTGCTATAGGCTAGGGCATTTAGCTTTTAACAAAGGACAATCCGAACTTTGTATAAAGCCCCCCTTCAAAACTGGATTATTAACATACTCCCTTGAACTCTCAATAATCTTCCTGCGTTTTTGCTCGTCTCAATAAACGTTGTATCTCCAACATATCAAGCCATCAACCTTCCTCTCACAACTCCCAACATTTACTCATACTACATTCCCTCGTACTACTTTTTCTCTACACTTTCAAAATTTTAGGAGTTTATTTCACCATTTTTTTTCTTAATTATCATTCAATAACAATACATTCTTTTTATGATCATACAAAATCTTGTAAGAAAACGATATAGAAATTCTGAGTTAATGAAGAGAGATGCATACTTCAGCAACCTCCAAGTAGAATCAACCCTATGTAAAGTACATACACAATAACAACCACCTAGTATGGATCCATGTTCTGGGAAGGTCAAGAGAGGTCCAAATTGATTGTAGCCTTTCTAACCCTTATCCAGATAAAAGTAACATAACAGTAATCTAGAATAAACATAATAGTTGAAGACATTGCTCTATATTGAAACAGTCGCAAACTAAAAGTAAACTAATGCTAAAAAAACACAAAGGTTCGCTAATACTAATACTAAAAGGGTGTCCCAGTTCTAAGTTAGCATCCTACTTTCGGCAAGATTTTTCAAAAGTCAGAACCCACGCCTACCCAGTCACTTCAAACTCTTCACTTTTCTTCCTATTTTATCTTTGTGGCTTTGAGCCCTCAAGCAAAGTTGACTTACAATAGGGAGGGAGAGAATAGTTAGGAAACAGGTTTAAATAACGGGACTACAAGAAGCAAATAAAAGAAAGCATCCATGAAAACATAAGATGCAAAGAATTAAAAAGAAGAATCATTATATGCTGTGCACAATGACACCTAGCAGCAGCAGAAAGATTTTAACTCTACACACCTTAAATGCTGCAGCATATGCAGCTTGTAAATTGGACATTCCTTCAAAAGGCATGCGATTAGTCAACAACTCCCACAGGACAATTCCAAAACTGTACACATCTACCCTGTTGTTGTAATGCTTCTTTTCTCCTTGGCGTAAAGTGACTGTGCTGTACAACTGCAAGAACAAACCAGTATGCATATATAAGGTTATCATAGACTACAGAAGGAACATCAGACAATGTTCTGGCCTGATTTAAAGCCTATAGTATCTTCAACAACTTTATAAACCTTTGTCTGTTCCAGGAATATGGAAATTACATTTCTTTATTTCTTTTGAATATACCCTAAGGACTAAAAGACTGGGGCGTTAAATTTAGACAAGTTCAAAGGAAAAATTAGCTTTGATAAGGGCTAAGCTAAAAAGTAACAACTAAGAAAGTTAGGATAAGCTCAAACTTCAAATTAGGAAAAATAAGCTCAGATAAGGGATAGAAAGTTCATATAAGGGTTCTCATGTAAAAAGAAGGAAATTTAAACCAGGAAATACATCCACAACAATCCAAATTCTCTAAATGTAAAAGGCAACTACTTCGTGGATCTATATGAATTATAAAAATATCATGGTGCATATGATTTACCAAAAGGATAAAAGAAATCATGGGATCAACATAATCTAGCAAATTACATACTAGTCTACAGGACAGTATATTACAGAGCATTAGACACAACTAAATAACTAATAAACATTAAATCCTACATTATGCCAGAAGCCAGAACATGGCATCCTTCGGTTGTTAAATTGAGTGGATGGGCATAGAAGAAGAGAAAGCACCTAAGGGAGGACACAGTAGTCTCTTGGTCAATCAACTGATTTAAACAGCCTATACAACAATGAAAATCCTTGCTCTGGACTATCATGGTTCCACTCTATAACTAATTAAGAACTAAAGTACTAAAAGAACATAATCTAGCTAGAATCTCTTAAATGACTATTCTGTTGACTCTAATTAAATAGCTTAAACCAAAGTGATATGTCAGCAAGACATGCCTATAAAACTGAGGATCATCTTATATTGCAATATAAACTATACAATTAGAGGAACACATGGCAATTGTTTAGGGGGATTCAAGAAAGGGAAAGGCAACCAACTACCATGATTCCCTTATCGTTCATTAGGCTAATTTAATCATTCGCTTTACCCCTTCCATTCCCCCACTT
The DNA here is from genome assembly GCF_948465745.1 of Chenopodium album. Taxonomy (NCBI): domain Eukaryota; kingdom Viridiplantae; phylum Streptophyta; class Magnoliopsida; order Caryophyllales; family Amaranthaceae; genus Chenopodium; species Chenopodium album. The sequence continues at coordinate 54,949,048 of NC_137845.1, read as the reverse complement.
TCTTCTACCATGATTCCCACACCCCCAAGCAATCATCCTAACTCTTCTACACCCAACCAACTTAACTACCACTATGACCACCCCAATACACCGTAACACCACCATCTAATGCCGGAATTGTTAACCTCTACCAGAACCACCCCAACCACCACCGAAAAAGTGACCAAAAACAAAACCAACATAACCCCTGGTGTCGCCGCACCCTTCAAAAACACTCATCCACTTGTATAAAAAAAATAATAATCAATCAATCAAAGCCTTAATCCCATAAGAGGGGTCGGCTACATGAACCAAACTTGATTATTCAGTGTAAAAAAAAAAAACCTTCAAAAACACCCACCACCACTAATCCACCACCCCACCACCTACAAAACCACCACCCACCACTGAAAAGAGTGAAAACCAACCCCACCCACCGAATACATATCCAACTCACACGAAACCACACTTCCACCACCATCCAACCTTCCCACTTTCACCAAACCACTTCAATAAAACCCGTAACCACACCAGAAAAGCCCAAATACAATAAAAACAACTCTAAACATTTAAAAGCACACCACTTGCTCTAAAATCAACCCTGAACATCAAGAAATTCCATCAAAAATAATACTTCCTTTGTTTCCTAAATATTGCAACATGGGGAAGGGGCACATATTATAAGAAGAGGAGAGAGATAGAGAGGAATAAAGATAAGGTACCATTTGATGAGGATAGAGAAAGAGAAAACATATGCAAATAAGGAAATGTTGCAATATATGTGAAATTTCCTAAAATGGTAATTGTTGCAATATGTGTGGAGGAAGTAGATCTAAAAGAAAGAGGAGAGAGAGAAAGTGGGTGCGACGTATATAGGGAGAGGGGTGGTGGCAGCGGTCCAGTAGTTGTGGAAGGAGGGCGCCGGTGTTGGAAGCATAGAGCCGATAGAGGAATGGCACTAGTAGACTAGTGGTGGTGGAGAATAAAGGTAGCGGCGGTCGTAGATGGAAGGATAGATATACATGGTTTCCCTTTACTATTTTTTTTTCTTTTTAATAAAAGACAAAAAAGAAAACCTAGGAGAATTAAAGGAGTTGTTTTCCTTTCTCCTTTCCTTTACCCCTTTACAAACCAAACACCATATGCCTAGACATGTTGTAGCCCTCTTCCTATTATAATTTGCATAGAGTTCAAGGTGCAAAAATACGGCCGCATTGTTTCAGTACAGCCATATTGTAAAGGATTTTCAATTGATCAATCCAAAATCATACGGTTCAATATAAGGTGCATCAAAAACACGCGATCTCATCATAATCAAATGATTCAACATATCAAACATTACATCCTGTGTTTCACTCAAAAATTACTTGCTATTTTTAGATAGAGCGAAAGTTTCCTCACGTCTCCCCAATAAAGGCTTTATGCCTCTAATAGTCTAACAACACTAATAAATTACAATTATTGTAAGATTCTAAAAAGACTTTGTAATCAAATTCATATTGCGACAACCGCGTCATGATCTGCAATCAATGCATCAACTCTAGTCCCGCCACGCAAGGCCGTTCTAGGGATCATGACCAGAACCGTATTTTCGAACCATATTTGAGATCATCCAACAAAAATCAATTTACCGCTCAAAAAAATAAATAAAAACTAAAACCTACCTCAGGAGCCATCCAGCGATACGTCCCAGTTTCTGCAGTCATCATCTCGGTCAGAGTTTCTTCTCTCGCAAGGCCAAAATCTGCTAGCTTCACAGACTTGTGATTGGCAGTAAGCAGCAAATTATCTGCAAACAGCATAACAATAGACAATCGATAGAGTCTCCACAATGAACAAAAAGTTGTCACAATTAATGACATAAGTAAGCAAACAAATCAAGAAAAGGAGTTATTTGCATTACAACCTGAAAGGCTGAAATGATTAAATATACGTAGTTTATACTTCAGAAACACACTCGGCAACAGAAAATGAGAGCAAAAGCAACAAAACTTCATCATACAGTTGTAAATCAAGTAGAATAAAGTGAGAAATAAAATTAAAAAATCTAGTTTTAATGCTTTAATCTCATTACATCCCAAGTCTACCAAACAAGGTTATATGGACAAAAAAAAATACATATGGTAGTTGATATTTAGTTCACTTCCTAATATATCAGTATGTAAAATAGTCTACAAACAAAGGATAGTCCTGGCAATACCAGGCTTTAAATCTCTGTGTATGATTCCATTAGCATGCAGACAGTCCATTGCACGAGAAATGTCAAGTGCATAACTCAACACCACATCTAGCTCTAGCTGATTTGGACGAAGACTGTTCAAGTACTTCCGCAATGATAGGCCTGGTAACAATTCTGTAACTATAACCATCAATGGGTCTTTGCAAGCTCCGATAAACTGCAGTGAAAAATAATGGGTAAATATATGACATGCTTGAAGTAGATTTCCAACCACAAAAATACAGCAAAATACAAGCTTCTCTGCTGCAACAGATAGAAGGAATGGGGAGGTTTGAAAAAGAAAAAGGGACACAAACAATTCACCAATCAAATATTAAAGACCTGCCTTGACGAGGTTCTCATGCTTAACTCTAGACATCATGTTAACCTCCCGTATAAAGCGGCTTTCAAGCAAAGCCCTCTCATCAGTAGTACTCCCACGGTTAAGAACTTTAATAGCCACAATTCTGTCACCATATCTGCATTAAGGCAAAGGAAGTATTAATTACTACACCAATAAGGCAATAACTCATAGTACATACCAAAGCAATGCCCACACGGTGCTACACAAAGGCCCTCAACAATAAGAGTCACATAGCACAATCTTATAAAGCACCACACCAAAAATTTATCAACAAGACATCATTTATCAAGTCAAATGAAGGACTTAAAGAATGAAATTCAGTGTATCATAATGTTTTTAGCTTCATAAGCATCATTAACTAAGTGCACTATGAAAAATTGAAAATCATAGGAATAACTCGGTGCATTATACTTCGCAATATTTGTAGCTTCCTACCCTCCTTTCTTACACAAAACAAAAATGCTCACACTTTACAACTATGCTATACTTTCATATCCTCATCGAAAATACCAATTGTAATAGGGGCAAGACAGCATACATCCGGAACTAATCTCAGGCCAGCTTTACTATTATACTTCGTATGAAGTTTATAGAGCTCATCTTATCTCTCCCCACCCATCCCCTTCATTCTAAAACAGAAAAATGGTTACACTTTACAACTATACTATTCTTTCATACTCCAATCTAAAATACTAACAGACAACAGTAACCGGGGTAAGACGGCATACATCTGGACCTCATCGGACCTAATCTCGAGCCTGTTGGAGGCACTAATACCGGGTTGCTGCAGCGATTGATGTTATTGTTACAGTCTAATTAGCATGATGACAGCATACAAATCTATTCTGAACTTAAGCCCCCTATAAATTTTTAAACTGTTTTATTGGCCAAAGTAAAACTAAAACAGTTAAAAGAAAAAAAAAACAAAAAAAAACAAAAAAAAAAAAACAAAATTCAGCAAACATTTACAGACATCAGCAATTACTTAGCCAAGTAATCAATTAATAATACAACAAACATCATGAATTCAAAATTACCATAGACTTAAACATAAACACTCTAAATTAAGCAACTTTAAAACACTATTAACAATATGATCACAAAAAAGGGAATAATTAACAGCACAAAATCATGAAAATAACAATTTCACTTTTTCTTTCTTTTGGTTAAATTAATCTGACCTGCCTTCATAAACCTTGCCATGAGCTCCTTCCCCAACTTTGGACCCAATAAACAACAACCTCGGGTCAACCAGAAGACTCTCATCAAGTGACCCGGTGATCGACCCGTTTCTAGAATTCGGGTTGTTTGACCCACAATCATTCTCTTCTCTTCCAATACTCATACTCTTCAATTAATTTTCTCAAATAATCCCTGAATGCCTCATTTCAAAAAAAAATTAAAAAAAAAAAAATCCCCAGAAAAACCCAAAAAAAATCAAACTAATTTTTAAAAAATAAGCCTTTTAATGTTGCATCAAAAGAAGAATCCGGGGTTTATCAACCCCATAAAAACCCAAATTTTCTCTCTCTCCTGAATAGTCAAATGTTGAATTTTTTTGGAAATTACCAAAATAACAAACAAATAAACAACCCCCTTATACTATTATACTATTCTTTTTCTTGAAATTTCTTGATTGAACTTGAAGTTTCTTAGTACCCGAAAATGGAAGCAAAATTGTGGGGAGGAAAAAGGGTAGCAAAAAGAACAGAGAAACTTACACTTGAAGCTACAAAAAAAAGATTAAAAATAAAAAGAGATGTTGAAATTTTAGTGGGATTATTGTAGAAAAAATTCTAAAAGCAAAGTTTGAATCTTTTATAAGTAAATAAAAAAATAAATCTTTTTTGAGCTAATTTTGAGCTGAATGAAGATTAAATGAACCCTTATTCTAAATTTTTGTGGGGTAATTGATTTGCAGAGTATTTTTACTTTCTCTCTCTAAGCACTAATTTTCTCTCTCTAAAAGTGAAAATGGAAGTTCCGGTGAAGATATTCGCAGGAATTTGTTCCGGTCAGTATTGTGTTATTTTTTTAATTTAATAATTTTTTATTTTGTTATTCGAAAAAAGTGAGAGGTAAAAATTAGATTTGATTTTTTTAAATAAAATGGAGAGAGAAAAAAAGGAGATATGAAAATACATGTGTCGAATAAGACGTGCACACGTGGAGAGCATATGAAGTGATTCATGTTTTTTTTTAATAAAGAAAAATCTTGATGTTCTTAGTTTAGTATTGGGAGCTCAATCACTCTCCAAATAATTTTGCTTGGCTTCGCTTGGGTTGCCCTTTGCTTGGAATTTGGAATTTAGGCCACCAACACAATGAATGGGTTAAGGCATAATTGGCTTATGCCGACTACTTCATTTGTTTCAAATTAGTTAATGTCGAGTATGTTTTTTTTTTCTTAGAGCAACTCTAATGGTTATAGGTAGGGAGTTGCTTGCAATATTAAATAATCCCTAGCTACTAGCTTGACCATTGGAGCTAGAAAATGCAATTAGGTTGGTCAAGCAAATGCTTGGCAAAGCTAATTTGCTTGGGAAAAAACTTGCTAAAGTAAAACAGATTAGAATAAATAAAATAAAAGTTAAAAACATAAATTAAAGAAGTGTGGTTAATTTAAATAGTAAGCTAATAACTAGCCATTGAAGCTCAAATTAGCTAATATGATAATTAGCTTAAAAGCTTATGTGGCATGGCAAGCTAATTCAACAATTAGCTTGTCATTGGATACATTTATGCATAAATTTATCATAAATATTCTAGTTATTAATAATAAATTGAAAATTCTATCATAATAATTTCAACTTTGTCCGATTTATTTAATAAATTGAAAATTCTATCATAATAATTTCAACTTTGTCTGATTTATTTCGAATAATTAACTTTCGATTTTTCTTTAATAATCTCAACTTTCACCTCCATTTTCATCTATTAATTCCAAACCGGTCAACAAAAATCATCAACCTATTATTATAGATTGCTTGACACGCTTCGGCATGTGAGTGATCCAATAAAAATTGAATAGCCCCATACCCAGCCCTGCAGACACCCTCTTACCTTGCCCCTTAGTCCAAAAGCCACCCCTCCCCTCGCCCCACCGCCGAAACTACCTTTCTCCTACAGCCAGTTGACCGAACACACCCCCGAAATCGCCCCTGACTTAAACCACCCACCCCAAACCACCCTAGACCCCCACCCTAGAAATCCACACCCCCCCCCCTTCCCCCACCCGAAACCTTTCTCCCACCCCTCGAAAACCTTTCCCCAACCCCTCGAAAATCCAATCGAAACCTTTCCCCCACCCCTTGAAACCGGTGTGTTTAGTGGTGAAGGGCTAGCAATTTAGTGGTGGGGAAGGGAGAGAGAAAGAAAACGAGGAAGGGGGGTGGGCCAGTTTTGGAGGTGGAGAACGAATGGGAAGGTTTCCGGTTAAACTAGGGAGTGAGGAGGAAGGAATGGGGTTGGGAAGGGGGGAGTTCTTCCAATAGGGCTTAGAATGGGGGGGTGTTTGTCGGTTTTTTTTATTTATTTACATTTTTAGGACCGATAAATGAGCGACACGTGCCATATTAGAAAAAAAAACATTTTAACAAGTTGCCAATTTTTGGGACTGAATAAAGAAAACACATGTGAAAGTTGGAATTATTGCAGAATAATCGAAAGTTGAGATTATTTAAATTAAATAGGCAAAGTTGTGATTATTGCAGAAAAATCGAAAGTTGAGATTATTCAAACTAAATAGGCAAAGTTGGGATTATTAAAATAAGTTAAAAGGTAGATTTTTTGAATACACATTAAGTGAGAAAATCTACAAAATCTCACATGACTGTGATCTTCCTTATCTATAAATAAAAAAAAAAAGAAAAAAATAAAAAGAAAAAAATTAGTGAAGTAAAGTTTGCAAAAGTGCAAAAAATCAAAGTGTTTAATTTGAAATGAGGGACATATCAATGATAGTTGTTGAGTCTTCAAATTCAAATTTACGAGTAAATAAATAAATAACAATAAACTTTTTTAAAATTTAAATAAAATCGTCTTATCACAATAAGACCACTTTGTAGGTAGGTTGGGCCAAGGGTTGAGAAACTGAGTACAATCATTGTAATCTATTAGTATACTTAGATTATTATAGGCATATAGCCTACTTGTCTGGGTCACGTGTTTGCAACAACTCATAAAAGTGGTTTTATGATGACAAGGTGGTCTTATAAAAAAATTCAATGTGAGTCATATGTCTAAGTGTTAAACTTCCATAAAATTAAATTGTTAAGGGAGATTAACACTCGGACATATAACACATTCAAACATCTAAGACAAATATATAATGTAGTATAATTATAACATAGATTGTGAGCGTGAGAACTATGATTCTAACCTAAAATAAAGTATTGATAAGCTCATATAGTCATATCATGTTAAGGATCCGACATGCATACTAAAAAGGTAATGAATGGTCTAGATAATATAACTTAGGTCTTGTTTGGTTGCACTTTAATAATGGGGGAAATACAAATTCATGGAAAATGTGTTTAAGAGTAGTTATTTGGTTAGCAAAAATGTAGGAAGTGGAAATTCCTAAGAAATTTGGAATTCCTACAAAACATGGGAATTAATTTCACATCCTACCTTGGTCACTCAAATTTCTTACATGTATTTTACGTGAAATTACATTATTGTCCCAAATTTTTGGGAAAGTAATTGAAATTAGGAAATTTGTCAAAAAAATTCTTTTAAAAGCACCATTTTGCGAATAAAAAAACCTTTTAAAAGGTTATTGGTTTAAAAAAACCATCACGTATATTTTTTTGCGAAAAGAAGCCTATTTCCATAACTATCCTCTAATTAACTTAATTAAACTCTAATTTCTTCTTTTTTTTTTGAAAGAAAGTCTAATTTGTTCTAATTAACCTCTAACTCAACAAATTACTAAGCAATTAGATTTAATTGATATATATATAAAAAAAAACCACCATCCCCTCCCATTCCTTCTCCCTTTCTCCCTCCCCTTTCCCCTCCTTCCTCCTCCCATGGAATCAAACCCCTCCCTACCGGACCCATTGTCCGGATTCCCCTACCTTTAGCGACCTCCTCCCCGCCGAATGATCCTCCCTTTCCCCCCTAATCATCGTTCGACAACCACCTCCTTGATTTTGAAAAATCCTAGAAAATTGATTTGGGGGTTTTTAATTGTGTGCATCTTGCTTGCAATTGATGCTTGTTTTGACTTTGATTATGTATGTATGTGATGCTAGGGTTATTTAGAAGCAAATTGCAATTGATTTGAACTTGATTTGAGCATGTTTGAGTAAATAATAAGATCCAAAAATCGAAGGGAAGGTGGTGGTCGCCAACTGGGATAAGGGGGAAAGGGACGGTCCTCTGGCGGTGGAGGTAGGTCGTCGGAGGTGGGGGGGATCTGGTGGCGGGTCTGGTGGGTGAGGGGGAGGGGGAAGGGAGGAAGAAGGGGGAAGGGAGGAAGAAGGGGAAAGGGTGGTTGGTTGGTGGTTGGGGTGGTGGTTTTTTTTTGTATAAATTAAATATAATTATTAAGTAATTGGGTGGGTTAGAGGTAAAATAGAAGAAATTGGAAGAAATTAGAGTCTAATTAAGTTAATTAGAAGATAATCAAGGAAATAGGTTTCCTTTAGCAAAAAAAATAAACGTGCACGTTTATTTTTTTTTCCGCAAAATGGTGTTTTTAAAAGTTTTTTTTTTTTTTTTGACATATTTTCCTTGAAATAAATTATAATAATACATGGGTAATGCATAAGTTAACCAAACAAAACATAGGAAACTAACTCATAAGAAATACGATTTCCTATATTTCAACTAAACACAATTTTAGTATTTCCTAGGACATAAAATTTCCCATTATGTATTGTAACTTCTTATAGGCATTTAATTCCCATATATAACTAAACGAGGCCTTAGAATTGTACTACCTCCGTTAACATTTACTTGCAACTTTAGAATATTTTATGTCTCTCAAATAATACCCTAAAGTTGCAAGTAAATGTTAACGGAGGTAGTATTTTATTGGAAGTCTACGATTGCCGGCATAGTGGCAAGAGATCGATCAGTTTGTTGTTCACACATTCATTTCATGAGATAGGCCATATTATTTGTTGGATAATATAAATAATTGTTGAGTACTCCCTATACATTATAGTGGATACAAAATGTATATAAATAGTAATCGTGGAACAAAGTGGAAATACTAGAAAATAGTATCAGCCCATCATACATGATACTTGGTATCTCAGCACCATGAATATTTTATAAGCTCATTTGAGAATGTCCTAATTAAACAATTAACTTACCCATGTATTAAATTGTGACTTGTTAGTAGTTATAAATTTATAATAACAATAATGTCCATTTAAAAGAACTTTTGCTATATTTTATACAGTTTTATTTTTCTGGTAAGAAGCCCCATTAAGCAATTAACAATGATTATGCCCAATCGTTAATTATAAGTTGTTACATACAATGGATTGCATTACATTAGTATAACCACCGGATAAGTATCAAACTTATAGATCGAGAAAAGGATTGGATAAAAGCTCTTTGTTCACTTTAGAATTGAATATATTAATATTACTCCATTTAATTATCTTAAATACAAATTCTTATATGTAGCTGGTTACACTGTGTGATTAGGGTTGCTTATTCAAAAGCTACTTATTCCTAGGTTACTCGATCCGTCAGGGATTACTTATTTAGGGGTTACTCGGTCGGTCAGCAGTTACCCTCACACAGAAAACACGCTAATTGACCGACTGAGCAACCCCTAAATAAGTAACCCCTGAATAAGTAATCCGGCGAAAACATAAGTTCCATTATTACCTACAATAAACACAAGTATGAATTCAATGGCCATTACACTATTTGCCAGATGGTTAAATGGTAAGACAAAGTATAACATATTGTAACTTGTAATGGTGCAAGATATGCCTCTCTACAACTCTACCCTCTCATTATATGAGAAAGTATGTCTAGTAACGCGACTCATTAAATACTTCAGTGGAAACTTGTTTGTACTAAGTTATATTTTTGGTAACAATTGGATACCAACAAATACTAAATTTTGATTAGCACTAATAAAGCTACATTTTGATACTAAATAGATTTCAATTAAGCACAATATTTTTCATAGTGTTCATAACTATTGGTGTAGGGGTGGCAATGGATCGGAGGTGGGTCGGGTGATGCGTCATCCGCCTCCATCCGCCAAAAATCCATCCATCACTCGACCCATCCATCACCTAATTTTCCTTCATCCACATCCGATCCATCCGTCATCCATGGATGAATCGGGTGGATCGGGTGATAATTCGGGTGAAATATATATATAAATACAACTTTGCACTTTAATAATTAAAATTGAGATTTGAAAAAAAAAAATGATCAATAAATAAAACTTTTATACATCCTTCTAATACTCGTTCCTTTTTACTAAATTAAAAACAAATGTCAATTCCTAACACTACAATAGACAATAATTTATTAAAAAAATATTTTTTTTTATTTTTTTTATATATAAATTTAACGGGTGGATGGATGGGTCGGGTGATGGATCGGGTGCTGGGTTGGATGTATCATCATCCGTATCCGACCCGATCCGTCACCCAACCCATCCATCATCCATCCGTCATCCGCTTAAGTTCGGGTTTTCATCCATATATTTGGATCGGGTGGATGGTTATCCATCGGGTTTGGATGATATTGCCACCCCTATATTGGTGTCCTGTTGAGCTCGATTTATTTGTTGTTTGCCAAAACTTGTGTATTCTATGTTATTCCGCTCATTTCCCAAGATCAATGGAATATGGGATACAAAGCTGACAAGGGTATTGTTTGGTCTACCTTGTAGTATATTCAAAGGTAAATAGTTAGAGTTTCAAACCGACTATTTATGGCCAGGATGTTGTACTACCTCCATTTCATATTATTTGCAACGATTGAACATTTTTTCTCTCTACTTTATGTCAAATCGTTGCAAATAATATGAAATGGAGGTAGTATTTTAGTTAATAGTGCTTGTAACATTTGAGTTAATAGGGCTTCTTTGTGTAGTTCGACGAACTTAGCCATAGTTAATACTTCTTATATTCTTATACGTAGTATTAAGCATATGTCCAAATAAACAACATTCACTAGAATCATCAAGTATTCTCATTATTTACATAAGGCTAAGCAACAAGCATAAAGAGGTTGCTAACTCCATAACTCTACTTTTTTCCTGTTTTTGGCACAAGTACACTTACAAAACTACAAAAGTACTCGAGTAGAATGTTGTTGGAAGATTAATTCAAGTTGTTGAGATCTTGAAAAATGTACACACTTTATTCGATAGAAGAATGTGAATAAATTTGGTTTGCTGGTCAACTTAATATTTTGAAGACCAAAATTGGTCAAAATAAGTTGTTTATGATGTCAAATAAAATAGAAATATGCTACTGACTTTTGACAATTATATGTAGCGTAATTTGTCAATGACATTGTACCTTACGCGTTTATACCCCATTAGTTTATAAGCCTAAATTGTTGAAATAAACTATTGAGTTTGAGTACATCATTTTCTAATAGTCGTTAAACTTGTTTATGAAAATTAAACTAAACTTTATAACTTGCTTATAACTACTAATACCATTGGTTACGAAGGAAGTAAACAACTGTCGATATCTTTGGTCAACAACGAGCATAATATTATTGGTACCAGCAAAGTTTAGGAGGTTGATATTTCAAATGTATGAAATTAAATTTTACTTGCCTATTAAATGTATATATTTCCATAAATATTTCATTGTCGTAATAATATACTACATCCGTTCCCGAAAGAACGACCTATTTGGGTTGATTTTGCGGGTATTAAGAAAGTTAAATAAAAAAAAGAAGTAAAAATATATTGGAAAGATAATTTTACATGGGGTTTGTAAAAAAGTAGAGAGAGAAAGTAATAAAAGTACATAGAGAAACAAAATTTTATATGGGGAAGCTAATTTTGCACAAATATTATTGCAAATTGGTGAGGATTTTAATGCAAATGGGTCATTCTTTTTAGGACTAAAATTAGGCCAAATGGGTCGTTCTTTCGGGGATGGAGAGAGTATGTTGCTTTTGGTACTTACCATTCAGCCGACGACGATGTCAATCATAATTAATTATTGTTTAGAGCAAACTCATTAATTAATTGATTTGAGTCATAAGTTGGTTTAAATATTTTGATTTAAAGGGTTATGAATCATCATATATAATAATAACTAATATATAAAGCTAAACTTTTAGCCAGGTTACTAGGCAGCGACACTTGGCGTTCCAACTTTTCGCCAAGTGTCACGCCACGTTAGATAGATTTAAATAGATTTCATCAGATAAAAAATTAGTTTAGAATTCTATTTGGATAGAATTTTAGGATAAAATTGTAAGCTTAGAGTTTTATTTTTGATAAAATACCAATATTTTAGAGGTACAAATCATATAACTGATATATAATGCTAAACTTTTAGCCAGGTCACGAGACAACGATACTTGGCGTTCAACTTTTTGCCAAGTGCCGCGCCACGTTGGATAGATTTAAATAGATTTCGTAAGATAAAAAAGTTAACTTAGAATTCTATTTGGATAGAATTTTATGATAAAATAATATACTTCACAATCTAATATGAAGTAGAATTTTATTACTATGTAGACCTGTCAATTAGGGTCGGGTCATGAATCATCTTGTATTGGGTCATTTCAGGTTACGAATTAAGAAATGTTCAACCCTTGCCCAAAGTTTTGGGTTCGAATCAACCCATCGTGCTTTGAATATTTATTTTATTTAATTTATTTTTTATTATTTAAATGTATTAAATCGAACATTTTGTAACTAATTTTATATCAATGAGATGTTTTAAAATTTGACAAATAGATTATAAATTTATCTTAAAATTCAATAAACAACCCGCACATCGCACAGGGCACAAAACTAGTTTTCAATATTCCTATTCGACTTTGATTTCTTGACATGTAAAACCCTTTTAGAAGTTTAGTGAGTCATATTACTTTCAATAATTTTCTCCTATTGGCATGTAATAAGAAATTAAAGACCGATACAAATCATAAAACATTTTTTTTTTCTAATATAATCTAAATTATCCGTTCCCTATATGAAAAATATTGCATTTTAGATTTCATTGTGTAGATAAAAAGAAAATAAGATTTTTTTTTTCTTTTTAGCTTTTAGATTTTAGAGGAATTTAAATTGTTCAATTGTCACATCATCATCATACAAACCCCTCACCTAGTAAGTTTATTATCAACAATATATAAGATTTTTATGCATTGGGGTCATGGGACAACTGTCAATGTAACGGTACATAATAGGGTTGCTTAAACACTTGTCAAATTGTAAAACAGAAGGAAATAAGAACCGATTTGTAAACACAAACCTCTCCTTTTGTAACTTCCATCAATAATAAGGATTTTATCCATAAACTTGTAAAAAGGTAAAACAAACCTCTACGTGAACTTAAGGCCTAATCTGATTTATTGAACTGAGCTGAACTGAGCTGATTGGAACTGAACTGAACTGAACTGAATTAAACTGAACTAAAGTAAACTGAAAATAAGCTGAAGAGAACAAACCCTTATTATTGTAAATGTTCTAACATTGCTAATTGGGTTGCCTTCATATAAACATATACTATACGTGGCAAAAGAGAAATCATAATTATTACTCCCTCTGTCCCTAATTGTTTGCTCCACTTTCTTTTTTAAGGTGTCTCTAAAAGATTGCCCCATACTACTTTTGGCATGTTTTCCCACTTGCACTCTCTCTATCTCTCTCCTCATTGATATTTGTGTCAACCCATGTGCACCATTTTTTGCCCAAAGCCTTAATAAAGTAGATTTATAGTTTGGGGCAAACAATTAGGGATAGAAGGAGTATTCAAAAACAATAATAGTATAGATATGCGAGAGAGACGTTACAATCTAGTAGATGACATGTCTGAAACAATGTCTCTTTGTGAGGCAAAAGTCGTCTAATTCTTTGATGTGGATTAATGATATGACAATTTCACTTATTATATTCCTCAAGGAAAACGTGGGACATTACTAGTTTGTTTCTTTGTGCTTAAAAGCGAAAAAAATGAATAAAATTTGTGTAGTATAGTAAAAAGCTATCTCCTCAACATGTTCCCGTTCCTTCTTGTAGCAAACACTAACCAGGAGAATGAGGAGAGAGCACTTGTTGAAAGTAATTCTTTTTAACAGAAAATGTGATTACAATAATACAGTGGTACACCAAATTATTATACTAGTATGTACTTAGAGACATTAAGACATTAACACACTAAATTATTAACATAGTGTTGACAGATTATGATATTGACCGGTAGATTTTCTCTATTTTCTTTCATTAGGTCATAGGTCTCAAATTCACCGTCTATGCTCTCTATTTCCCTCCATTGTTCCTTCAATTCTCTCCAACATATGATAGATGGAACTTTATTTTTTTTATATTAAACAATTGAGTATATATTAATAAATTTGCCTCTTATTATGTTATGCAATTACAAAAACATAACAACGATATAATTCAGCACTATTCCTCTTCACATTTAGTTTAGCTTAGTTTATTTTATTCAGCCAGTTTTCTTTTGATATTTTTGTTCAGTTCAATTCATTTAACAAAAAAAAGGCTTTTATAACTTAAATATCTTAGATTTAATTTCTTCTCCCCTCCTCACAAAGACACAAATTGGCTTGGCAAAGAGATTGATTTAATTACTGTGATAGGTAGGCCAATTTTAGAATTTGTATAGTATAATGTACCTACAAAGGAAAATAAGAATATATCAAAATACTTTGTTTCTTTTGGTTCTACCTACATTTCGGTGGTGGGTGGTGGTTTTTGCCTTTTTGGGGTAGGTGAGTAGTTTCAACTTTCAAGTGGTGGTTCTATATTTGATCATGGAATCTCAAGTTTATACATGTAAATTTTAACACTAAACAATGCAATGCCAGATTTTAAACTTTGAAGCAAAAGAAAATATTAATAAATGAACACTATCAAGACATTGCCCAAACTTAAAAGCTAGTTTATGTTATTAATACAACAGTTGAGGCTATAAGTGTTAACACTAAAAATGGTCTGATGCAATTTTGTCAAATTATCGGGCTATTAAATAATTTTTTGTAAGGATATAAGTATTTCGTATGATTAATATCAACAAAAATACTTTGGAGTACTAATATCAATTTTATCAAAAAAACTTTACAGGTCTTATTTCACTTGGGGCCATGTGCGATCGGCCGCCCTGTACATGCTTAGAACTTGATTAATACCCATTAGCGCAAATAAAATTATTTACCATTTAACACGTTATAATATTATTTTTTTCTACTCTTTCGATATTTATTTATTTATTTATTTTTGTTCACCCTTTGGGATAATCCGGAATTGGGGCTCGACTGGAAGGTTAGGTTGCAATCCCCTCCCAATTATTGTTGTAGAGGATTGAACACGCGGTCCTCCCAACCAAGTGCAGCCCCAATCACCATTGCAGCAACTATCAATTTGTACTATCTCGAATTCATAATACTCAATTCCTTCATCCCCCAAGAATCCATCCGTCATCCAACCCATCTATCACCATTTAACTTTTCATCTACATCCAACCCATCCATCATTAGCGGACGAATCGGGTGAAATAAAATACTTAAATACACCATCGTTTATTTATAATACTAATATACATAAACTAAGAATTTGATATGTAGTTGACAAAATCTTTAAATTTCCCAATATTCACATTATTATACAAAGTGTAAGTAATATTACTGCTATATATAAAGTATTTGCTTGTGCAGTACTACAAGTAGGTAAAAAAAACATTTGTAAATTATTAAAAATTTTAAGTGGATGGATGGATGGGTCAGGTGAGGGATGGATGACGCTCCACCCAAATCCGACCCGATCCATCCACCATCCATATAAAATCCGTGTTTTGTCAGGTTTTCATCCATAAGCTTCATAAGCTTTTGAAAGATTATTATATACCCAAATCAGAACTCAATAAGATCAAAAATTTTAATTTTACTATTGCTATACTCTGATAAACATAAGGACCGTCAAATTTGACTTCCGACAATTTTAAGTACGAAAAGTAAGTTCTATTGATCCTTCAGGTGTACAAAATGGAAGGTATACCAATGTATGGTACGTGGTATACCTTATGTTCGACAATTTATTGGAGCACGTCTCTTCTACATCTATCATGGATTACTCGTATGAGTTTGTGGTACAATAATCTTGTTTCAAGGTAATTCAGACATAAACTTGCATCCTTTTGTACATGTAAGTATCTAAATAGCCAATTCGTACATAAACTCACATAATATCAACTTCAAATAATGCAAATTTCTATACTCAAAAATAAATGCAAGAGATGGTACACTCCCTTACTCTGCTAGGGAAGCAATAATGTAAAGAAGGCGGTATTTGCCTGTACAAAATGTTAGTGGTAAAAATTGTTGTATAATCAATCATTCATCTCTATGTGAAAGCCATTGTTATTATTTTGCCTTCCCTTTCGATAGCTGAGACCGTCTCAGCAATTAATCTCCTCCAAAATAATTGCACCCCAAAAAAGATTAATTCATATTTACTTAATTTCCCATATTAACCCAAAAATCCTCAAGATAACAGTCCTGTTTCCAAGTCCTCAGTTTCCTCAGCATCTTGTGTTAGCTCTTCGGACCTCTTAGCCTGGTGTTTCCAATCGGTCCTAATCAACGTGTATATCATCATGAACATACACGCGGCTTGAGCTGCAGCTAGCCCAAACCACAGACCAATGAACCCAACCTTGAGCCAAAATGCCATTGCAACAGCAACAGGCAAGCCAACCAAATAGAACGCGACAAGGTTTATTTTAGCCCCGATTTTAGTCCTTGCTGAACCTGTCAAAACCCCACAAGCAGCTGTCTGAGGACAGTTTCCGATCTCACAGAATCCTAAAACAGGAAGTGCCACAGAAATTAATGACAGAATGTCAGGGTCTGAAGTGTACATCTTCCCCCAGATTGATCTCACCACTATAGTTAACCCGAAAGCTGTCACACCCATAGTTAACCCTGACACTAACCCAAGGACAGCCAATCGTTGTGCCTTACTTGGCTGGCTAGCGCCCAACTCATGGCCTATACGTGTTGATAAGCCCATGCTTAGCGCGTGTGGAAAGACATACAGGAGCCCTGTTGTTTGTATCAGTATCCCCATTGCCGCGACACTGGCCTTAGGATTCTGCAACAGTCCACAGAGAAAGAGCATAATTTCATACCACCACCATTCTAAGCACACAGATAACACACTTGGTAATGCTAAACTTAGCACCATTTTCCAACCTTGAAATGGGGAGAAAAGAGTTAGACCGTGCCACGGCTTAGGCTCCATGTTCGAACAGAGAAGGTAGATGAAGATACTGAGGTCCAAGTTAATGGTGTTGCACGCCGATCCTAGTGCAACACCTTTAACACCTAATTTGAGGTATATAACAAAAAAGTAGTTGATTGGAAGATGTAAAACTAGGCATATTGTAGTAGCAATAGTTAATGGTTTTGTGATGCATTGTGTCCTAAGGAAGGACCTTAAGGGGTGGAGGTGAACCTGAGCAATGAGCTCGGGTATGGAGAATCGCAAGTAGAGTTTAGCAACATCGATTATGTCTTTGTCTTGGCCAAGAAACAAGAGGATAGGCTCCATGTTAAGCCAGAGGAAGGATATTGCAATCGCGGTAAGTAGTAGTAGGCAGAGTGTTCTTTGAAAGGTTTGGCTAATAACTGACAGTTTCTTGGCCCCGAAAGCTTGACAGCAGATGGGTTCCATTCCCATGCTCATGCCTTTTATGACTGAAAAGCCGGTGATGTTGGCAAAGCTGATAGCTAGAGCTCCTCCTGCTAGTGGCGCGTCTCCTAAATGGCCGAGGAATAGCATAGATATGACAGATTTCGAGTGGAGCAAGAGTGTCATTGTTGTTACAGGACATACAATTTTGCCAAGTGATCTCAGGTCCTCTGCAAGCTGCATCATTTTATACAAAACCATATTAACTTAAGCACACATCACATACATTTATTTGTGCATTATATCAATTTAAATTGTGTAGTATGTATTATGTAACGATTGCAAACTAATGTGAATTTCTTTCTGTTTTCTTCATTCATCTCATCATTTATACACCTATATTAATTGACTATTATGGATCAAAGAAAAATTATTTTTTTGACTAATCTATAGTAATATTCACTTTAATTCAGTTATTTGGTACCATGTTAAGTGGGATGAGAATGTTGTTGCCCATAATTTAGCCCGTCTATTACCCATGTCTATTAACCATGTAAGGTTTCTTTGCATGTATGTCTTGATGGACAAATTATTAATATAAGACGCCTTTGGTTTTGTCTTAAAAAAAAAAAAAAAAAAGGTTACTGACATAAGTATGTAACTTGGAATATGAAATGGATTCCTTAGTTTCTTTGGACAAGATATTGTCTAGGAAAACAAATATTTTTCGTAATAGGAAGAAACTTAGTAGCATGTAGAAAAAGAAAATTCAAAGCAATCAAATTTTTAGATCAATTAAAGTCAAGGAAAATCAATAATTACTAATTGGAACTTCCTATCTAAATGAATAAACTTAATATGGGTGTATATAGCTTGCAACAAACATAGAGAGATTTATTTTTAGTTGGGCAAAAACTTTGTTAATTTAAGGTTGAACAACGTAAGCACTATTAACTCTATTCCAGCATTTTGATAACATGTTGTAAGTTGTAACTTATACAATGACCAAGTCATGACCAAGACTTGAAAACTGTAATAAGTGATTTTATTATACAAATTTACCCTCTTTGATTAGACTGCATTGTTTCTTAATTACAAGATTTTTGTACCAATTTGGTTTACAAGATCAACCTAAGCTACTTAAGATAGAGAAGGCAAGAGTGAGGTCGGATAGGGAACTTCAGTCCAATACAACGTATTATAGTTTATTTTTTTTATTTTTTTTTTTTTTTTTTAAGGCATTATACTAGCCATGTAACACCAAGGAAGACATGAATGTTTATGAGTATCTTCGTGATAAGCTAGATTCCAAACTGCTTATAAATAAACTATTGACACAAATAATATGCTTGTATAATAAGTTGATATTACATTCTGGTACTTATTTTTATATTTTTGGTCAAACTTGGTATGTGAATAATGCTGAAGTCAAATTATTACATGCAGGAGACAATGTGGCGTAAATGATCTAGGATTTCTTATCTTGAGAAAACGCTAATCAATCATCTAATTGACCAAAAAAATTTCTAAGCAACTAGTAAGATAGCTGTGGTCACATGCAACAGATCCTATTTGCCTCCACTTTGCATTGTTTCTTGTACTCGACGATGTGATGCTTACGTGTAGATTATTAGATTTCCAACTGAGTACACTATTTTATTCTTGAATTTTCATATTTTTGCTTAGAATAATCTCATGTCTTAAAAGTCAAGTGTACAAAAATACTAACATAGGAGTTAATCGATTCTTCCACGTGCTTAAGGCTAAATGACATCATCTGGTTAATCATCATCTTTAGGTTAATTATCTTTCACTCTTTTATTTAGTTAATGATAAATATTAATAAATTGATTTAATTATTTGACAGTTTGACAACTAAAAAGAACGTACTACGGTGTTGAGTATACACGATGATGTGTCTTATTTTAAACCCAAAATAACTATAGTTTGTTTCAATAGATATATACCAGTATATTGTCTAATATTAGTTGCCTAACAAGTTAGGCAGATAGACTTTCTTCTATATATATTTATTAAAAGACTTTAATTTGTAATTTATGCATTTGAATTTGATGTTGACCACTAACTTAGTTGTCCCATCAACTAAATAAGTTGAATAATTTAACATGTTAGCTTTAGCAAAACATTTAGTATAATATCTCCCATTTATATGCTTTAAAGAACACTTAGTATTGATTTAATATAGGATTTAATATATAATCAACTAACTAATTAAGTAATATTGCTAAGAAACATATAATGGGGGGGAAATATAGAAATTCGATGCCGATACTCTTGCTTGAAAAGGGTTGGGAAGAAGGAAATTTGTGTGTATGGATTTAATGGTGTTATTCTCTATAGGTGGTGGGCGGCTCTTTTTGGGCTCTACTACTTCTTTTGCTGTAGCTTCTTGGCATCTTATGGCCTTTATACAATTCTGTTTGTATTTGTGAAGATTAAATTGAAAATTCCTAGGTCACAAATTCGAGCTCCATCACACCTATATTTAGTTGGGAGTAGAGGATTATCTTACTTTCTCCCTCTACTCTCAAGCAATGACTAACGTAATTGAACTGACTGACCAGTGAGAGGTGTTGGATTAGTAAATTTCCTTCTTACCCAAAAAAAAAAAACATAATACAAACAATTTTATACATACATGTTAATTTTTTAAACTACATGCAACAACTTGATTTTTGCACCATTCACATATTAGATTTGCTTTCTAATTTTAATTAGGGCGAGTAATGCATAAAAGAATGTGAATTCACAATGTCGGAATGGATAAACTATGTTATTACGGAATATGTAAAATGTTGTCGGATTAGATTCACGTACATTTTCAAAATGTTCACTATTTTTTAACTAATACGACATATAAAGATTTTGATGATCAAAGTTAAGTATCATCAATTATAAAAGCCAAATTGTTACATGTATTTAGAAACGAAATATCTATGATAAGATTCCTTGTGTATATTAGAAAAGAAAACAATGATAAGCAACCTTTTTTTTTTTTTTTTGTCAAACTAAATTTACTTATTATTTTTTTCGATAATACAAGATGGAAAATATAGTAAATCATAAGTTAAATTCAATTATGTATTGTTAGAAAATGTCTCAGTAACTAGTTTGGTAATTTGTTTACAATATTTTCTAAAGTTGATTAGATTTTAATGTAGTACCAATATATTTTGCAAATGTTGTTATATACACTTGAGTGTACAATGCATCTTAGGTATTTTTTGCTTATTTTGAAGATTAAATTAAAGAATGATTATAGCTCATTCAATCATTAAATGAGCAAAAAAATAATAACCTTAGTGCATCTTGCTCTATGTGTATATAAAAATCTCTCCATTTTCAGAAATTTTGAGATGAAGGATAACCAATGCAATTAATATAATTGTCAACAATTCACCATTTGTCTTCTAAAAAAAATCACTATATGTAAAATTATCCTCTAATAAATATATATATATATGCTACGTACGAAATCATTAGGAACACTGTATTTGATAGGTACATTGCACAGAGATTAAAAATTGTTTAACTAGTCTTCATACAATGAGAAATATTATGATGCGGTTTAATTCTGCTAAAGATTTTATCTTATTAGTTACTAATCTAATGCCAACACATTGAAGATCTTCAAATTTTCTTACCACTTATTTTGTTGCGTAGACAAAGCCACATATTATAGCACAAAATTTGTAATAACTCCATTTCTTAATTATTATTTGCAACAAAGAAATCTTTTATGTCTTATAAATAATACCCTTTTGTAGCAAATAATAAGAAACGAAGGTAGTTATGCTTTGAGTCTCCACGTTACTTATAAGGACCAAATGTATGTCCACAAGTACACGGAAAAGAGAGTAAGAGACATTTTCATGATACTCCGTATTTGGCAAAATGGTAACATCATTTACTAATCTATTCATATCACTAATACAAAAGTTTAACTTTTCAGGCATGAATGAATAATTGAATACTTGCAAAACAAGTTAAAGCATATTAACTCTAAATTATGTGGTAAATAGTTCATTAGTTTGGTCTCCCCCTAAGTTTTTTCCCCAATTTATGCCATTAGTTGCACCAAATTTATTATGTTGACTTTGTTAGGGGAAAAAAAGGTTACTAGGGACTTAATTAATCATAGATTTCATTTCAAACATGTTATACATTAATCTCAATATGCTAGTCAAATTTGTGACATAAAATTTCTTAATTAAGCTTACTTCAAAGAACTTTAATTTCATTCATCTCATTAGAAACCTCCACAACTCCACCCTAGCTACTTTGTCAGGAAGTGAAATTACGAAACTGCCCATGGATAATATGACAAAAGTGATTTCAGTTACTAAAAGAAGGGCCCACATTGCCAGCTCCTAGAATAGAATGGGAATAATGATAAATTAAAGAGGGCAAATCTGGTAATAATTAAGGTCAAGGGTACAGTAATTATAGTGTTAATTATAATTAAGAGAATAAGTTCCATAATTTTGAACACTAAAAATATGAAAAAGGTTACTAAGTAGGTTGCTCCTTTTTATGGGTTCATATCAATTAGTGCTACTAATGAAGATTCTTAGTCTAATTTTGAAGGAATATTAGAGGACTACTCCACTCTTAAAAAAAGTATGGCCCATATTATTGTTTACTAAATTTAGTACTTAAATTTATTTTTATATTTATGGACTAAAGGGAAACAGCGTTAGCTGTCTACTACTGAGCAGGAGCGCTTAGCCATAATAAAGCCTCTAGGGTATGGTATCCGGGTAGTCGGGTTAGGGGTCGAATTCTGTCTATAATCTATATCGTTGCTCTTTGCAAGCCTCTTGATATTTCATAAAAATTAATGAAGTTTCTAAGTTTGTAAAAGATACATAGAAAATAAACAAAACACTTGAAAATTTAATAGACATAAACACCCCTTAGGTTACGCAAATGTGCAATTACGGCTTGGTGCTTTGGTAGTGATTTTGGGTAAATGGTAATTTCATTGAAATTGAGTTGTGGGTTTTTCCTACATTTAGTAACTATAATGAAGTTTATTGTAAGATATAGATAAAATTTTAATGGAATAGTGACAAGAAAATTGCCAAGTATGATTTTTTATTTTTTATTATTATTTTTTTAATATCAAACTCTTGAGCAAACCTAAAGTCTATGTAACTATATTATTAGATTAACATAATAAGGTCATATAATATTAAAAAAGAAAAAAAAGATATTAACGATAATACCGCAACATCTTTTTAGAGGAATTTAAAATCCCTTACACATTGACAATTCTTTTACTTATTGCATAAATAAAAATAAACTAATAAAGAAAGAAAGATTTAATTAAAAAAATAGAAGAGTTAAAAAAGAAAAAGAAAAAAAAAAGCTGTTAATTACCTCACTCAATGGGAGACGATGGAGGATGCCATGAAGAAGTCTTTGATTGCTGCTATCATGATCACATTCTTGTTTATCTTCCATACTAGGTTGGATCAACGACTCGCTATCAATAATCGCTCCGGATTCATTTGCGGGGCACATATCTTATCGGGATTTATACTGCGTTGTTGTCGTCGTCGTCGTTGTTATTGTTATTATTATTATTGTTATTATTATCGATGTTGTACGGACTAGAGAGAAAATGACAGTTCCGTGCCACGGACTGACTTAAAAGAGATTTTCCTAAGAACAGGAGAAATTTTTATGTTAACTCAAGAATGAAAAATTATGCAAAAATATTATTATTATTATTATTATTTTCTTAAAAAAAAAAAAAAAAAAAAAAAAAAAAAAAAAAAAAAGAGGAAAACAGAGAATGGGAGCAAAAAGAAATCAGGAAAATAACAGAGGAAATTAAATTAGGGTAAAGATAAGAAAATAAAAATATATAAATATATAAAAGGAGTTACAATTATGTGGTTACATATGCCATACTATTATGTCTGTATTTTTGTAGTCAAAGTAATGACATAAATGAAAGATTTTGTTACCAAGATAGTAAATGGTAATTTAGTGGGAGATTAATACAAACCTTTGCACGAGACGAAAGTAGCCAGTTTCCTTGGTCATGCGGGGTTTAATAATATCGACAAAAGGCGAGGTAGTAATGGTACTATTGGTACTTTTGTTGGGATGAATTATGGATTTATGGATATAATGTTGCCAAGTTTTCAACCCATTTAAGGGTAGCAGAAAATTTTGGTACGAGAAAGAAGAAAATGGAGGAAATTAGCCACTTAGATATAAGAGAAAGAGATATATATAGAGAGGGGAAAACTTTCTTAAAAAAAATTTTAGGGTGGGACTAAACACTTGATACTACTAGTATGTGTTGCGGCAAACAAAGGTTTCAATGTATATATATTAATGTATAGAGTGCTTTTATATAAAGGTTACTATGATTCCACTCTTTGGGTTTTTTAAAAATGTAAATAAATGATTTGAGGTAAGTTTTGATACTATCTTTTGCTATAATGTATCCTTTACCAAGAATTCTTAAAAATTTACTAGACGATAAATTATTTTAATGTTTTTATAGGCCATTTCATTCAATAATATCTATCAATAAACAATAAATTATTGAGTACTTTTACTATTCGGGCTATCGGATGTAATATTAATACTTGGTCAATTTAGTCAATATAAATTCGTCATAAATTGCTAAATCATTTTAATCTAGCTTAAGAAAATATTTTGTAACTTGTATACAACGTTTTTTTTCTTCTTCTAAAAAGACATATATAAGGAGCAATACAATAAACGAAAGAAAACAATTTGGTTTATTCTATTATTGTAATGTATTCCCTCAAAAACAATTTATAAAAATTTATTATATGGAGAAAAGTATTAAAAAAATTATTCTAATTCATAGAATAGAGAATTGTCATATATGAATTTGGGTTTATATGAGATTTTTTATTTGAAAGATAAACAAAAAATTAGTAAAATTAAATAGATAAATAAATAATTAAATGGGTTTTAGAGGGAAAATTCCCTCCAAATAAGTTTCACTTTAGTTGATGTAGATAGTTAGCAAGTCAAATTACCTATTACAATCATCAAATTAGAAACAACTAGTACAATTAGTGAACTAGCAGCTAGTTCCTCCGTTTTTTTTAAGTATTTCGACTTGACTTTTGCACTGATCACATACAACACTTTGACCAATGTTAATGTTTATATGTAAACATACTCATGTGAATGCTAATAATTCCTCATTAGAATTATCTCAATGTATAATAAAATTTATAGTCATTGATAATTAAAAATAGTATTGGAACACAAAGAGTAAAATTATCGAATAATTATCAATCAGGATCTATTAGTCTATTACTGAGTTGTCTTGCCTTATTTGTGTCCCTCTTCCATCTTTTCTCCCAACTAGCCCCACGATAAACAAATGTATATGTCTCGAGCTTTAATAGAAAGAAGAAGTGTTAAAATTAGGGGGGAAAGAGGAAAAATTTTGAACCTCAACTTGTCGTAATTAGCTATTTTGAGTGGCTATATTCAAATAGTTTGAGAGTAAACTCTATAATATTACTTTAAATATATACATACAAAATTTTATAATTTTTTAGGGATATATCGATAATTACTTTATCATGTTGTGTGTTAACGTGTCATTCTCCATACCTCAAATTATGTTTGAATCATATTGATTTTAAAAAATTTGACAAACGTAATTGTTAACAGCGAATAACAAATATTGCTTAGAATCCGTAATTGATTGATAAAATCTGAATTTACTAATTGTGGATGAAATTGAAAGACCATGAAAGATGCTTCGTTACATTAAACCTATATTGCTACATACATTCCAATATTAATAAGAGCTCATCAAGTTCAAACAAAAACAAGTTGATGATAGTAAAGAAGAGGTGACTATATTGAAAATAAAATATTTGTTTGCTGATCATCTTACTAAGCAATACCATCCATGAGTATATATAGATATATACAAAGTAATATACTTCTCATGTGAATTTTATGTCAATTGCTTATGTATTGACGTAATGTACAATATTAGAATTTGAGGCCATTTCCTTGATAACTTACAATTCAAATATCTAACTTGGGAGCTTGAAATGGAATCTCAATACTCACCTAAAGCCAACACAACGCATTTGTTGTAAGGTTTCTCTTGGCACAGTAGTGGAAAAATTCGACTCTTGTGGTTTGGCTCCCGGATTCTTAGGAGATGGTTATGCTTTTCAATCCCTAGGAGTGGAGTCGTATGATTGGTCTTTTTTTTTTTTTTTTGCAACAGGATGCTTTCGACTTTCTGGTGTATTGTCACTACACTACTTTCACCGAGATAGCAAGTTTCGGTTCCCTTCTTTAGTGTTCGCTTGCATTATCTGTTCTTCTCCAAGGTTTTGGTTCGTTTGGCAACTTTTGGTCCAAAAAAAGGTTTTGGTAAGAACCTTTTGGTTATCCAGGCTCCGAGGTATTTGGTATGATGCACAAGGGTGTAATCATTCACTTCGTTTTCTCTCTACTGGTTTAGCTAAGTGGGTTTTGTTGTTTTTAGTCTCTTATTTTAAATCTCTTAAGTTGTAATTTCCCCTTTATGAAGTTCCTCATTGTAAAGAAAAAAAAAGAAAACAAGAAAAAAAAAAAAAAAAAAACGCATTACAACATTTAATAGATATAACTAAAACTAAGCGGGGAGGTCATGACCAACCTCCTACCTCTGTGGTTCTGCCACTGTAAATCAAAAGTATAAGACACTAACATTGATCAAACTAGAGTTACTAAAATACATAATTTTGATAAACATCATAGTAATAAAAGATTTTTTTTAAAGGTGGGGTTTGAAAGCCTTTTTGGCAAGGCTAAAATAAGCTAGAGGGAAATTTTTACCATTCATAACCACACGGGCACACATGTACACAATTTGATATGCACACTTTTGGGCATTCTCCAATCCGCATCTTCTCATAGTTGCTTTTTCTTTTTTGCTTTGCCCACGTGAGTTCCATGCCCCAATAGTATCACTTAAGGCCATGTTTAGCCGATTAAATTAAATAAAGAAAAAATAAGTTCATATCAGATTAGATAAAGAAAAAATAAGTTCAGATATGTAAAAACAAATTCAAATCAGATCATCATTTTATGTGCGGTTTTTTTTATCGTTAAATATCTTTAGTTTTGTAATGAAAAAAATTATGAAAAATATTAATAAATATACATTATTACGAATCTAACATGACCCCACTTGATATTTTTTTTAATCAATTATCATACACATAAGGTCAAAGTTGTTCAAATCAGACAATCAAATCATATCAGACCAGTACAGATCAAATCATACCAATCAGATAAGCAAAAATAAAGTGAACTAAACAAGTCCTAAATGAAAAAAACAACGTCCACTCTTTCAAAACAAGTAATATAAGAAGTTTAAGTGCAAAAAAACTTGTAGTTTTAATGAAATGGTTTAGAAATTTTCATAATTTCTTTTTTGCAAATTCATTTGTTACAATTAAATTACATGACATGAACTTATGTCCAAGGATTACCGCTACTTTCTCTTCCTCTCGTTCACTTTTAACAACTTCATTGTTACATATAATTGATGATAACAATTAAGAGAGAATAGTGAAAGATTTGCAAAAGTTTTAACAAGCTTACATGGACATAAGTTCACATTTAAAAGATTCATATTTTACATATGATTTATGGTATTAAAGAGAGAATAGCGAAAGTTTTAACAAGCTTACAAAATCAAACTAATACAAACTACATGAAAACACTTAAATGAGCTAAACTAGCTCTTACAAACCAACATAAGCAATAACTTAAAAACTTCTTGTTTGAAGGATCTCGGTTGCTTGAAACCAAATTCACTTGTCTTGGATCATACTTCAGAGTCGTCGCAAGAACTAGTAGAGCAGTTGAGAGAAGGACGGAGTAATTTTTGTTGTTGATGAGCAAACCACAAAAAGACTAGGATTAACAGCAAAAGGGTTGGTAAAAAGGAAGTGTCAAGGCCACACCGGGTGAAAAGAACCGCATCTTGTGACACAGTACCGTAAAAAGGTACTCTTGTGACATATATGTATATAAGTTCACATTTAACATGTGAATGTTTTACCAATTTTAACATGTAAGTTTTATATATTAATTCACATGCATATAATAAGTTCACACTTAACATTTGAATGCAAACTAAGAAATGATATTTGTAACTTAATATTATCTACTAAATTTATCATTCATGAACACACACCAAATAGCTACTCCTAGTTATATCATTCCTTGATTAACTTTAGTCGTAGTCTTAGTGTTAAAGGACCAACAATTCAACAAAAAATTTTAACTAATGGTTGAAACCCATTAGTGATTTATATAGTCTATCATGCTCCATCACATAAAAGTCAATGAGTTTGAAATGTGGATGCGACTTGAGTCTCCCCATGTCAAAGAGCCAACACAACAAAAAGATTAAACTGATGGTTAAAGTTTAGGATTGATTTATGCACTCTATCACTTAACTTAGTTTTAATTTTAACTTATGCTAAATCTTGAACTTAATAAATTTTAGTAAATAATAAGTTTAATAAGTTCAAGTAAGTTCACATAAGATATGTTTAGTTCAAATAAATGAAAATCAGGTGAATTGAATATAACTAACATCTACTAGACTAAACTAGGAGCACGAGAATGGTGCTTGGTTCTCGAATCAGTTTGAAATATCGGAACTTTTAGAGAGGTATTATTCTTCGCTTTATAATTGTCATGATACTTCTCCTGCCCTTGGTCAATGCCTTTGGGAAAGTCTGGAAGTCCCGACTTTGTCGCCTATGGATTGCCAGTTTCTTTTACGTCCTTTTTCTTCAGTAGAGATTAAGGATGCTATGTTCCACATTGGTAATGATAAATCTCCTGGTCTAGATGGGTTTACAGCAGGTTTCTTTAAATCTCATTGGTCTGTGGTTGGCCCTCAAATCATTGAAGATATTCAGTATTCCTTCGCCCATGGTTATTTATTGAAGGAATGGAATTGTACCTTCTTGGTTCTCCTTCCCAAAGTTGATCATCCGAAAACCGCATCCCAGTTGGATTTTGCAATGTGCTTTATAAATGCATTGCGCAATGTTTAACTAATAGGTTAAGGCGGGTTTTACCTTCTCTGATTTCGGAAACTCAGACAGCCTTTGTTCCAGGTCGGTCAATGGTGGACAATAGTCTTCTGGCCCATGAGTTGCTTTCCTATATGAAGACCTCACCTTCCAAGCTTTGCTCGGTAGCTTTGAAGCTAGATATGAACAAGGCCTATGATAGAGTTAATTGGAACTTCCTTTGGGAGGCTCTCCGTCGGTTTGGGTTCCCCCCGTATAGGATCCACATTTTGCAATAATGTGTCACAACGGTTTCGTACCAGATTTTAGTTAACGGGGTTCCATCTCAGTCCTTCCATCCTAAATGTGGTCTGCGTCAGCGTGACCCTTTGTCTCCTTATCTTTTCGTACTCTACATGGAAATCTTCTCCTTGATGCTTCGTCGGGATGAGCGGAATGGTTTATTTTAGGGCTTGCGTGTGTCCAGGCAGGCTCCGTCAGTTTCTCATTTATTCTTTGCTGACGATGCCTTATTGTTCTTCTGTGCTACTCATTCGGCTTGTGAAAACATCCTTTCGGTGATGGAAGAATTCTGTTCGGTGTCTGGTCAGAGGATTAATCTTCATAAATCCTTCGTCCGTTTCAGCTCCAATACGCTTGAGGACTATCACGATTTTTTATCTTCTACCTTGCTGATGCAAGCTCGCTCTTCCATTGGCACATACTGGGGGGTTCCAATTGATTTAGGCCGTAGTAAATGTAAAGACTTTCAATTTATGTTGGACAAGATGGTTTAGCGCATTTCGTCTTTTGCTTCTCTCAGATTGTCGCCAGCGGATAAATTGGTAATCATAAATTCGATTTTGGTGGCATCTTTCAATCATATTCTCTCTGTTTTCAAGGATCCTTCTTCCATTTGTGATCGAATGGATGCTCTTCTCTCCCATTTTTGGTGGAAATCTGGTAAGGAGTCCAGAGGCCTGGCTTTGACCTCCACCGCTTTATTGCACCTTCCTAAAGGGTTAGGTGGCCTTGGTATTCGCCACTTTTATTCTTTCAACCAAGCTTTGCTTGCTAAGCAATCTAGGCGCCTTATGCAGCATCCTCAACTGCTTGTCTCCAAAATCTTGAAAACAAAGTATCCGAGTTTGCTTACTTTTAAACCTTATCTTGTTCTTGCCCTTCTTGGGGCAGTAGAGGTTTGTTAGAGGGTAGTTCAGTGTTTTCTAGAGGCTTTGCGTGGAAAGTTAGGTCCGTAGTTAATATTAGTATCTTGAATAATTGCTGGGTGCCTGGGGTGCATGTCTCTTTTAAAGATTCTGTTCCTGAGGTGGTAAGACCTTCTTCTGTGTCGGAGCTTTTATCTCATTGCGACTCTTCTTGGAAGTCTTCTCTTGTTCGATACCTTTCCCTCAGCTAGTTGCTTTTGCTACTTTGAGCTTGGAGCGTCCAAAGCAGAAGATTGATGATTTCGTTTACTGGAAATTCACCCGAGATGGATCTTTCACCATTAAATCAGCCTACTCCGTCTTGCATTCTCAGCACACTTCGGCAGTGACTAATATATTATCTTCAGCTTGGTGGAAGCGCCTATGGGGTTTGCCTATCCTTCCGAAATGGAAGTTGTTTGTCTGGAAAATTTTACATAATGCTCTCCCAACGGCGGCATTACTAGTACTACAAGGTTTACTCATTGATCCTACTTGTGTCTTTTGTGGCTTTGCTTCTGAATCGGTTGAATATCTTTTTCGCGATTGCCAGTTTACTCAAATGATTTGGGATAGGGCTCCCTGGGGCCCTCTTCCGAGGTACACTTCTTCCACTCCTTTTCATTTATGGTTCGCAGATGTTGTGATGAGTTCTGCAGCTTCTAAAGACTGGTGTTACTTGGATAATTTTTTTGGCCTTTGCTAGGCGATTTGGCTAACTAGGAATAGTGTTAAGTTCCGCTCGGAGGTGTACTCCCCGCAATCTATTATGGACTTGGCCTCTAGTTGGTGTAACAGAAGTAGGGAGCCCGCCAACTGGCAGTTTTCTCCCCATCCGGGGTTCCCCTCTTGTCCCCTTATTCACGTTCTGCGAGGTGATTCTGGGGATGGTTATGATATTTCCTTGCTTTTTGACAGTGCTTGGGATCAGGGTACTTACAATGCTGGGACTGGATGGTGTTTCTGGAGCTCTTCTTCTTCCCGGTATACAGGTGGTGGGGCCAGGGCTTGTATGGCCAGTTCTGCTATTCATTTTGAGCTGTTAGCTTGTCTTTGGGGTCTTAAGCATGCTTGTCAGCGGGGGTATGATCAGATTATGCTAAATATGGACTGTATGACTATTCCGCAGATGCTTTTAGCTTTTGGTTTCACGGATATCTCGGTGAGCTGGATTCTTGATGAAATCCATCACGTTTTAACTTCTTTTGTAGCTTGCTACATCCGCAAGGTTCCTAGGTCTTCTGTGCTTGCTGCTCATTCTTTTGCTGGTGCTGCTCGTCGTAGGGAGATCCTTTTTAATGTTTTTTTAATGCTTTTTTAGTCTCCTTTGTCAAAAAAAAAGGAGCACGAAGTTCAGCTATTATCTCATAATCTACAGCATACATGATATGCATGGCACAAGTTAACAGGCACTAACATATAGTAGTGTACTACTCCGTAGTATTAAGGTGTCTTCATTGTTTTAGACACCAGAAATATGTTTCTGTTTTTTTTTTTTCTGCCCCTTGAATTCAACTCTTTTATTTGTGGCAATTGACTAATGTACCACTTAGCATTAGGCTTTTGTAGATAGACAAGATAGTATTAGATACCAACATGAAATGTCATTTTCTAGAGCCTTGATGATGGCAAATAGCAATAGCAATATGGAAAAGTCAACATCATTTATATGGTTAATTCTCTATTTTAGAATACTTCATCCATTTAATTTTTGACACGTTTTGCATTTTACTCTATTCAAATAATTTACTTGACTAGTTTTGATGATCTATAATCTAGGGAAAAAAAATTAAGTGACATCATATTAAATTCGCCTAAAATTGATTTGAGTGATTCTGGTCAACTTCTAGGGTTGTAGATCTATCAAATACGTGATTCCTTATTATTCAAAATTAAAATTGCAATGCAAATTTCATATTATTCTAATAATGGCTTGTTTTCTTTCCAGCAATCACTTAATTATATCATATCATATCACAATTTTAATCAAGCTTTATCATAACTAATTAATGATAAAACATCTAACTATAATGTTCACATAAATGTATTAGCAAAGCTAGGAGTACAAATATGATTAATTTTTAAATCATTTATGTTTTAGACAAGCTAAACACGATATATATAACTCTAATAATAAGGAGAGTAGCTAAATCCATCTTGACGACGGAAGAAAAAACCATTGCAAAATGAGCTAAGAGATATTATTGCAATATAAATTTATAAAAGACTAATAAAACTATAAATTTATCAATAAAAGTAACAACAATTGGGACTTATTACTAATTAAATCTATAAATTCCTAACAAAAACATTCAATGGAGGATTATACATATATGTTAGATTTTGTAAAACTTCTCAACTTCGAGTGTTTTTCATTGATTTATATATATATAAGGTTACAAAAATGAGTCTTAATCGTGTTAGGAAATCTCACAAGATAATTATACAATATTCACAAAATATATCTTTCTGAATATCTATCATAAATTCTATCCCACCTCCGTAGTCGTAGCGGGAGAAGGACGAATGCTAAGACTGGATATGAAATCCAAGAATAGTTGTCGAGGTAGGCCTTTCGTGAAGAAGTCTACAAATTGATATCGAGCAGGAACGTGCAAGACTTAGACATGACCTAATGCCACCTTCTCTCGGACAAAATGAATATCCATTTCGACGTGCTTGATGCATTGGTGCTATATGGGATCATGAGACAAATAAATTGCACTGACATTATCACAATAAACAGTAGTAGCCTACCAGAGAAGGCAATGTAACTCTAGAAGTAGATTACGAATGAAGCCAACAAGCCTCTACAACAACATTTGTGATGCCCCTATATTCTGCATCTACACTTGATCTAGATAGAGTAGGTTGACGCTTAAAAGACCAGAAAATGAGATTGTCTCCTAGAAAGCAATAGTATCCGAAAGTTGAACGACAAGTATTAGGACACCCGCCCCACTTTGTGTCAGTATAAGTGATCAAGTTCGTAGGAGCTGAAGGATATAAATGTAGCCCTTGATCAATGGAGCCCTAAATGTACCACAAGATGCATTTCAATGCATCGTAATGTGCCTCTCTAGGGTCCTGCATGAATAAACAAACCTGCTGAACGGCATAAGCAATATCAGCGCGAGTAAAGGTAGGGTTTACAATTGGAACTACTCAGCTAAAAGCTTAAAAGCTAATGATTGAGGCATAGGAATATGTTTTATACTCTATGATGCCCTCTTACAAGAAAGCCCATTGGGCTTGAAGTGTAGATGTAGCATGGACCCTTCACATGCCCTGCACTTTTTTATTCAACTTTGAAAGGAAGAATAGTGGATGAAATTCAATTTGAACCCGAGATCTTTGTGTCACATGGCTCTGATACCATATTAACGGATCAACTCAACTAAAAGTTTAAATTGATGGTTAAGGTCCAGGAATATCTATTATATATTCTATCAATATACATATATTAGGTGGTAGGGTTTGAATACATAAAAGAGAAGAACATATCAAAAGAAGTGATATGTTCTCCATTACAAATCTCGTCTACATCTATCACAGTCTTTTACAGTAATTAATTATTAACGCTTTTACATTCTATGCACCAAAGAAAAAGGGACTACCAACATAAATGGTATGTAGATAAGTTTTATACCATATAAAAATAAGTGTTGAGGGGCCTTTCCTCTTTGACTTGGAGTAGAATACTTAATGCCCATTAAATTTTGTCAAGTAAAAAATCTATTAGGATTTCACTAGCATGTTACTTTTTCTTTATTAATGCCTTCGATTCTCCATAACCAAACTTTTGAGGGTCCATTATCAATTGTTCATGCATTATCTTGCTCTTATTTTGTGTGGAATCGCACACATACTGAGCAAGAAGAGAATAAATCATCACCAAAATACTAAATTAACCGATATTTTATTTCTAATAAACTTTAGTTATTTTTATTTTTTATGTTTATTATTTTTGAGAGAATTAAGGCGCAATCTCATATTGTCTTTAGGAGTTCATTATGAGTTGTGGAATGTGGTCAATGCATTATATAATGCAAGGTTTGTTCATTGTGTCGTCTTCTCAAAGATTCCTCGTATGAATTCTTCAAGGTTACGTACCTTCATTTCATTTTTATTTTCTTGGTTTTAATTATTCATACTTCTAGAGTTCTAGGTGTTCTCATATTTGTTTTTAAGAAGGTAACATTAAGATTGCATCCTACGTATGATCATGTTGTCCCGTAATACATTGGCGGTTAAAAGAATAAAAGTAAGTTACATATATGCGTGATACTTACCAGGCTTACGGGAGATGTAAAATAAAATGTAAATATATTGGGTGAGACTAATTAATATTTCAATTAAAAATCGCATGCAGCTAAAGTAATTCATTGCCATTGTGGCATCGTTGGTTGAGCATAGCATTTTCAAACAACACACGACAATGTTCCATATTGAAAAAAAAAAGTTAAAACACTTATTAAAATTAAGAGGCTAATTCTCCTGTTGTCATTTGAGTTTAGAACGATATAATGTACTTTCATTTGGTGTTATAAAGTGGAATCTCTTTAAACGACGAGTGTGACCCAAATTTATATTTAACATTATTTGATTATATAAATAAATAGAAGTATAAGAAAATGCATGTGCTAATAATGGAAGAGGATATATCACCTGAGAAGAAAGATACTCTGAATTCTTTGGGAAGTTAGTGGGTGCATATTAAAAAATTTAAGAACAAATTAAACCTTCTACTATATATATATATATATATATATATATATATATATATATATATATATATATATATATATATATATATATATATATATATATATATATATATATATATATATATATATATAGTAATAGATAAATGCATGTATATATATTTTTTTTCTTCTTTTTTTAACATTCAACTCATAGTGTGTAGATAAAAGAAATAACTACTTTATATCCCATCATAAATGAAAATTATACAAAGTATTAATCTACGCCTTAGGCCTGTTCACATTTACTTAATTTCAGTTCAGTTCAGCTCCAATCAGTTCAGTTCAGTTCAGTTCAGCTCCAATCAGTTCAGCTCTTAATATTCATAAAATATTCAGTTCAGCTCTCTCATAAAATATTCATTTCAGCTCAATTCAGTTCAGTTCAGCCCCAATCAGTTCAGTTCAGCTCCAATCAGTTCAGTTCAGCTCAATTCAGTAAATGTGAACAGGCCCTTACTTAATAATATCTATTTTATATCTACTCTAGGAAATATACTTAATTCTGTATAGTACAATCATTCCATTTTTTTCTCCATTCTAACAAATCCCACTTTGAACTATGATGTAAAGAATTATACTACGTTTACAAATAGAATTAAAAGTTATCAAATACAAAGTACTTATAATTTGGATCAAAAAATATTATAGTTTAACGAGGGAGCTCTAGCTTATCTTCATGATAAACAAAAATTGTTTATCTAGTGGCAGTTTTGTAAATCAATCAACAAAATATCCCTGTTCGTATGACATTTTCGTAAATAAATCAACATTAGTGGGACTCTCGCATTTAATAAAAGTTGTTGATTTATTTATAGAATTGCCACTAGATGAACACTTTTTTGTTTATTATGAAGATATATAAACTTGTATTTTCTCTAGTTTGACTAAGTCACAATCACTGTAAATGCGATCAAACAATTCAATAAGGAGGAGGCATTCCTTGTCTCCATGAAATGTTTTCAACTTGTCATAGCAGACTTTCTGGATTTTTTTAGTTGTAAATTTACAATGCTTTGGCTTATTTACATTTTTGTTAATTTATAACAATTCAATCATAAATATATGCGTGTAATCTATCAATGAGTAACAATTATATAAGTTGTAATTTATTAAACAACATTAAAACGAATCTAACAAAATATCTCATGTGGTACAATATGTCAATATTATCAATAGCTTAGTTTAAAACATTACAACTAAAAAACAGGAAAAGTGTTTCATTTCAAATGTACTTTTCCCCCTTTGTTTAAGTTTAACGATAAGCATCATATCAAAAATTGATTTACCATTTGGCCCAACATCACATTACTGATACATGTAGTTTTCATAAATTTCATCTCTTAACTGCTTGGCCAAAAGCAAGTTGACTAACGTAAGAAGGCCCATTGGTACTATCTTTAGTTCTTTTATCTTATCTTGTGTATTTTTTGACAACACTTTACTTGGCAGTTGGCTCTTAATAATATTTTTATGGCCTTTTAGACCACCTTTTCATCTTTTTCAGTAAAAAAATGTGGGTGATATAGTGATACCTATGATTTGAACTTCTTCTCCAATAGAAAAATTGCACTTTATTTTGCAATTCATGTTACATTTTACAATGTTGATGTTTAGGGAAGGAGGAGACATTAATGAACTATGAATGGATTGGAAACTAGTAAAATGATATCTTCTCCATTTCCTTGAGAAAATGGATGGTTAGTTTTCTAATGAAGGGTTCAAATGGACATGGTGAAATGCGAAAATAAGGGTTTTCAATAAGGTGTCATAATATGAATAAAGACAGGTAAAAAAAACGGAAAAAAATAAAGTTAAATAAAGCAATGAAATATCGACAGTATAGAAAGTTAACAAAGAAATTGATATTAGTATGAGGACAAGTTAAGATCATGTAAAATCCATATGAAGAAATTAAAGAGTAATCAACACATCTTGTGTATGGCTGGCCTGGCTACACCACATGACCACTTATAAAAGAATAAAGTAACCCCTAAAATATTGACTGAGTAACGCCTTTAACACTGCTTGAGTAACCCCTAGAACACTGATGAAGTAACCTCTAAACAATGACTGGGTAACCTCCATAACACTCACGAAGTAACTCCTACGATGGCATGCTACACAGTGTGGCTAGCCACACATAAGAATTTGTGAAGAGTGAACATGAACATAACCACAACCCAACCACGATCTAATGTTAGTATTTTTTTTTAGCACCCCTAGGCCCTAGTCCACCCATTTATTGTCATCTCTATACTACAAAGCATATATCAACATTCTTTCACGAACCCTTTTGAATAAGCCCTTGCACCTTAAGAATAACGTCACAAAATACATGACATACTTGTCAATTTGTTTGTTAGTTTTACTTTCTTTTCAAAAGAAAATAGAATTAGTTACCATTCCTCAAGCGAGCAATAAATCTCCAAACTCACAAAATATTTGGATCCCTTACCCAATTGGTGATGCTTTTATTTGGAGTATATCAACATCAATAAGTACATTACAACCAACATAAAAAGTACACAAATGTTGTGAAAGAGAATAAAAGTCTTAATCTAGACACTATTCCTTCTAGTCTTTTACAACTAATACGAGTCTTGAACATATTTAAAAAAGCCCTATCTTTGAATTACCTAACCTTCAATTTTACCTCCTCTCTCTGTTCATTTTAATCCTTAATATGTACACATACAAAATGTTAAATAATGATAATTTAAATTAAAATTATGAGAGTAGATCACAATGGCATCCATTTTGAGCAAGGTTTCAACGTAACATGATTAATAAATTCAATGTATTTCATCATTTTTTTTTTTAAGACTGGTCTAAAATCTGTTAAGATTATTCAACCCACCTCAGTTTAGTAGGCAACACCTCTTGTGAGTTAGGAGTGATAAGGAAAGAGTAAGGCATTTCTCAGTTTCTCACCCCCAAAGTATCGACAGATTCGATATGAAGTTTGATTCTATAACTTATTTTTAAGGCTATGAGTTAGACCAAGTAATTCTTGGTATATATTCATTAAAATGATAAGATCAAAGTGCTTATCTTATCTTTGCCAACCTAAACGTTATTGTATGCATTGTGGTTACAATTATGGGCACAATTGAGACACTGTAGAATTTATTTATTAGTTAGTGGGCAAACTTTTCTTGCTTGTACAATCAATAGTAAAGTAAAAGCTACTGATGGATCAAAGTTAAATTATTTGTTAGTATTTGTTAATACAATCTCATATTCTCTTTGTCACAAAAAGAAGCTAAATATATTTATAACACTTGTTAATACTAAATAATTTAATATACAACCACATGAGATGTACGTGTCTTAACTCCTTGTGACGAATATAGTTTATAATCCTGGCCTTTGGAGTATTTTAGCTTAGGGTTGGTTACACAGGATTGTCTGGAGCTCCGGATCGGACTAGGTTCATGTGAGGTCCGATCAAACGATGAACAACAAAGGCGCATAACAACCGGACTAGGTTCATATTAGGTCCAATCAAACGATGAACAACATAGGCGTATAACAAAAAATTTGCTTGAATTGAGAAACATACATACACCACGTATATGAACAATTGTGAGGTTATTTGAGTGCGTGACAAAATCATTGGTGTATTCACCGTTTTATTTTATTGCTCTCTTTGTAAATTTTGTGAGACCATCTTACCCTAGAATTGGAATTTCTTATCTAAGGCTTCATTTGTTTTGAAGGAAAACAATTGTCATGGAAAACCACTTTTCAAGGAAAACAATTTTCAATGGAAAACATGATTTTAAAGAAAGTTTTTCTTTGTTTGTTTGATTAGAGTAAACCTTATTAGGTGATTTTAAGATGGTAAGACGGTCTTATTTATAAATTTGTACATTCGGAGAAAGGTGTTTCATGAGTATTGGAATCTTTATCTTCTTATTATGAATAATGTTGTCTCAAAATAGGAGATTGCATTTGTGCGGAAGTTAGGAGACCAGCTTATATATAACGCTATTGTGCTGTCATATTGATACGGATTATATATAAGATATGCTAAGGATGTTATAATTTCCAAATATGTCACAGTCACAAGCATTATATGTATATAGTTACATACTGTTAATTCATGCTGTTCATATCAAAAATGCTTCCAGAATTTCTTCACTGTTGTTGATAATGGC
This sequence comes from Chenopodium album, assembly GCF_948465745.1. NCBI lineage: Eukaryota > Viridiplantae > Streptophyta > Magnoliopsida > Caryophyllales > Amaranthaceae > Chenopodium > Chenopodium album. Next base: position 54,910,442 of record NC_137845.1, on the reverse strand, counting down.
GGGCCAAATTAGTGAGTACCATGATATTTGATCAAAATCTCCAATATCTCACTATGACGGACATTATTCGACATTGACTCGATCTGTTGTAAATTTCCTAATTTGTGCATGTCGTTTGTACCTATTTTTAAGTAGTCGCAGCCTTGCAGGGTACATTGGATCGTGGTTTTTATCTATATCACTCAAGCGCCTTTAAATTGATCTATACTGATTACCTTATTGAATTACACCATTTAAATTTTAAGAATACCGGGAATTATAAGGTAACTAATGGCGTTATTATATTATGAATTAAACTAACAAATTCATCCTAAAAATTACTTTTACATGGCAAGTACGTACACCAATTGCATTATTTACACCTGGAACAATTATAAGTCAATAGAGTATGGACTACTTGCTTGATTATGTGTGACCCAAACCAACACGAAACCAAATTGAGCAACATACTAAGCTACTCAAATGAAGTATGAGTCGATGTCTAAAATACATGACCCAATTTATAAGACATATTTTCAACCTTCTACACCAATTGTCAAGCATAGTATGAAAAGTCTTCTCACCCTTTTTATACTTCAAACTAAAATCTTACGAGTACTATTTTTACCATTAATATCTTCTAATTATATTTTATATTTTTAGGTTATGTGTTTGATAAGCGCAGAATATAGACAACAACATATAAAACGTAAAATTGAGAAATAGAGTAGAAAAATAGATGAGATGAACACTCAGATATATACGTGGTTCGGTCAATATGACCTATTTCCACAGAGTTAGGAATAATATTTTCTTAGTAGCTTTCATAGAGGATAAACAAGAGAGATAACAAAGGAGATACTACACTCTCCATCTCACAAAATATTTAAAGTGGAGTTACATATAGGTTTGAATTGGCTAAGCTAATTTAATAAATATGAGCACTTAAGCGCTTAATAATTGTCCACCTAGTTGTTTCTTATATAACATAAGGAAACCCTAAATTATTTCCCAATGATATCGTCATAAGACTCATAAGCATACCTAAAAATAGGAAGCAAAAATGTCTTTACTCGACTAGGCACGGACGTGCTATGTAGGGCATATGATAACTTTCTCGTTAACACGGTTAATATTCTGAAACGGTTATAACTTTCTCGTTTCTTATCGGAATTGGGCATATGACCTACCGTTGAAAAGCTCTTAAAACAAGCTATCACCTCCAACTAGAATCATCTTAAGAACACTTTTGGATTGAGAGATATGTGCATTTGAAGTTGGCCTTTTGCCATTTCACTAGATTTCAAGTACAATTAACACATATCATACATAACTTTGAAAATAAAGTTTGTAATAATCAAATTAAATTCTGAAATGTAATTCTATCACTTAAGGTCAATATAACTTTTATAAATTATGACCATTTAATCAAAAACACCTATTTCCCCTCTTCTAAATCAAAGTTAGCAAATGTTGTACTCCTATCATTTTTACCGAAGGATATATAGAACTCTGAATTTAATTTGAGACCCACATCATAGCCTTAAAATAACTAATTAACTACACGATTACTCATATACTTGTATTACATAATAATTTTATTTTTTCATTATTTAATTTGTCATGTTAAAGAAAGAATATACTCTTAAGTATATTACATTACAAAAACACCTAAAAATAAAAAGCACTTACCTGAAGGTACCATATATGTACGGCGTGCAAATTAAAAACAAAATTGGAGCTTTCCACTCTAAGTGTGCATGTCCAATAAATAGCTCTTAACATGATAAAACAAGAACAATAGGACAAGAATTTATTCTTTTTTTTTTGGAATTTATTTTTTTTCAAAAGTGAACAGTAGAAAGTAATTTTCTTTATATATATATATATATATATATATATATATATATATATATATATATATATATATATATATATATATATATATATATATATATATATAGTTATTTATTTATTGTTAAAACAGTACAAATTACTATTGTGGTTTATGAAGAAAAGGAAAATGAATCACATAATATGAATTTGATGTGATCGTTTAACGATATGATGCAAAGTGATCAAAGTTACACTAATACTTCTTTCTAAAAAAAAAAGTTACACTAATACTAATAGTAACTAGGCCACTATTTAAGAACAATTTAGCCCTCCCTTTTAGAGCTTATTCTGCCATGTACATGAATTATTGTACGTCCATGCAATGCATGCATCTTGACTAGTAATAAGCATTGTAAAATTTGAATAATAAATTATGATGTATACGGTACGAAATTACAGTAGTTTAAAATTAGGGTCTGTTTTTATTTATTGAACTAAGTTGAATTGAACTGATTGTAGTTGAATTGAACTGAATTGAAATCCATATCTTGGTTCAGCATTAACATATACTTGTATTATACAAAATATTTCAAAGATTGTGAACATTACACAACACATAGCTAGTTTTTATTTATTTATCTATTTTAAAATTCATTCAACTACAAAAATGACCTTACATTAATGTATGATTGGAGGTATGCTTGCAATCTTATATGTTAATAACTTTTGATCTATCTATAATTCTATATATATTTTCAAGATGAGGATTTGCATTATGCATGATGCCCAATCTCTTAAAAAAAAAAAAAAAAAAAAAAAAACTTAATAGGAATAAAAATGATACATAGGATAAAAAAAAAACACCCCCACCGTCCGATATTATAGTTCTCGTTTTCCTATTTTAGAGACCTAAAATATTGTTCTTGTTTCTATTTTTGGATAGTAGGTAAAAATCATTATACCTTTATTTTTTTTATTTTTTTTTTTAACTTTATTCATTGTAATTCTTAAATTACCCTTAAATTTTCCACATGCTTTGTACTTTTTTCCATTTTCTCTCTCTAACTTTTGTCTATAATCATACTTTTCACCTTTTTATGAAATTCATTCACTTTCTCCTCTCTAACTTTTGTCTATAATTATACTTTTCACCTTTTTTTTTATGTACTTCATTCACTTTCTCCTCTCGTTTCTTAAATATCGGTGAAAAAAAAACTAAACAGGAACTATATAACTATATATTGGGACGGAGGGAGTACATTGATTTGTGTAAATGTGATTTTGTGTAGCATATAGGATATACAACTGTTGTACAAATCCGAAATTTATTACTCCCTTCGTTTTTAAATATTTGCTCCATTTCTCCATGTGCGGATTTTTAGGAGAAATTGGAAAAAGTAATAAAATATGGAGGTAATGGAGTAGGTGGAAGAATAAAAAATTGTAAAAAGTAAAAGTAGTGGAGAGAATTGGAGGAAAGAGAATATGAAATTAATAAAATATGATTTATGTTGGGTCCTCTAGTGGGAGAAATAAATTAAATATTGTAAAAACTTTCCAAATAAGGAAATAGAACAAGTATTTTAAAACGGTCAAAAAAAGAAAGTGGAGCAAATATTTAAAAACGGAGGGAGTAATAAATTACCTTCCGTCCCTTTTTTATAGTCCCTTATGAGCATTTTTCACGGGAATTAATAAACACAAATAAGAATAGTAAAAGTATATTGAAAAAGTAAATTGACATTGAGTATGCAAAAAAATAGAGAGAGAAAATATTAATATTAATGGTTGTTGGAAAAAGCAAATGGGGTGAACATTTTGGAACTAAAATTTGTCTATAAGGGACTATAAAAGGGGACGGAGGGAGTATCTCCTAAAAAATGGTATACTACTTGCCACTTATATTACATGATTGTCAACTTGTCAACTTCAGTATGGGCAGTTCACTTCATGTGGATGAAAATATTATGTAGTCCACAAAAAACTTTATAACCTGTGTAATGAAAAGTAGAAATTTTGAATGATATAGGATGTCACTTGCTACCTTTTTAGTGCTTCCTATAGAGGTGCAAGTGTGTTTTTGGGTCAATTTCATGCTCATCACCCATCGTGGCTTTGACATGTTTATTTGGTTGTCCAGAATCTCGGCGAAAAGGTGAGGTTTCAAAGAAGAGATAATCCCCAGCTCCGATCCGTTTCTAAAACTTTTTCTTATTTTAATATTTTTTTAATGACAAGGGACAATGATATATGGTTTTAACGCAGTAAAATACTTCTTCTTTTTTAAATTTACTTGTAATACACCACTTCGGGCCTGTTCACATTTACTTAATTTCAGTTCGGTTCAGTTCAGTTCAGCTTTAATCAGTTCAGTTCAGTTCAGTTCAGTTCAGTTCCAATCAGTTCAGTTCAGTTCAGTTCAGTTCAGCTCTTAATTTCTCTCTCACATAAAATATTCATTTCAGCTCAATTCAGTTCAGTTCAGTTCAGTTCAGTTCCAATCAGTTCAGTTCAGTTCAGTTCAGTTCCAATCAGTTCAGTTCAGTTCAGTTCAGCTCAATTCAGTAAATATGAACAGGCCCTTCGTCATGAATTTTAAGGAACATATAAGATTAGATAACGGATAAATTAATTGATATAGTTTAGCACATAATAATAAAGTGTAAAGTTCTTATATTATAATTTTATTTAAATTTTATACTACAATAGCTTAATTCGTCCATTTACCTTTTCAAATTACTTTTTTAAATAGTGTGTTAAAAAGGTATGTTGTAAATATAAGAAACAGAGGAAGTATTTGACTTATTATTTTGACTTTAGCTAAACTCTCATTACCTAAAAAAAAAAAAGTCATTGTAGTGATATAATATTATTTAATTAGGAATGAGGAGTTTATAGTCATTGCAAGAAAAGCTAAGTGTCTTTGTTACATTCTTAATTTTCTTAATAAGGGAAAATTGGTCACCATTATTATTGCTAGCTAATTAAGAAATTCAACTTTTCATCCAACATAATAGAGGCACTTGTTTACTTGGCCTCTTTCATATTAGTGGAGATTTGCTCGTGGAAGTTCTACTTAATTAATGTGATCAACTAAATTATGATTAACATTTCCATTATCGTGAAAGCTCTAGAAATTACAACTTCTTAAGTATATATGTGATACTATAAGTTCCAATTTATGACTAATGGAGTAATGGGTGTGTACTATGAATGTTTTCGTGCGTACGTGTTTGTTCATAGTGTTTTAAATGACAATTACACATACAAAAAATTCGATCAACTTCTCATATTCATTATGCTCCGTAATATTTTTCTCCTAGACGGAAATTGATTACCAAATCTCCTTCGAAATCTTAGTAATAAACTAATAATAATAAGTAGATAGAAGTTTCTACACATATAAAAATTGTATTTTTTGTTGACTTTAAAAAGGGTTTTACCTTATAACATCGAATGAAATCAAGGGTTCAATCCCTACCAATTACGATTTCAAGGAGTGGAAAAAAAAAATAAAAAACTAGGATTCTCTTATCCTTCCCTCAAATTCCCACTAGACGAAAACTACGTAGTACTCCGTATAAAACACCAAGAGGCCGGATTTATAATACAGTATCAGTAGATTCGACAAATCAAGCTTCCACCATTAGTTGTTTTTGTCGTGATCCATGATTACGTTATTAATCTTGATTAAATAAGTAATTAAAGTCTATTTTTAGAGGAATCTGCAGGAAAAAAGCCCGTACATACAGTTACATATACACTAGAGCTCTAAAGTCTAAAGAGTCACCAGCAAATAATACGATGATTAAAAGGGTTGGATCGTCTGTAAGCTCATGGAGACTATGAAGAGTCAAGTAATTAATTATTTCATGACCTCTAAATTAAGAACAATGAAGATCCACTATTTTCCCTTCCATTTTTAATATATGGAAGCTAATATAATTATTATCATATTTGAATACAGCAGGTTTTGTGTGTGGCTGGCCACACGAGATGCCCAGCTAACACACAAGTAACCCCTTTCAACCTAGCAACTCCCGATCAAACTAGTAACCCCTCCAACCTAGTAACCCCTAACCAACTTAGTAACCCCTCCAACCTAGTAACCCTTTGTAGCAGCTACCACCTTCGCACCTGACCACCCACTCCTCCACCGCACTTGACCACCTCACCTTCCTCACAACCCGCATCAGTCTCAGGCCATCTGACCACCGCACCTTCCTCACAACCCGCGTCAAACTCAGGCCACTAGACCACCGCAACAACCTCCTATCTCACACATCTCACCTACGTTGAAATTCACCACAAAGAAACGAACAAAGACGAAGACGGCGATAGTCACCAGTTCAACCGCGAAAACTTGTTCAATCGGAATGAGTTGATGAATTTGTACCTGAATCTCTTGAAATTTGGGGGAAATGTTAGGGTTTGGAGCTTCGAAATTTGGTTGCAATTCCTCATAATCTCTCATTCAAATATGCAATTCACCACAAAGTAGATGAAGACGACGTCGGAGGCGAAGGTCGATTTGGCTGATTTTGTCGGCAAAGACGAAGACGACGACGGAGGAGGTCTGGGTTGGTTTGGAGCTATGAGGAGAAAATGGAAGAGAGGAGAGGAGAGGAGAGGAGAGAGAGAAATTTTTAAAAAATTAAAAAAAAAATTATGGCTAGTGCGGCCAGCTACATATAAAACTTTGTGATTTGAATAACTAGCCACACTTTAATAATTAAAGATACCGTGATATAAATGGTTTTAGATTTAAATCAATTAAGTGTAGTACTATTACACCAAGTACATGTGTTTAGTGGACGGGCTAGTATCCAAGATCTTAAATTGAATTCTGTCTAATATAATTTCCCCACATGACAATCTATACATCTCATACCTAAGCATACAATACAATTTTGCTCAAACATTATAATCATCTTTACAATAGTTATATAGCTATTCCAATTCATCATCATCAATTATTCAATCTTAGTAATGTAACTAGTACTCCGTATGATATATATACTTTCACGATTAAATGAAAATATAATCAAGGAAGACATGATATGGTACGTGTACGTGTTCGATTCAATTTATATTTTGCCTTTGCCCTATGAAAAAATGTTGAAGCATTTTCACATATTTCAGCTCACCTATAGGTAAATCGGACAAGTTAACTCATTTCCACCATGTCAACTTGATTTGGGTATTGTTGTTGAGTCAATCAAATTAAGTTCGCATCTAATTCTAATCATATACAAACTACTGTTCATTCATATGTTTACGAAAACAACTACAAAGTACAAATCTTAGTCTTACAATTTTCAAACGAGGTTAATATATATAAACCTTAGTCTTACAAATTTCAATTGAGGTTCCCACAAGTCATGTTAATTTTGTCAGATTTACCTATTTCTTATGAGTAGGGAAGTACATAAGTCCAAAACTGTATTGGACCGGGATCAGAATCTCTATTTTTTAAGGATTGGTGACCGAACCAAAATTGTCTTGTCCGATTTTAGCCTAGATCTAAAAAATAGGTCTGGTCTGATTTTGGACCGAACAGACAAGACATGAAACTAGAAATCCTCTATTTTAAGAATCGGGGACCGCACCTGAATCTACGGAACCGATCCGGTCTAGTTCAAACAAGTTCGGTTCAGGTCAGGTTTTAGGTCCGGGTCTAGAAGTGAACACCCCTATACCGAAACCATAAATACAAAATCTAGTCCAATTTTTACCACTACTCTCACAAATATACAAAACTGGGCTTAATAGGCCCAGCCCAAAACATTCGTAACCAAAACTCCAAAATCCAATCTACCCCTTCATCTTTAAACACAACCTCTTTCCATTTTCCTTCTTCATTCAAAAACCCTAAAAATAAAATTTCTCAGCCGTTGAGTTTTCAGATCGCCATAGTTAGGGTTTTGAAGCTTTCATCGTCATGGTTCGTCATTTTTTCGTTTTCTCTCTCCTATTTTTTCTGTTAATTTTAATCGTTGTTTGTATTTTCATTGATTTCTTTCTCTATTGTTTTTTCTGTGTTTCAGACGTTCAAGAGGAGAAATGGAGGTCGCAACAAACACGGCCGTGGTCATGTCAATTTCATTCGCTGCTCCAATTGCGGCAAATGCTGCCCTAAGGTCTTCTTCTTTTATAATTTCACTAATTTTGTTCTTAATTTTGATGTTAATTATACTACTTTTAGTTAATTTTTTTTTGTATAAAAGCTCTCCAATTTTATGTGTTTTTATATAATGCTGAGATTTAGTTCGATATTGTGATTTTTGAGCTGATTTATTTATTGAAATTTTGGCTTGTTTGATCCAAAGATTATATTTTTTGAGCATGTTAATTTAATTTTATTCATGTTTATAAGTTGCATTAGTTACGAAACTGTTTCGATTTCATTGATAATATTTTGAGATTATATAATGATTATATGGACATCGTGAACTAGTTAAGGAATTGTTGATTTTAGTTTTTACATTCTTGCCGATGTACGATTCATGTTAGCAGACCCCAAATCATTTTGGGGACTAAGGCTTTGTTGTTGTATCGCAAAGTTGAGTTATGGTCATGATTTTGAGTTAATGTCTTTTTGGAATTCTGTTTTTTTGTTGTTAAAGGACAAGGCAATCAAGAGATTCCTCGTGAGGAACATTGTGGAGCAAGCTGCAGTTAGGGATGTCCAGGAAGCCTGTGTTTATGATGGTAATATTTTTGTGTCGACGTTCTTGTGTGCCGGTTTTTCATCTTTTTGCCAGTTCTTTCCCTTTCTGAGGAATGGACTAAATGTGAATTTTGATGTATGTATTTTAGGTTACACTCTTCCTAAGCTCTACACCAAGATGCAATACTGTGTCTCCTGTGCCATTCACTCACATGTTGTCAGAGTTCGATCACGTGAGAAGAGAAGAGTCCGTGAGCCACCACAACGTTACAGACGCAAGGTATTGTCTATAGTCTTGACTCAGTAGTTAACCCTGAATAGTTTAGTCACTGCAAACTGCTTGAATCTTGTTTATGAACTGAATTGTTCTAGACTACATGACCCTATTCTGAAATTCCTTCCTATGTCTTACATGTTCAGTCATATTTTGCTCTCTGCATGTAAGATATGGCTGTTCTTATTTGACTGTATTAATCAAGTCCTGAACCATCACATTCTCTTCTTTAGGCTGTATTGCTTGTGTTGATCTGGCTGTTAGAATTTAGATAAATAGGTTTAATGCTTCCTTGCTTTCCTAGTGCAGTCACAGTCCAATTTTGTACGAGTATTGTTTTAGGAGTTAGGAGGGTTGATATGTTTGTGTAACTTATCAGTTTGTTATATTGGTCTTATCCGCCTATCTGATAGGGTGCTGGGCAATTGTAGAAACAGGATGGATTATCTGTTTTAATCTGTTCTTTAATAAACACGCCGTAGCTGGTGAACTCCTGTTTTATTACTGTATAATGTGAACTGATATAACTTGACACCTCATTCCCCTGCGGTCTGCCGCCAAAGTCTTTTGGTGGTGTTTGCCCATGTCTTTTTTAATGGTAGTAGTTTTGTAGGATTTGGAAGATCATTAAATAACATATGTTTCTTTTCATTGATCAGGAGGATACACCTAAGCCTGGTCAAGCACCAGCTCGCCCTGGTGCACCACCTGCTAGAACTTGAGCAATGTTTGTCTCCTGAGGTCTTGTGTGAACATTTGATTCTAGAAATTCATGTCTAATGCTTTCAGCTGACAGATTTGCAATGATTTCAGCAGTACGTTACTCGTTTTGTTGTTAGTTTTAAACTAGTTCCCGGTTTTGGGCTTTTTTTGTACTTCTGAAAGACTAATTTTCATTCATAATTTTTGCTGGCTCTTTGGCCTATTTTGTTTATCATTCCTTATTAGAAACTTACATCAAATATAGAGGCCTATTGGCGTATTGCAGTGCAGTAGTCTTTGAAAACAATGCCTATCTTCGACAAATACAGGGGCTTAAAGTGTTAATGTGAAATTCATAATTGAAACTTTAAGCTATCAATTATCAGAAATGACCTCAATTAATTATTGTCTACTCTTCAGAGAATATATAGTTATACAATATGAACGTATAATACTTGTGCATAAGTACATTTATTCGGCTATTCCTTGACGCAGTGATAAAATGATAATTCATATTAGCAAGGCTGTTAGGGATAGTGGCGCTCTCCTAATTCGATGCTTTAAGCTCTAATGTAATAACCCGCCTAATTTGGCCTCTTATAAGATTTCCAAAATTTTCAGGTTATCTTCTAATTAGCATTATTAACCCTCCTGCAATTTTACCCTATTTCTCCATTGTTCCCAGTCAAGGGGTTGATATTGCCCATCTTGATCATCGAGCAGATGAATTGATCGAAGAACATGCTTTGGTTACGACAATAATTATTGACAAGATCTGTAGTGGTGGGAGATCGAGAAGTTGAATATAAATCTTGATCTGTGATTAGGAGGCCTCCATTACTCCGAAGATTGACGAAATAGCTATTGTCAAATGTTCTGGGGCTTCCAAGATCAAGCTCTGTCTCAGGATCCATTTCTCCAGTTTGGGGGCAAGTTTCTTGCAACTTCGCCCTAAACCTGGGCTTCCAGGAGGAACTGAATTATATAGCCGAGGTTTCATTATCGAGCAGTGAACACGTCCAATCGTATGAGGTACCTACACTCTCAATAGTCAATACTCGTTAATGACGTTACAGAAAAATGCTGATACATAATTCAGACCAGAATATAGATTTGGTGCAAGTGTGCAACAAGCGACACGGCCTCTTATAAGATATGTGTAAGACGATGAGAAAATTTCTATGTATAACAAATAGCAAAAGGGGTAAGTCATAAAATTTACACAAATTATAGGTCTGGTCCAGCAACAAAGACTTGTACGCTATGATCCTTGACAGAAGGCTAATTGTTAGTTGAGACAAACACTACAAGAGGAGGGGGGGTGAATTGTATGTGACTACTTTTGCGGAATATAAAACAAAATGTAAAGAAATTTGCAATACACACAGAATTTACGAGGAAACCTTTCAGAGCCCAACTGGAAGTAAAACCTTAGCCCTCTAAGGGATTTCTAAAATCAAACCAACTCACTATAATAGGACAAACACACAAATTACAACCTATTATACTCAGACCTTTACTCACAAGTTCCAGACTGAACTTGCTACACGGTAGGACCCTATCCTACCTAACCTAAGTCCCTAACTTAGATTCACTCGTACTCCCTGAACACTCTAACACTCAGCTTCAACCTTGAAGCCTACAACATTGTATGCAAAGATATAAATCACACACCCAAGAACCCAACCAATACAAATAATTGACTTCTAGTATATGAAAGGTAAGCTATGCATGAAACCCGAAACTAATATGACAAAGTATTGACTTGGCAAGCTTACACAATAAAGCACACTTCGAATTCTTCATGCACAAACTCACAGAAAATTATGAAATGAGATTTCTACAATTTATACAAGACTTGCTCGTATAGAAAGTAGGGTTTTCAAAAGATAAATATGTTATTTTACCAAAATCTCAAAACATGGTTTTAATGTAAATTTTTTAGAAGAAAATCTTTTTAGAAAAATTTATCAAAGATAAATCATCAAAATCATCTTTTGATAATTTGTTTTTAAGAAATAAATCGTTTTAGAAAATCTTTTCTTAAAAACTTGTCTTTTTAAAGTTTCCTATTTAATCTTGCCAAGCTCTTTTGTCACGTTTCTAATAAGTCTCACGTGTAAACTTAACAAACGTATTTACAGCAAATCTATAAGATAAAACCTTAACAAAACTAAATTGTGTTCGTCAATATATTGTATTCCAGGATACTTGGGCTTCACTTAGTCTAGGACTGAGTTCCTGCTGTCACTTCACTTCCAGTTCTCAATTGGAGCTTCGCAGGCCAAGTTCTTGTGAAACTTGCTGTCTTCAACGCAGGCCAAGTTGAGCTTCTCAATCTTGCTGTCTTCAAGTTCCTGTTAAGGAACTCAGTTAGTTCCAGATTGGAACTCTTCTCCTATCTTGTTTAACTTTCCTTGAGATCTCTTCGAGTCTTCATACTTAGGTTACTCTTCCACTTTCAAAGTCTAATTCACCTGTTCTAATAACAATACTCAAAAAAATCTTATTAATTGAAGTTTGCTACTTTGTATTCATCATCATCAAAACCTTTAAGCTTCAACACTAATAATGCAACAAGGTCAGTGAGATCGAGGCCTTTCTTGAAGAATTTGGAGGCAACATTGTTCAAGTTAACATAGGCAAAAGGAACATCTACGTCGGCTTTTGCTGGAAATGCCGCAGTACCATCCTTCCTTCCTAACATCACAGTCCATGAAGGTCCTCCTGACTGCAAGAGTGATTTTAATGATGTAGTAAGATCAACAATTTAACAAAAAGTACATAACACAAGTACTTTATAAGTTAAAGTTGATTATCATTCGTAGATACAGCTGATATATGCAATTTTATACCAAGGAAACCGAAGTCTCAGCTGCTAGAGTCACGATATCAGCACAAGACACAACACCAGGACAAGAAGCCTCGACAGCAGACTTGATTTTGTCTGGAACTTCGTAGCCTCTTGCAAACTTCAATCCTGGCGAATCTTTCTCCATTTTTGTGGTGGGACTATTGTCCAACAAATTTGATGCATCACATCCTTACACACCAACAACATTCCATTCAGTGTTATAATCTATGTTTGGAAATATACCATACACTGATTGCGACCCAAATCTCGGGAAAAATGCAATATAAGTGCATGAATATGCATACATTTACAAAGCAATCATGGTAGTGTTGTCGAATGAGGGCAGCTGCGATGTCAGAATCGGATAACATAGCCTCTTGTACCACATTTCGAAAGATAGATTAAACGTTCGGGCATGAAGTAGCATAATAATCCGGCCTTAGTAGAGCAAATGAAGACGGTATGGTAAGCAACATTAACAACACCAACATATTGGTAGCATCAACAATTGTTATGGAATTGAATGATCTCATTTTTGTTTGCCTATGTCTTAGACATTTTTGGGGCCCTGAGCAAAAATTTAAATAGGGGCCCTGACCCTAAACTACAAAGTGTAATTAATACGTAATTTAGCAACAAAACATTTTACCCCTGATTATTGGATTAATAATTTGAATTATTTGATTATTATTTTTTTACCATCGCGTATTAATTAAAATTTTGATGGCATCACAAAATTTGAAACGAGAGAGAAGAGGGCAATAATATAATCCTTCTATTTCATAATAATCGCAACACTAACACATACATATGTCAATGCACAAATTTAACTATTAATATTATTAAGAAGTATAAAATGTAAATATAATGAATATATATAAGTTAATCCAAAAATATTTTACATGACAACATACGTTTTTTATATATTGGTAAAAAGTATTAGCATGGTTATGGACTTATGGGTATAATTAGTGATAATAATTAAACTAAATATGTCTCATATATTTCTAGTATTTAAAAAAAAAAAAATCAAGAATCAGGTCACTTCATTATTGGAATTTCAATTGAAGCAGGGCCGTCGCTCATTGTGCTCCCCCTAATAGACGGCCCTGCTTCAATTGAAATTCCAATAATGAAGTGACCTGATTCTTGATTTTTTTTTTTTTTTTAAATACTAGAAATATATGAGAAATATTTGGTTTAATTATTATCACTAATTATACCCATAAGTCCATAACCATGCTAATACTTTTTACCAATATATAAAAAACGTATGTTGTCATGTAAAATATTTTTGGATTAACTTATATATATTCATTATATTTACATTTTATACTTCTTAATAATATTAATAGTTAAATTTGTGCATTGACATATGTATGTGTTAGTGTTGCGATTATTATGAAATAGAAAGATTATATTATTGCCCTCTTCTCTCTCTCGTTTCAAATTTTGTGATGCCATCAAAATTATAATTAATACGCGATGGTAAAAAAATAATAATCAAATAATTCAAATTATTAATCTAATAATCAGGGGTAAAATGTTTTGTTGCTAAATTACGTATTAATTACACTTTGTAGTTTAGGGTCAGGGGCCCCTATTTAAATTTTTGCTCAGGGCCCCAAAAATGTCTAAGACGGCACTGTAAATATGTTTTAGAATCATTGATTAATGAACTTTAACACTATGTTTAAATAGAGAGAAATAGAGGAAAAAGAAGAAATCAAAGAAGGAAGGATGCATAATTTTTTGTTGGAGAGTTTTGAAAGGAAAATGGAAGTTCACTTTCGATCTCCTTCCCTTCATCTCCCTTTCCCTTAGCATCGTAAGAGTTACGAGAAGTTGGGGTGAAAACTTATGACTTACATGGTAGCCAAAACTTGAAAAATGAACTGTATCATCTCAAAGACTAAATAAAAGGGAAACTGTAACAAATTTTCATCACCAAAGGTCATCACTCCTCACAAGTAATAATGAAATTAGTACATAATCATAACACTTAATAATACTCCCTCTCACTCTTATTTATTGCCTCAATTTCATTTTTAGTCTATCCCTTTTGTTTTGTCTTATTCTATTTTAAAACATATGGGACCATACCTTTACTCTCACAATCACCCCCATTGACCACAAATCCAATTCGAACTAATTCATCATATTGGATATGCCATTGAATGGTACGTTGAGACGATATCTTGTTTGATTGTGGATTTAACAAAAGTGAAGCCATCTCCGAACCTGTAGAAAGCCTCTACTGCACGAGTTAAATTAAGTATTCGATCATAGACAGGCTTGGACAAGTGATCATAGTCGTTAGGGCATGGGTTGATGAGCAACCCTTCATTAACGAGATCCTTCCATGCATCATCAATAATTTTCTGGAATATTTGTAACACTTGTTCCTTACTCATGTTATAATCCTTCATGTAACATTCCACACTTGTCGCTAGGCGCACACCTCTAGCAAGCTCTGCCTATTATGTAAGAGTACATGTTAAAGGGAACCAAAGTCAGCAACGTATGAAGAAACATATAGAAGAAATTCCATCAATACTCTATGCTAGCTGCAGCTTTGTGTAATGACAGTGCACCAAAAAAAATGGCAAAAATGACCTAAATTTGCGTCAAATTGACAAATTATACCTTATAAAATTTTATTTTGAAATTAACTACTTTAAGGTATATACAGTTTGTGTTGTTACTTGTTAGCACTACATTGAAATGGAAATCATCCAATTTTCCGTTATTGGCGCCCATTTCCTTAAAAAGAAAATCATTCAATTTGACAATTAATTAATTTGCCGTTGGAGTTGCTTTAAAATAATCAATCACAAAAAATCCTAAAAAGAACATGAGATAGTACATTCTCTTATTATCTATAAATTTGCTATATAAATGAAAAACATTACCATGCATGCTCTTTTATCATAAAGTCGTATATATTAACACAAGCTTGTGTTCTTTGATGGATATTATTGTGAAAATAGTATAGTACAGTAGAGGAGGATGTACCATGCAATCATGCATGGTACACCTGAAAGTACATTACATAAAAATAAAAGAATATTGGGATAAATTTAATGTTCTTTTATTTGTATGTAATGTTCTTTTATTTTATATGTAATGTTATCTTTCAGAAAACGTACTTTATATATGTTCGTTTGTAATGTATAATAAATTATTATAAAATTAATAAAAAAAAAAAGCATTGAGATAAATTTAATGTTATTTTATTTATATGTAATGTTTTTTATTTTATATGTAATGTATTTTTTCAGAAAACATGATGTACTCTATGTTCGTTTTTCATGTATAATAAATTATTATAACTACAATTTTTTTATATGCCCATTATTATATAAATTGAAAGAATATATTTATATGTAATGTTTTTTATTTAATATGTAATGTATTTTTTCAGAAAACATGATGTACTCTATGTTCGTTTTTTATGTATAATTAATTATTATAAGGAAATTTTGTGAAAAACTACCTATTATAGTCCAGAATTTGCGAGAAACTACCTATTAAAAAAATGTTGTAATTGACTATCTAATTTTTGAAAAATGTTGTAATTTACTACCTTAGGCCGGAATATGAAGTTTGACCAAAATTGTCCAACGTTGAATTGGACACGTTGATTTGGGAAAGAAAGGGGTCATTAAGTGTCACGTGATGGTCACATGACCAAGTCAACACCTGAGAAATTTGGTATCACTTCATATTCCGGCCTAAGGTAGTAAATTACAACATTTTTCAAAATTAGGTAGTTAATTACAACATTTCTTTTAATAGGTAGTTTCTCGCAAATTCTGGACTATAATAGGTAGTTTTTCACAAAATTTCCTTATTATAACTACAATTTTTTTATATGCCCATTATTATATAAATTCAAAGAATATATTTATATGTAATGTTCTTTTTCAATAAATATGACGTACTCTATGTTCGTTTGTAATGTATAATAAATTATTACAATTACGATTTTTTTTATATGCCCATTATTATATAAATTCAAAGAATATATTTATATGTAATGTTCTTATATTTATAAGAAATATTTTTTTATTTATATGTAATGTTCTTTTATTTATAAGTTATGTTCTTTTATTTATACTTAATGTTCTTTCAGGTGTACCATGCGCATGGTACTAGGGGTGTGAAAAAAAACCGTAACCATTTACCATAACAATTAACCGGTATAACCGACAAATTTAATAGGTTAATTAACCAAATCCTTAAAATTAAACATTTACGATTAACCGAACCGTTAAATTTAGCGGTCAATGCTTAAGGTACGGTTACGGTTACAAATCGTTAAGATTAAAAAAAAATATTTTTATTTACTTTTTTGTGAAAAAATATACTCCCTCTGTGTTTTAATAAGTGTTACACTTACTAAATGCAGCCGTGTTTAAATAAGTGTTACACTTGCTTTTTTTAGCAAAAAACTACATTTTAATATTATATCTCTCTTATCTCATGGTCCCCACCTAAACCTACTTTTTTTTTTTTTTTTTTTTTTTTTTTTTTTTCTCTCTCTCTTCTCTCACATTCATTACTTTTCAATAAACTATTAACTCTACTATATTTCTTTTACAATTTTTTAATACTCTAACTACCCCACTTACCTCTTATTTTATTTAAGTCAATTAAGTTGTCTAAAACTATATGACGGTCAAAGTGTAACACTTATTAAAACACGAAGGGAGTATATAATTATGTAAGTTTCTTCTAAAAGAATTTTTATCGGATTATATCCAACTAATTGAAACTTATTTTATTGTTTATATTAAGTATGTACTAGGCTTGGAACTATTAGAAGAGCAAAAAAGTATTGATTTAAAATTTAATAATGGTTCGTGGTTATCTAGTAACCGTACCGTTAAGGAATGGTTAATCGTTGCGATTAACCGTTCCTTAAGATACGGTAACAGTTCTTAATTTTTAGTAAACAATCTAACGGTTAGACGCACCGTTAAGGCTTAATGTGAACAAGCCCTGCATGGTACACCCATCTGTACGAATTACAGATTGACTGCATTGACAATATTGCTCACTTTACACTCTTATCCATAGTGGCGGATCCAGAGGGTACACAGAGGTACAACTGTACCCCATTCTCCAAAGGGAAAAAAAACACTGCTTATCAAAGAGACCAGTTTTTACAATTAGGGGGTCTCTTAGGTTCTGCTAAGTTGAAAATTGAAATGCCGGCATTTAGTAACGCACTAGCGCGTGTCCGCTGCTATACAATCCAAAATGAAAGAGACCAGTTGTTGTAAATAACCGGTCTCTTAAGTGTTCTTTATTTTTACATTCGTCTTGGAATCATTTTTTTTTTTTTTTTTTGAAACTTGTCTATGGGATCCTAATATCCATCCTATATGCTAGTGGTTGTCAGAATTTTCTTTTTACTTTGTAATTTATTTCCAATAACACTTATATAGAATATACTTCATATTTCTTAAAAAAAAAAAAAAACCTTCATATGAGGTATTATTAGTAGTGCTGTCAAATTTCAAACCGAAACCGTTTAACTGCCCGAAACCGACCGACCCAAATGAGAACCGAACCGATTAAAAACCGATTTTTTTGAAACCGAAAACCGACCCGAACCGTATTTTAGTAAACCCGAAACCGAATCGACCCGAATAATGTTAAACCGTATAAGAACCGAACCCGTTAACAAACCGAACCAAATATAAACCGAACTGAAAGAAAACCGAACCGAAAAAGAACCGAACTGTATCTAACCCGAAACCGATTCCAACCCGAAACCGTTTAAACTGGCAAAAAAACCGTTTACACCGAACCGTTAGCAAACTGCTACCCGTTTGCACCGAACCATTTAAAAACCGAACTGAATGTAAACCGAACTGGTTATAAACCGAACCGTTTATGAACCTAACCGCTTCTAAATCGAACCGTTTACAAACTTTTTTATATAATTAAATGGATTTTTTTTTTGACGGGAATATAGTTAAATGGATTAAATATTAGAATATTTTTTTTAAAATAGCAAGGCAAATCATTCATTAAGGTCTTAAGGTTAATCAGTGTTCACAAACAAGAGCAAAACAAGCCTCAGGTAGGGCGTAGGGGTGTTCAAATCCGGGTACCCGCTTTTTCGAGTAGTTCAAAAGTCGGCCCATGTCCCGACCCGAGAAAATCAGGTACATGGGGTACCCGATTTTATTAAATCCATTCTACCGAGATTATAATTAATTAAAACAAAATTATAAAAATAATACTAACAGGCAGACCAGCAACAATTACAAAGCCATATAATCCAAAAATCCAAAAAAATGAAGGATCTTGTAATATTTTATCATAGGAAAACCACATTAACAATTAATAATGAACATCTTCCTTAAAACTCATAGCTAAACTGGACCCATCTCAAACCATGAAAACATCTAAATTAACACTACAACTTGCAGTCATCGTCATGTGCTTGTTTGCGGCGAGATCTTGTACTCGCGCAGTCACCGGCTTGCCGTTGCGGTAGGATATCCGTCGGACGTCATTTGACTATGTGAGAAAGGGAATGAGGGATGATTGTGGTCGACGGCAAAACTATAATGATTTTGGGGGTTTCAAAACTAGAAGAAATCAAGAAATTCGCTTGTCTGTCAAAGAATACACAAGAAATGAAGTAGAATTAGAGATAGGAGAGAGAGAGAGAGGAACAGCAAGAGAGGGAGAGAGAGAGAGAGAGAGAGGAACGGCGGAGAGAGAGAGAGGGGAAGATTGATAAGTGATAACTCTAATTCCTAATTGGGTTTCAAAAGGGTTTCATGTAAATCTAACCATTGATTTTTTAATCTATGGTTGAGAGTGGTGATCCGTGTGTGTTGTGGGAGAAAGAATCTAACCATTGATTTTTTAATCTATGGTTGAGAGTGGGGATCCGTGTGTGTTTGTGTGTTGTACATTCATCTACAAAAATATTATTCCCTCAATTCTTTAGTATTTTTTTTGCCCCATTTGATCGGGATCAGTGCCCAAGACACGTATTAAAACATCTACTGGTATATCTTTATTTTCATACACGTAAAAATTATAAAAACGTTATATTAATAAAATGTATAAATAGATAAATTTATAAAGATCACTAATGAGTCTATAACTTTGTACTAATACATACGAATAACGATGATACGAATATTTAACTATGAGATGGTTAGATGCCATGTGTTAATAATGTGTACATATGATCGGTTGAACTAATCAATATTACCTTGTTAATTAGTCATTAGTGTTTTCTTTCATTATACAAATCAAAGCACTTTGTAATATCTTCATAATTTCATGAAAATATATAATGATAAATGAGTCATAATTATCAGTCTTGTTGACTAATCAAGTATCGAATTACCAAATTGCAAATTTTCATTTCACAAGAAGTCAAGAACTCATCAAATCATGATTATGATACTATGCGTAGTATATAAATGATTAAATAAGAAGCATATAATAACCTAATTGTAAAACAATAATACATTAATACACTAACTCTTATAATCTACTTCGTAATAAACTAGTAAAATCAGTATGACTAAACTTGAAACAGAACATAGTATGTATTTATAAAATCAATGAGAATTTGTTTATAATATGATGCCTAAATAAGAAATGATTCGCGACTTGCCGACTTTATATAAAACTTGTGAACGCAAAAGGTTAGCAAGTACTATCAAATTTCAAACCAAAACCAATTAACTACCCGAATCCAAACAACTCGATAAACAATTTATTTTTTGAAACCGAAAACCGACCCGAACCGTAATTTAGTAAACTTGAAATGGAACCGATAAGAATAACGTTAAAGTGGTTAAACCATCAAAGAACCGAACCAGTTATAAACTGAACCGAAAAAAAACCGAACCAATTAAAAACTGAACCGAAAAAGATTCGAACCAGTTATAAACTGAACCAAAGAAGAACCGAACTGTTTCTGACCCGAAACCGTTTCCAACCCGAAACTGTTTGAACCTGGATAAAAACCGTTTACACCGCACCGTTAACAAACCGCAACCCGCCTGCACCGAACCGTTTACTACCCGGACTGTTTACAACCCGAACCGAATTAAAACCGCTTAAGAATAAACCGAAACCGAATCGAACTGATAACTATTTAAACCGAACCAAAACCGACCCGTGAGACAATTAAACCGATTCCAAACCGACCCGATTAACTACCGAACCGATTTCAAACCGAACCGAAACCGAACTGTCAAACCGTTTTGACAGTGCTAATTATTAGTTATAAAATTTACTAGATGAAGCCCGTGCGATGCACGAATCGTTTATATTTTTTTTTAAAAAAATATATTTTATATTTATGTTTACATTTGTTACTCCGTATTTTATTAGTTGTCTGTAATATGTCATTTTTTTTTAAAATATTAGTTAAAATTCCTAATCTCATAAGATAATATTTCGTATTTAATTAATGTAACCATTAAAACCTCATTGGTCAATTATGCTTATGCGACACTTTAACTAATCTTAGGTGGCATAATCCTATTGTAGCGTTTTAAAAATATTTATCATATGTGGCCTAATAATTTTTTAAAAATAAAAATCCTATGTAACATATCATTTATTCGTATTTTCTTTTTTTAAATATTAGATAAAATTCCTAATCTCATAAGATAATATTTCGTATTTAATTAATGTAACCATTAAAATCTCATTGGTCAATTATGCTTACGTGGCACTTTAACTAATCTTAGGTGGCATAATCCTATTGTAACGTTTTAAAAATATTAATCCTATGTGGCGCTCTAATAATTTTTTAAAAATAAAAATCCTACGTGGCGCTCTAAAATCTCGGGAAAAAAACTCCCCTTTATATATATATATATTAGATTGTATTACGTATCCTATAAGCGTATATATCATTGATTATACTAAATTAAATTATATATTACAATAAAAAAAATCTATAGTCATTAACTTATAATTATAATTGGGCTAATCTAAAACTTAATAAAAGTGTCACCTATAATTTATATCATTGGTGATTATATGTTTTTGTTCAATTGTGTACACGATTTAGGGGAGATTAAATACATGCAATGATTAATAAGAGTGGAATTATAACTAATTGAAATTCTAGTTTCTCAATTTTTTTTTTTTTTTAGCAAACCTAATTCCGTACCCCCATACCTAAATTCCTGGATCCGATTGCGATGAATTGATGCCTTACCTCGCCGGTTGCCATGTCATCCATGACTCGGGCAATGTTTGAGGAAGCTATGGTGGCCTTGTTATATTGCAGTAACTGTATATATGGTTTCGCTTCTGTGACCTCTTCCATACCCATCAAGGAAAGAGTACCGAGTATTTGTATAGCGGACGTATTTCTCCCGTTAAACATGTATTCCTCAAATGTTGGCTCATGTCTTGATTTGATCCATTTGATCTCTGTGTAGTAGTTTCTTATCAATCTTTGCACCTGAATTGCGGTACATATATACAATATAAAGGTTGAGAGCTTTATGAACAAAAAAAAATAGGGTCAAAGGATTCTTAATAATGATAGACAAAAATAAGGCATTGCATTATATTACTTGTTCTCTTGTGAAAAAAATCACAAATGGCTTTCCGATGCTAGTCATCTCCTTGGCAACATCGTCTAAAGTATTGATGACAAACTCGTACATGTTTTTCATATAATCTTGTGGAAACTTCTCCATTGAATTCAAGTCCCACCTGTATATATAGGTAGAGCTGTCAATTCGGATAAATGGGTCGGGTTTAAATAGGGTAAGTGTGGGTCGGGTCAATTCTGGTTAATGTTGTAGCCTATGCGGTCGGGTTTGGGTTGGGTCATGCTTGAGTCGGGTCACGTCGGGTCATACATCTTATCGGGTTTGGATCGGGTTTAGGTCGGGTCAATAACAGGTCGGGTTACATTCGAGTCATGTGAATAATAGGTCGGGTTCAACAGGTTAAAATGATTTAGGGTCATTCTCGGGTTCGAGTCGGGTTCGGTTCAAGTCAATAATTGCGAGTTATAATAAGGTCGGGTCATACTCGGGTTTGAGTCGGGTTCAGTTCAAGTCAAAAATATGCTGGTTATAATCAGGTCGGGTCATTTTTAAGTCGAGTCATTCTCAGGTTCAAGTCGGGTTTGGTTCATGTCAAATTGCGGGTTGCAATTAAGTCGGATCATGTTCGGGTTCAAGTCTCAAATATTGGATTAATATATTCTAATAATTAGATATAATTAGTCTATGTAAGGAGTCGTATGTTTAAACTATTGACTATTGAACTTAATTATCATAATAACTCCTTTACACAAGCACACAACTACACAAGTGACGACGTAACTATATAATTATACTTTGATCAATATTAATAAGGTGGTCTAAATTGAATTTAAGGTGATTTGAAATCGGATCAAGTCAATAACAGATTAGGTTGAGTTTGAAATGGGTCAGGAAAAGTTCAGGTTGAATTTGGGTCGGGTGAATAACATGTCGTGTTGATTTTGGGTCGGGTTAGTAACAGATCGAGATGCATTTCGGGTCGGGTAAATTCAGTTCGGGTTAGTAACAGGTCGGGTTAAATTTGGGTCGGTTAAGTAACAAGTCGGGTTAAATTCGAGTCGAGTTAATAACAGGTCGGGTTACATTCGGGTTAGAACAGATTTGGGTCAATTTCGGTTCAGGTCGGGTTCGATTCAAGTCAATAATTTACGGGTTTTATTCAGGTCGGATCATCTCCAGGTCGGTTCATGTTCGGGTTCGGGTCTCAAATACTCGGGTTAACTCGAGTCTAGGGTTGGTTTCAGTTTGGGTCATATCGGGTTTGGGTCACCATTTTTCTGGGTTCAAACAGGTTGGTTAATAATCAGGTTTAAAAAAAAAAAAACAAAAACTTCACTCAAATTTGACATGCATAGATTTTAAACACAATGTGCACAATTGAGATATAATTTTCATTCCTACTTTAGATCGAAATATATTGTATTCATCTCGATCATACATGAAGTGTAGACATAAAGTACGTACCTTTCGAATGCATCGGTGAGACACCCGAGCTCCTCAAAAGTTCCATATGCATCATATGTGTCATCTATTACTCCGAGAAGAACATAAAATTTGGCGAATAATATTCTAGCAAAAGAATATTGAGGTTCATAATACACAATAGTTGACATGTAGTGAGATTCAACATATCTCTGCCTTTTATAAGGAAATTTTCTTGCTAAATCTAAGTTTGTACACCACCTGTGAAATAGGCAAAATCATCAAAATAATTAGACTTTAAGGCAATTCAGATTATAGCCTTAATTGCCTTTTACCTTTTTTTTTTTTTTTTTTTTTTTTAATTTTTTTTTGAAGAAAAATTGTCTTTTCCTTTTGTTAGAGTCATTAGTAATAATGCATTAATGATTAATAGAATAACATACTACGTGTATTAGTGTATATACTGTACTAATATAGATTTTTTTTTCTTTCTAGAATGTTATATTAATTAATTAAGTGGTCGTATGTAAAGATGGATTAGCTACTAACTCCTTGATTTGGCTCAACTCTTGGCAATGTAACAACTGCAACCGATTGAATTCAAGCTTTGCGAGTTGAAGAAGCTTTTCATCGCGATACTCAAAATCTTGCTCGTAAATGTTGATGAATCGTCGTGATTGCAACCTTTGATTTCCACGGTGCAAGGGCTGCTTCAATGCGAGGCGAGCTTGCTCAGAGAATGTTGAAATGGAGTTAAGAAAATCGGTAGTGAAAGTAAGGGCTTCCTCAAGAATGTGTTCATCATGTATCCTTAAATGGGCAGCCTCATACAAGCTTAACATGCCCCTTTCATCGCTCCTTAGTGATTCTTTAAACTTGCCTTTATTATTTGTAAATTTGTAGAATACATCTGCATTTGTGTTGCAATTCTTTTAGTTGGATGATACTTTATTTGCTCATTAAATATAAAAAAAAAAAATTAAAAAAAGAAAAAAAAAATACTCTACACGACTACACTCATATAAATTTATTTCTAAATACTGCATGCAAGCAAACTACAATCATTTAATTTTTTGAATGGAAAATTTGTTACAATGACCTTTTATATTATATCCTCTATTTTATGAGAAAGGACCTTTTAAAAAAAGGTGGCAAAAAGGGACCAAAAATGGGTTTTTATTTGTGAGGAGGGACCTATGCCCGGAAAGTGAACGTTGACCGCCACGAAATGGCAGCCACCACCTTGCTCTTCCATGAAACCCCCTCCCACCCCTTTCACGGCATCCGCCCCCTTTCCCCTCCCGGAAATTAAACCCCCTCCCCCACCCCTTTCACGGCAGCCTCTCTTCCTCACCCATTCATGGCAGCTCCAGCCACCTTCATTTCTCGAACTCGACAACCCCTTCCTCTAACCCCACCGCCCAACAACCCCTTCCCTTAACCTCCGATTTGAACCCCACCTCCCGTACCCCCTTCTCGTCTAACACCGCAGCACCCCTAACCTTTTTCGAAAGTGGGTTTCTCGGTTTGAGGGTGATTTTGAGGTTTTAGGGTGGTTTTTGATGGGTTGAATGTGCGGTTTTGTGGGTTGGGGGATTTTGAGTGTTGGTGGTAGTGCTGATGACTATCTTTCATGTGGGGGGGGGGGGGGGGGAGGGGGAGGAGGGGTTTCCAGGAGGGGGTGGTTGCCATGAAAAGACTAAGGGAGGGGCTTCGTGGAAGAGTGAGGTGGTGGCTGCCATTTTGTGGTGGTCAACGTCGGATTTCTTTGGGCAACACTCACTTTTCGAGCAAATGTCCCTCCTCACAAATAAAAATCCATTTTTGTCCTTTTTTACCACCTTTTTTTTAAAAGCTCCTTTCTCACAAAATAGTGGATATAAAAGGTATTTTGTGACAAATCACACTTATTAAATTGTAATGTATAAATTAAATATATATTTCTTCAATTTAATCAATTTGATGGTTTTTTTTTTTTTTTGTTTTGGGGGGGGGGGGGGGGGGGAGGGGGGCACCATACTCAAGTTCAATTAAATCAATATATAACTACCACCTATTATTAGTTCATTACGTATCGTCTCACCCATGTAGGTATATATATATCACAAGCCATAGATAATTCGATTTTAATTTGGCTGAAAGGTAAAAATAACACAAGAATTGAACTAATAAGAAAGCTAATAATCCGTAAATGTTTATGACATGATATGAAAAATGACACAAGAACTGAACTAATAAGAAAGCTAATAATCTGTAAATGCTTATGACATGATATGAAAAATGACACATGAATGACCTGATAATACGTGACTTGATCTAATAATAAAGGTAATAACTCAATAATTATCCTAATCCCGACCTTATTTGAATATTGAATTTGGTCAACTCAACTCAAATTCAATATCATCCAACCTCGAAAAAGATTTGAATTAGAATTTACCCAATACTTAATTGTCCAAATCAACCCCATCATTTAACACAGTGTACAGTGCTCATTTTTCATGGCAATTTATTTTATTGTTGCTACTCGTAGATTGTAATTTTTTTCTATTTTTTTTTTAGAATCTAGATTGTAATTTTTTTTAACAATGGTGCATTGGTTAAATATACTATGTCTATAATATAATCCAATTCTAACAAGCACAGACGAAAAAAACTGCAAATATTAAACTCGGGAAGAAGTAGTAAAAAAAAAAAAAAGGCAAACATACCATAAGGCATATTATATCCATGTTGCCTGAAAATTCGAAAAAACAACGCTGTATCAGATAAATCATAGTCCATATCAAAATTATTTTTCTTAAATTGTGTATAAAACTTGTCTAATAATTCTTTAATTTCATTCTCAAAGTAATAAGGAAACCCTAAACGTTCCACAACATCAATCAAACGCATCTCCTGACGCAGATTGGTTGAATTATCCATCATCATTAACCGCACTTCATCCTTCAGTGGCTTGATTTCTTTTGCATATTCATCCATACTCTTTTAAAAAAAAAATAGAAAAAAGAAAAAAAAAATCGTTAGAATCACATCAATTTGTAAATAATCTTTAAAAATATTATAATAAAAATAATACCTCCATTTCATATTATGTGTAACAAAGGTATTGACAAAAAGCAAATTTGTTTGTAAGTGTTAAATGAAAAGAGAAATACTTCGGGGTTTTTCTATACAGTAACTCTCTTGCTTTTACTTTTCTACGTTGTGTCCCTCCATATATCACTTTTCACATTACAACCCGCATGTACATTTAGGTTCCATACAGTAACCTTGTCTTTATCTTGTCGTTAACAATTCTATTACTGGGGCCACCCACACTCCACTTATTAATTTTTTATCGATTTATTGTTAGAAAATGTTCTGATAAAGGTTTTGAGGGCTATTTTGGCACTTAAAGATTCAAATTGAGCTCACATTTGGCAAAAAAAAAATATATATATAAATATCTCGTTTTGTGTATGAAAAATATAAACATGCAAATTGAGACATTTTTTAGTACGCAAAACGAGGCATTTATATATTTTTTGTCAAATCTAAGCTCAATTTGGTCCCTAAAGGATCAAAATAGCCCCCAAAACCTTTAACGGAATATTTTTAAACATGCAAATCTATAAAAAAAAAAGTATTAATAAGTGAAGAGTGGGCCTCACTAATGAAACTTATTAACAGCGAGACAAAGGCAACAATATGGAACCTAAATGTACCTACGGGTTACAGCGTAGAAAGTGCTATATGGAGGAGCACAATATAGAAAAGTGAAACCAAGAGGGTTAATGTGTTGAAAATGTGATGACGAGGAGAGAGATAGAGAAATCACAACTTAAAAAGAAAATGAAACATTTGTTACACATAATGTTTAGAAATCATTTTTAGTACATGTTGTACATAATATAAACAAATTTTTTTTTTTTTTTTTTGACAGGAACAGAATTAGTATATTAATTGAATATTAGTAAATTACCTATTGACACAGAACAATTAGGACCTAAAATAACTTATCAATCATGTTAAGAATTCAAATGAAAAGATTATAACAGTACTTTTTTAGCATGTAATAATGATATTTAATTAGATACTCAAAAATATGTATATCGTGGAGACTAGAGAGTACTTAATTGTTGCAATTAATCTAGGACACTGAGAGAGTAATACCGATAAGTGTTCTTAAAAAATTACCCATATTAATTACTCAGTTACTTTTATTCTTAAAAAATAACCTATATTACTCAGTTACTTTTTTTCTTAAAAAGTTACCCATATTACTCAATTACTTATACAGTAAAAAGTTAAGTAATACCGATAAGTGTTCAAGAGTGAAGTTGTCGAAACGGTCACCCCATATGTCCGGGGGGAAATGAGCAAGAGGTCTATGCCTATCTGCCTCTTCTTGAGAAGATGTTGCTCCATTCGACGTGTTGGTAGAGGAGTAAGAACGTTGTCGTCGGTAATCACATTTGGCCACAAAAGTCTGGTATTTTAGTAAGGGAGCACCATAGCATTGAGGGGCGGCGAGGGGTGTCGCACACTGGTATGAGCACGGCGGTGTGAGTAGTGCAAGAGGGAATGACATGGCTATGAAAATTACTGAAACTAAGGAGTGAAGTTGCTCTAGAACGAAGCTAAGATAGAGAATATTTATGAACTATTAATTGAACAATAAATATGGACATTAAAGTACATAATTAATACGTAATATCCAGTGCCCATAAGGGGTTTTAATTTGAACCGCTTTTCATTTGCGTTTTTCTGCTAGTGTAAGAGATAGGTGTAAAAGGCTGGATAATTTTAAAAAATGATTTTTAAAAATTAGATTATTCAAAGAAAATAGAAAAAAAGAATGGATTATTTGAAGTATAAGTATATATATATATATATATATATATATATATATATATATATATATATATATATATATATATATATATATATATATATATATATATATATATATATGAGGGGCTAAATATAAGTATTAATAAATATACTCTTAAAAATTATAGTATAAAATTAGGAATTTATGACAAAAACACCCGTTAATCTGTTAGTGTTTATATATTTTTTTATTTCCTAACTTTATACGATTTTTTAGTATATATTTAATGCTTATATGTAGTGTTAAGGACTATGTATAGCATTTTCCGAAATTAGTTTTTCATATGAAAATGTTAAAAACAATAGATTATTATGATCGGATTATTTAGAATTTATAGAATTATCGCATTCCTGCCTACAATAATTATGACAACATGAATCATGAATGTGAAATGATTATTTTAATCTGTCAATGTCAAAAATTGATCAAAGCACGGATAAATACAATAATTTGTCAATGCATGCATGACTGACATATTGTTACATACTCATAGAGTCATAGTGAGCATCTTCTAGATATCAATGGCTCCACGTCAAGATTTGTTCACCATGACTCAAGTTTAAAATAAGACCTCACTTGTCTGTCAAAAAAAAAAAAAAAAAAAAAAAAAGACCTCATCTAACTTTACCAAACACAACTCTGACATCCAGATTAGCACCTCTAACCCTCTAAATATTACTTTATAAGTTCACTAGTTTTGTGCCCGGACGACGCCCGAATTGTTCACAAAAGTTTAATTAGGATAAACTTTTTGACTTGAATGTTCATTAATACGGTCATGGTATGATATATAGACATACGACATCCTATTGCTTATTTATAAAATAATGCACTTTTTGTAGTTTTGTTTGTAAATAGATATCTGTGTTATTATTGACTTGAAAATATTGTTATTGAATTTAAATTATTTTTACTACATTGAAAGTATTTTTACCAAACCATGCAAAATTTTTACGGATTAAAACTTATTTTTACCGATTCTCTATTATTTAGTCTAAATTAAATATATATTATAAATGAATCTTATTATTTTAAAGAAATTTTGGAAATGAATTTTATGATGGAAATAAAACCGAGTTATAGGATATTTATTAAAAATTATGATTACTTTTGTATATATGAAATATTAGAAGTATAGTGATAATAAAACTCTAAACATTTTTATCTAAAAATCTATACAAAAATTGCTTACTTAGCATCACATGTGTCACAATAATACCTACTTGTCGCCTACGTGACGTGACACTTGGCAAAAAAACTGGAATGTTGTCACAGTCACTTTTGGGTCGACCTAGGCAAGGCCGTCGACCACCCCGCATAGGCGCGCAAGACCTTTAGGATCCCACTTGCCCACGCGAGCAAGTGCGTACTCGATTTGCGAAGAACGAGCCAAGTGAGGCTAGAGTTCCTCACTACCATGTCTAAGGCTTGTGAGGTTATCAGGGATAACCCCCAAGTGCTTAGGCCATGGTGCTAGCAAAGCCTTGGTCAGCTAGGTTGGCCAGCACGCGCGCGACCGCACTAAAAGAACCGCGGAGTGTTTGGACGAGCAAAGCTCCATAACAACCTTTGATAATTATTGAGGGGACTTATTAGGGCCCTAATAGATCATACATGGATATAGGGCCAAGGTTGGGTTCAAGGATCGGGCTTGAGAGCCCATTATTGTGTTACTGTCAGTTGGGTGTTCACTAGTATTTCATAGCCAAATCAAAATAGAGCTCTTTAGGGGGGCGAGTGTTCGCTCAAGCTAAGGGTCAGGGGTTGGCTTGAGGGTGGCCTTAGGGTTAAGGGCCTTGGGCATAGTCTTGGACATAGGATGGCCTATGGAGACTATAGCACAGTTGGATGGCAATAGTGGACACTCGATAGGACAAACCGACTTGGTAGTCCCGACTAGGGTAGGTGTGGGGCGACTAACAAGGGCTTGGGCTTAGTGCGGGCACGCTAGCTAAGTGGTGCGTGGTTTGGCTAAGGGATTCTCTTGGGATCATGTGAAGGTGTCTCTATGGTCCACAACTATAGTGGAGACCATAGTTGCTCCGGCATGGAGGAACAAGTGCGGACCGGGCCAACGATGACTATGAACCATGGGCTTGCGTGGCTATGTGCTGGATGCCGAGACATGGTCTTGGCTTGATGATTGGTCTAACCAAAACTTCCTTTAGTGGACTATTTATAGTAGGGACTCCTTGACGGTTATGCTTAGTCATCGTGGTTGCATGCGGTTGCCTTGAATCTAGGGATTGGTTAAGTAGTGGGGCTAGTGGGCGGTTGAGGTAATCACCCACGCACGTTGCACCACTCTCTCTAAATTGTCGGGATGGTTATGCTGAGGTGGCACGTGGCTAAGTATGGTTCCTAAATATAGGAGTATAGGACCATGATGTTGGTGGGTTGACTAACGGTTATCTTGACTGTGTATTTGATCGAGGCCAAACGGGAACGCGGTTAAGCCACTAAGGGGGTGGTTCCTATAAAATAGGAGCACTAGAGTAGTGGCCAAGTACGTGGGTAGTTATTCAGAGAGAATAATGCCACGTCATGTGGAAGTTACACCACTCACTTAGTGGTTCCTAGAAAATAGGAACACTAAGGGAGTGGGCAGTTACACTTATCAGGTGGTTGAGCGCTACATATGCACACTGATACATGCCTCCTAAAATATAGGAGCATGGCATAGTGGGGCTTGGCGGTTACCAAGCAGTTGAGAGAATAATGTGGGATGTGGGTAACTCCCTTGACACGTGGACAAGTCCAGGTTCATCCAAATAACCAAGCAAGTGGTGGGCAGTTACTAGATCATGGGTGTAGTGGGCATAGTGGGAAGTTATTCTATCTGGCTGGACTTTAGTCAATGCCTATAAATAGGCCAAGGCATTCATTTGCTTGGCATCGAATTTTGGGAGCTCTAGAGAGAGATTCTAGAGAGAGAAACTCCTTGTAATTTGTAAGCCACGAAAATAATAAGTGTTTGCGTTGTTGTTGTCTTGTCTCTTGCTTGTGTGCGTATATCTTTTGTTGCTTGAATGTTAGGCTAGTCTAGACTCGGTCTAGGCGCCATCACGAGAACCTCCTAAGTTACTAACTTAGAAGAAAAAAAAAACGAGTCCACAAAATATCCCGTGACATATGCCAAGTATCGCTGTCTCGTGGCCTGGCTGCGAGACCGGCTTTATATATTATTGATATTAACAAATTTTCTTATGTGATTTGCTAGGCTGATTTTTTTGGGTACACCTACCTATAACACTACTAGTGACATGCTGGACAGTTATTGATGGAAGTTTCTTTCAAATCTGTTTTCTTCTAATGTGAACTCTAAAACCGTATTTTGACTTCGGTGATGCTTTAAAATGTACTAAGATTGATCCGTAACCAACTTAATTTTTAAAGTTCTTATTTATTTAGATTTAGGGTCTGTTCTGATTTACTGAACTAAGCTATTAAGTTAAAGAGAACAGGTCCTTAGAAACTCAAACCCACAATGTATAGGAATGAGAAACCCAAAGAGGAGGGTGGTATGGCTCATACCACACCTCTAAGTGTAAAACCATACCACAGCTCTAGGTATTCCTGAACAACAACTAAATACAAGAAACTTCCTTTGTTTTATTTTTTTTAAAGTTTAATTGATCGATACATGTGTCGAGACGTAACTTTAATCATTAATATCTTTAATTGTCTATTTATAAATATTATACCAAAATTAAGTTATGAAATTAGACATGGTGACTAATCTATGGACATATCATTTATTAACATTTATTTATTTTGTAATAGTAAAATTTAAGTCAAACGTAATATGCGAATAGTGCAAAAGTCAAAATGATGTGAGCAGCCCTATGAGCCAGCCCCTATTTATATCCTATATATTAACAAAGATATTTTTATATAGAGTGAGCAAAAATTGTTAAAATATTACAGCTTCCCTTTAGTGATGATGTGGGTTTACATTGTCATACACTCCATCAAATAATGTTGAAATTGCTCAAAAGTGATACCCACCTCTCTCCGTTTGACAATGGAGCAACGAAGCCAAAAAGAAATGAAGGCCCACCGATCTCCTTTTGACAATGGAGGAACGAAGCCAAAAAGAGATGAAAAAAAAAAAAAAAAAAACACCTTTGGCAATGGAGATATTGAACGAAGCCAAAAAGAGAAACCCACCTCTTTTCTTCGCAAGCATTCTCTCTACTCTGCCTCATAAACCTCCACTGTAACGCCCATCATCCCGACCCAACCCCATGCTCAAACAACAAGGTGGTAGTCTCAAACACTACCATTTTCGACACGAATGGCGGCTTCGTCGCTGAATTAAACAAAAACCCTAAGTAACATGGAGTAATTAAGGGTATAATTATTCCCAAAGTGTAAGTATTTAACTCCTCCATTATTTTTGCTGAATTAAAACTACAATACCGCCATACACAAACACAAACAACAAGGTGGTAGTCTCTAACACTACCATTTTCGGCACGATGACGACTTTGCCGCTAAATTAAATGAAAACTCTGAGTAAAATGGAGTAATTAAGGGTATAATTATTCCTAAAGGGTCTCTTTCATTATTTTTGCTGAATTTAAACCACTATTATTTATTAAAATTTATTTTTACTAACTGAACTTACATGTACATCTAAATTCTGAAGTATACATGCATTTGAACCACTTCCTTATTTTGGATGTTTTAATTTACTTGCTCCATTTTAATGTCCGTGACATTAGAGCAAATGACTACAGAGCAAGTAAATTGGGATGGCAGGAGACTGAGTAGCTTGCATACAATTTGAGTAATGGTCAGAATCAGATTTTTTGGGCGACAGATTTTGTCTAATGGTACTAAAGAGACCTGAAAATTAAGTACACAAAATCTACGTCAGCTCCTATACTTTTATACATATCCCTGTAAAGTGTGACGTTGTCTTTTGAGCATAACCATGTCGATGATTTACAACCACAAGAATTGCTAACTGATAAAACTACAGCTATGAAGTATAATTTTTTAAGATTTCCATTATTCGACTTTCTCCACTCCACCTGCCATATTGTTATCTGCAACAGTTTCTCTCACAAACCTGGAACATCATAACATATATCAAACTAGAACGTGAAGACATCGTTTTAGAGAAGATGAAAAGATTTCGAAGCATATTTATAATCTCAGTGACTGTAAATCAAAATGAAGCAGGACATTGTACCTTGCTATCTTCTCTTTAGAAGATTGCAAAATATAGATTGACAAAACAACTGTTAGCAGAAGACCTGTTTAAAAGCACCAAAAGTCAGTATAGCGATTGTCTGGCTAGATAAACCATCCCAATAGAATAGGCCGGATTATATTGCCCTTATTGATACCCTTAAAGAGGAGTTGTAAATTAAACTATACAGGTGTAAGTAGATAAATAATAGTCATAGTAGGAGATAATTTTGGTAACTCAATTTCATAAACTAACCCCAAGAATATATGGTGCATTATTTAGGGAGAGGAGGGCACTTAGTTTGACTTGTCAAACAGATAGCCAATAAACTCTCTATAATTGCAACAATGTATAAGAGCTTATATAGAGTGTCTGCTGACCATGCTCCCTACAAAAGAATAAGAAACCAAATCTATTCTACTTCACGTGAAGGGGATTTGGCCACCCCTGATATGCTTGAATCGAGTAGGTTTTCTTGATTCATTTCTAAAAGAATTCTGAGAGTTGAATAATAACTCCACAGAAACGCACAAATTTTCAATAAACATGCAGCAAAGTAATTGTACATAACTTCACAATGTTTGATGTCCATTTTCTTCTTGTGTTCTAGTTAAAGAATTGGACAATGGAGCTTTTACTTAATTCACTTTGAGAATGCACAATAAAGCAGTTGATAGAATCCAAAATATATACCTGAACCAAAGAGGACAAAAAATCCAGAACTGACATCTATCTCAGAGTGTTCTTCCCTGTAATGCATTACAAAGCACATAAATCAATCAAAAGGGAAACTTAAGACGGGTTGGGAATCCAACAATAAGCTAAACAAGATATGTCATCTGGAATAGCAAATCAAAACAATGCAACAGAAACAGCTAGGATGAAGCCCAAATAAAATCAATTGACCAATAGGAAAAAAGAAGGGAAATACGTTATTTATTTTAGAGAAAAGTAAAATAAGATTTTGAAGGGGCTAACATTATAGACCATTCAAGACAAATGTAGGTAGGCCATTTATGTAAGGTAAAACCCAGATGAATACATCTGAACCATAGAGTTGGAACTATCAAGCATCAAATGTGTGTTCCATAACAGATAATGGCATCACTTTTTCGAAAGAGGGATAATCAACTGTAATTCATATTGTTGTAGTTTATAATTGCAGTAGATTTAAAAATTTGATGGCTGCATGACTTCTTGCACTAATGATCATTACAGTTATCCAGGAAGTTTAGTTCCCAACAAGTATATCTGTGAAGATCCAAAGGAAATCTAGAATGCATGTCTGTAGGGGATACTTAGGAGGACATTTCGAGCTTTGGTCTCTGACGAAGAGAAAAGCTTCTACTGGAGTAATGGCTTTAATACCTCTTTAATTTTTTTAAAAAAAAAAAAAAGGCAGTGATAGTAAATACATTGGATGCTATTGTTTCCTTCTCTCACTCTGGCAGCTTGCTTGGGGAGATTTACCATGAAAGGAATTTGCGAAAGGTGTCAAATCAGCTAAAAGCAGCTTCAATCTTTTCATTTTTATAACAATATATGAGGCCACAAATGAAAGCAATATCAGACTCATTTCACAGTACAACACTACTAATAAGTGCCCCAAGCTCAAAGCTGATAGGGTCTAAGATGCTTCTGATAAGTAGATCTCGATTTATCACCATCACAAATAGCCTTTCCTCCAAATGGGCAACATTTTACTACATCAAGGAAATGAGGAATATTATGAGGTGCTTCCCAACCCTATATTACCCAACAGAGTGGACTTTGTAAAAGCCTATGATTTTAAGTTATAACAATGGGACCTTCATTTTGGATATACTCTTTTGCTTTTGAGAGGATCATCTAGTGCAGAACACTTGTCTCTTCTGCAACAAAGGCACAATGGTATCCTGTTATAAGAGTAAAGCACAAACAAAATCCCTCAATTTTGGTATAAGTAGCATTTTAGTCCCTCATCTTTCATGTATGGCAAAAATCTCCCTTTGACCACCTAAATGACTAATCAAAGTTGAGGGACTTCCCTGATGACTAAGCAGGGATGTAAATGCGGAAAAATTAATAAATAAATGTGACCGAAGCATTCCCTTACAGTTGAAGGGAAAATTCTACAAGATGACCATAAGACCAGTATTGCTCTATGGTACAAATATTGGGCTTCTAAGAAGAAGCACATTAAAAAGATGGAGGTTACAAAAATGCGCATGTTAAGGTAGATGTGCGGGAACACTCTAAAAGATAATCAGAAAGTAGGTTATTCGCAAGAAAGTAAGTGCGGCAGGCGTTGCAGACAAACTAAGGGAAACTTGCCTGCGTTAGTTTAGGCATGTAAGACGGAGACCTGAGGGTGCACTGGTACGAAGAGTATAAAAGTGGGACCATGGAGGGGTTAAACGAGGGATAGGGAGACCGAAAATGACTTGGTTAGAAGGAGTTAGGAAGGATATGAAGTACATGAATTTGCACGAAGATGAGACATTGGATCTGTTTGGCTCATGTCATGCAAAAATTAAGCAAAAAAAGGGAATGCTATCAAGCCTTAGGAAAATGTAGGAGTGATGAAACCTTTGCAGCGTATAAGGAGGCTAAGAGTAAGGCAAAGGCAGCTGTTCGTCAAGCGAAAGAAAAGGCATATCAGGAGGTTTATGAAAAACTTGATTCCAAGGAGGGAGAAAGGATCATTTATAAGATGGCAAAGAGAAGACAAGAGGCAAGGAAGGATATTGGCATGGTGAAGTGTGTCAAAGATAAGAACCAAATGGTCCTAGTGCAAGAGGAGGACATCAAGGACAGGTGGAAGGGGTACTTCGATGAATTATTTAATGGAAGTAATGGAGTTGTGATAGGAGATACCTCTGTGAGTGATGAAGAAATCAACATGGAGTATGTGCGAAGGATTAGGAGAGTAGAGGTGGAGATTGCACTGAGGAAGTTGAAACCTAAGAAGGCGGTTGGCCCTGATGGGGTACCGATAGAGGTGTGGAGGTGTTTGGGTAAGATTGGTATTGATTGGTTAACAAACCTTTTCAACAAGATATGGACGGTTACAAGGATCCCACAAGATTGGAGGAAGAGCACCTTGGTCCCGGTTTATAAAAACAAAGGAGACGCTCAAGATTGTTCTAACTACCGAGGAATTAAGCTTATGAGCCACACTATGAAGCTGTGGGAAAGGGTGATTGAACAAAGGTTGAGGGCATACACAAGCATTTCAGATAACCAATTTGGTTTTATGTCTGGGAGATCTACTATGGAGGCAATCCATTTGATAAGACAAATGATGGAGTTTTATAGGGTAAAGAAGAAAGATCTTCATATGGTCTTTATTGATTTAGAGAAGGCATATGACAAGGTGCCAAGAGAGATACTTTGGTGGGCAATGTTGAAGAAAGGTATCCCACGAAGGTATGTAGACCTAGTTAAGGATATGTATCGGGATGTGTCAACAAATGTGAGGACATGCGGAGGGTTGACAAAAGATTTCCCTATTACAATCGGATTGCATCAAGGGTCTGCATTAAGCCCTTTTCTTTTTGCAACGGTTCTAGATGAATTAACTAGACCATTTCAAGATGAGGTTCCATGGTGTATGTTGTTCGCGGATGATATCGTTTTGGTGGATGAGACTAAGGACGGGGTTAATGTTAAGTTGGAGCAATGGAGGCAAAGGTTGGAATCTAGAGGGTTTAAGCTAAGTCGGAGTAAGACTGAATATTTGGTATGTCGTTTTGGCACTCAGAGGGGGACAAGCAATGAAGTGGTGAGTTTGGATGGAAAGGATTTGACCATGAGTGAATGTTTTAAGTATCTTGGGTCGATCATCCAGAAGAATGGTGACATTGATCAAGACGTAACCCACAGAATTAAGTCAGGGTGGCTTAAATGGAGAGCGGCCACGGGAGTGTTATGCGACCGCAGCATTCCCCTACAGTTGAAGGGAAAATTCTACAGGACTGCCATAAGACCAGTGTTGCTCTATGGTACAGAATGTTGGGCTTCTAAGAAAGAGCATATTAAAAAGATGGAGGTTACGGAAATGCGCATGTTAAGGTGGATGTGTGGAAACACTTTAAGAGATAGAATCAGAAATGAGGTTATTCGCAAGAAAGTAGGTGTGGCAGACATTGCAGATAAATTAAGGGAAAATCGTCTGCGTTGGTTTGGACATGTAAGACGGAGACCCGTGGGTGCACCGGTGCGAAGAGTGGAAGAGTGGGATCATGGAGGGATTAAACGAGGAAGAGGGAGACCAAAAATGACTTGGTTGGAAGGAGTGAGGAAGGATATGAAGTGCATGGATTTACGTGAGGATGAAGTTTTGGATCGTAAGGGATGGAGGAGAAAGATTTATGTTGATGACTACACGGAATAATCATATTTGGTTCATGTTAGCCGACCCCACTTTTGGGATTAAGGCTTTGATTGATTGATTGATTGATATATGAGACATTGGATCGTAACGGATGGAGGAGGAAGATTTTGGTCAAAGACTACACGGAATAATCAAATTTGGTTCATGTAGTCGACCTCACTTATGGGATTAAGCCTTTGATTGATTGATTGAAGGACCTCTAGGTTTACGTGGCAAGAAAAGAAAGTTGAGGGACTTATATGGTGACGTGGAAAAAAAACACCCATTTGTTGATGAGCGAAGGACTGATTTCTGGCCCACATATTTTGGTCTCTCTTCTCCGCCAACTGTAAACGATGCTCCCTCGCTTGTAAACGGTGGTTCCTCGTCGAAGGTCAAAGTCGTTACCGCCTGCCCGCCTCTCCCTCAACGACAACTCAAAGATCTCAAACTTACCTTCCCTCCTGATTCGACTTAGTTACGAAACTTGCTCTTCGATGCAACTTACAATCCATCAATATAAGCGACGAAGCCCTTATCTTAGTCTCTCTTCGGTGCCCAGAACCCGACTCACTTGAAACTCTAGGGTTGCCACAAGCTCACCGACCTCGGAATCGCCACGTTCACTCGGAACTGTAAGTCCCTGAAAAAGCTCTCTCGTGGGTCATTTGTTTTTGGTGCTTAAGGCCTAAAAGCTGTCTTTGAACACTGCGTTTTGCTAAAGAAGATTTCAATTAAGCATCTCTGTGGGATTAAAAAAAATGGCGATTCAAAGGCCGACATAGAGCCTATTAAGCCCGGCTTGCATCTAAGTTTTTAAAGAGTATTGTGTCATCGAGATTTAGTTTCTTCCTAGTCCTCTTAATTAGTTTGCTTAAAAGAAACAAAATTCATTTCAAGTTTAAGCTAATAAGTAAAAAAAAAAAAAACTAAAACAAAAGTGTTTTAGAATTTATGCAAATCTATCAAATCCAAGTCTTATTTTTCACCATTTCAATTTATGGGGCCGAATTTCCTATAAGGTAATTTAATTATGAATTCTCCTAAAAAAAATACTTTTTTCTAACAAAATTATTTGGACTTTTATTTGTCCACATGTGAAGCTAAGCCCTTTAAGTTTCCTTTGTAATGGTGTTTTTTGTAACGCCAACCTATAAATTCCCTAACTTTCTTATTTAATTTCTATCCCTTACCAAGTACGCCTAGAGGTCCCAAAAATTTTTAATTTTTTATTTATTTATTCGTCCAAGTCAGCATTTAGATCTCTTAACTTTGCTTAGTCTTTCTATTCCAGGTGATCACGGGGACCTTTATGCCACACTAAAAAGATAAGGGACTTAAATGCTACTAATACCAAAGTTAAGGGACTGTATTTGTGCTTTACTCTTGTATAAGAGGCCAAAGTTCTTAATACTGCCTCCGTTTCATATTATGTGCAACATTTAGTGAAATCGGTTGCTACACATTATGTGCAACATATGTTTTCTTTCCTTTCTAAGTTGACATTTCTCTCTATCTCTCACCTCATCAAATGCACCTCTATCTTTCTCTCTCCATTTAACACTTACAAACAAATTTTGCCTAGCAGTCGAGGCAAACTCATTTGTTGCAAATAATATAAAATAGAGGCAGTAAATGAATAATAAAAAAGGTGAAAAATACATTAAGGAAAGAAGACAGGTGAAGAAACTAAAACTAACACTTGTGGAAATACACTCAAAATTTTACTACAAGGTGATCAAACAAGTTAATTTGCATCTAAAGAGTGAGATGACATATGAACCAAATAATACCTAGGAAAGTTTTGTTAAGCTTCTAAAGCCTTCAAACATGGACAATTAAAATTTACAAAACAAAACAAAACCTTAAACAAATAAGGGAAAAGATTTGAAACTTTAAAGGCATAATGATCTTAAGTTTAGAAACCAATACTAACCAAGTATATCTGACAAACACATGTTTTGGCCAATGCTGAGGATCCCAAAATTGCTTACGTATATCTGGATGAATTTCAACATCTGTAAGGAAAAAAGATCAGAGATGTAAAATGTCCAGAAAAACCCATGAAGTGCTTAATTTCATTCTTCCACCATCTAGCAAGAACATTTTACTCTAATAAGGAAAGTTGCTAGACATCACTATGACAATCCATTATTCCAGGCAGTCTTCACTAGATTCACAAATCAGGATCATGAAATAAATGGATGATATCATAGCGTAAAGGTGGTTGTCAAGGACTGTTCTAATAACAATTAATAGAAAAGTAAAACTGTGTTCTGATGCTTTATTCTACCAAATACAATTCATATATCCATGAGATTGACGACAATGTGAATGGAAGATTTGCCTCATGCTTTGGAGACAACAATATAGTAGCAATAGTGCATAGCATTTTGTTGGCATATTTTCCAAAAAAAAAAGGTAAAATATAAAAATAAATAAAAACAAGCACACTGAAGCACAATACCAGATTGAATTTCATACATATTCCTGTCCTTTAGGATTACAAACTTGAAAATTACCACAATAAATGTTCATCAGAATACTAAGTATGACAAGAACAACAAAGTCTCTTGATTCTCTTTACTTCTATGAAGCATTTAAATTGGGTTTCTATTCTAACTTTATAACTATCTAGTAAGGTGATAAGTGGATGGCTAGTGGATAGTCTTCTTCAAATTCACAAGACATTCCCTAATTTTTCTTCCATCAAACAAGAGATTTTGTCTTGCTGATAACTTGAAACCAATCTCTTACGAAATTTCAGATATACATAATTTAAAGATGCTTGATTGCTAATGTCAAACCCTGTCCTTTAAATAATAATTTATATAAGGATCGCTCTCAATGATTTCATTTTAAGGTCCTATACCCCCTTTAGAAGGCAAGCTACAGCTAAAACCACCAAAGCCACCTCTCTACCTAAAACAGTTTTACAAACCACAGTCTCTAGCATACTAGCATACTCTCCTTTAGCCGACAAACAAATCTCAGGCTCTTAGTTCACAAAATGATTTTAC
Source organism: Chenopodium album (assembly GCF_948465745.1). Lineage (NCBI taxonomy): Eukaryota > Viridiplantae > Streptophyta > Magnoliopsida > Caryophyllales > Amaranthaceae > Chenopodium > Chenopodium album. The sequence goes on along the minus strand of NC_137845.1, from coordinate 54,869,689 downwards.
AGCATATACATCACAACTTGGCATAACAAGGAATGCTGGACAAGCAAATACAAAAGAGTAGCACTTAAACCCCCTTTACATAAAGATAACCCTCCATCATCTAAACTTTAAGACTCTACAACAACAACAACAACAAAGCCTTAGTCCCAAAATGATTTGGGGTCGGCTAACATGAATCATCATAAGGTACCGTCCGATAAGAAAAGGGATGTAACAAGATAGTAAATTGAAAGAGTTTGAAAAAAAGGTGTGTAAAATGAGAAATAGCAAGAGCATCCAAGTAAAAATTAAGAGAGGTTTAAAAGAGAACCAAGAAAAAAATTCAAGATAGTTTTAAATGAATGATAAAAACGCATGAGTAAAAAACATAAAGGTTTCAGAAAACTTCACCAAAGGAAATCAAGGAAGTTCATAAAACCACGAATTGGGTAAAATAATAAACGTAATTACTAAGATAGAATAAACAAAAGTATATGTATAATCATGACACATCGTTGAGGTGAATTTTCTCCCTCCGCACCACCCTATATCCAACACCATACTTTCCTTAATCCCCAAAGCACTCATATAATTCTCTATCACCTCTTCCAAGTTTTCTTAGGTCTTACCCTACCCCTCGTGATCCCAACACTTTGCAATTCTTCAAGCCTCCTCATAGGAGCCTCACTCTAAAGTCTAAACTTTAAGAATCTAACTTCAGAGGGGAAAAAACTTCAAGTTCGCACCAAATAATACCCTAAAACTTAAGAAGCTTCGGACGAATGTCTTAATACGGGAAGAAAAAAAACTGCAAAAGATTCTTAAATGAGGTATCAACATTGATCAATGAGACTAGATGTAATGAGTTCAAATATCAAGCAACACGTGCCACTATGCCTATCTCTAAGTCATCCAAAGTCTTGAAATTTAGAAAAAGCATCAACTGTATTGTTAATTTGTAATGACACTTCATCTCCTCCCACCATGTAAAAACAGAAAATGAACCAGCAATACGATCATACTCCATCCCAATCAATCAATCAATCAATCAAAGCCTTAATCCCAAAAGTGGGGTCGGCTAACATGAACCAAATTTGATTATTCCGTGTAGTCATCAACATAAATCTTTCTCCTCCATCCCTTACGATCCAAAACTTCATCCTCACGTAAATCCATGCACTTCATATCCTTCCTCACTCCTTCCAACCAAGTCATCTTTGGTCTCCCTCTTCCTCGTTTAATCCCTCCATGGTCCCACTCTTCCACTCTTCGCACCGGTGCACCCTCGGGTCTCCGTCTTACATGTCCAAACCAACGCAGACGATTTTCCCTTAATTTATCTACAATGCCCGCCACACCTACTTTCTTGCGAATAACCTCATTTCTGATTCTATCTCTTAAAGTGTTTCCACACATCCACCTTAACATGCGCATTTCCGTAACCTCCATCTTTTTAATATGCTCTTTCTTAGAAGCCCAACATTCTGTACCATAGAGCAACACTGGTCTTATGGCAGTCCTGTAGAATTTTCCCTTCAACTTTAAGGGAATGCTGCGGTCGCATAACACTCCCGTGGCCGCTCTCCATTTAAGCCACCCTGACTTAATCCTGTGGGTCACGTCTTGATCAATGTCACCATTCTTCTGGATGATCGACCCTAGGTACTTAAAACATTCACTCATGGTCAAATCCTTTCCATCCAAACTCACCACTTCATTGCTTGTCCCCCTCTGAGTGCCAAAACGACATACCAAATATTCAGTCTTACTCCGACTTAGCTTAAACCCTCTAGATTCCAACCTTTGCCTCCATTGCTCCAACTTGACATTAACCCCATCCTTAGTCTCATCCACCAAAACGATATCATCTGCGAACAGCATACACCATGGAACCTCATCTTGAATTGGTCTAGTTAATTCATCTAGAACCGTTGCAAAAAGAAAAGGGCTTAATGCAGACCCTTGATGCAATCCGATTGTAATAGGGAAATCTTTTGTCAACCCTCCGCATGTCCTCACATTTGTTGACACATCCCGATACATATCCTTAACTAGGTCTACATACCTTCGTGGGATACCTTTCTTCAACATTGCCCACCAAAGTATCTCTCTTGGCACCTTGTCATATGCCTTCTCTAAATCAATAAAGACCATATGAAGATCTTTCTTCTTTACCCTATAAAACTCCATCATTTGTCTTATCAAATGGATTGCCTCCATAGTAGATCTCCCAGGCATAAAACCAAATTGGTTATCTGAAATGCTTGTGCATGCCCTCAACCTTTGTTCAATCACCCTTTCCCACAACTTCATAGTATGGCTCATAAGCTTAATTCCTCGATAGTTAGAACAATCTTGAGCGTCTCCTTTGTTTTTATAAACCGGGACCAAGGTGCTCTTCCTCCAATCTTGTGGGATCCTTGTAGCCGTCCATATCTTGTTGAAAAGGTTTGTTAACCAATCAATACCAATCTTACCCAAACACCTCCACACCTCTATCGGTACCCCATCAGGGCCAACCGCCTTCTTAGGTTTCATCTTCCTCAGTGCAATCTCCACCTCTACTCTCCTAATCCTTCGCACATACTCCATGTTGATTTCTTCATCACTCATAGAGGTATCTCCTATCACAACTCCATTACTTCCATTAAATAATTCATCGAAGTACCCCTTCCACCTGTCCTTGATGCCCTCCTCTTGCACTAGGACCATTTGGTTCTTATCTTTGACACACTTCACCATGCCAATATCCTTCCTTGCCTCTTGTCTTCTCTTTGCCATCTTATAAATGATCCTTTCTCCCTCCTTGGAATCAAGCTTTTCATAAACCTCCTGATATGCCTTTTCTTTTGCTTGGCGAACAGCTGCCTTTGCCTTACTCTTAGCCTCCTTATACGCTGCAAAGGTTTCATCACTCCTACATTTTCCTAAGGCTTGATAGCATTCCCTTTTTTGCTTAATTACTGCTTTCACCTCTTCATTCCACCACGAAGTATCTCTCTGTACCGAAGTTCTTCCCCTTACTTCCCCTAAGACCTCTTTGGCCACTCTTAGGAAACAGTTCTTCATTCGTAACCAAGTCATGTCCGGATCCACCTCTCCATCCCAATCCGCTTCTTCAATTACCTTTTCTGTAAAAACCTTAGCTTTTGCATCCCTTAGGGTCCACCATCTTATCCTTGGTTCTTCTTGTCTAACTTTTTTCTTCGCCTTCTCTTTCAGACGAATAGTCATTACCCTCTAATCATACTCCATCCCCTAAAACTAAAATCCTAAAGCCATTTGAAAAAGAGGCTTATAGACCTATAATCTCTAATCACAACAGAACAGTCATCAACTAGAAACAAGCAGACATAAGCAAAATGTACAATCTATTACATTACGCCATACTTTTTAATATGCCAGATATCATCTTCATAAGTCACAATAATTCTACAAGAGTAATGCATATTGTTTAAAAGACCTAAGAGTCTAAGACCCATTTATCTCACAATAAAAAACATGTAGCAATGTATGATCTCCTTTTCAAAAGCTTCCCTCTCCTATCCCTAAAACACCTAAATAAGGCTCAAGTCATACCCTCTCAACATATGTCAAAAATCAACTTCCTCTAACAAAAGATTCTTACATGAAAAGGTGATTTGGCCAACATTAACCTTGCATCCTAGTCAAACAATTATCTTCCTCAACCTATCATCATCCAAGAATTGACTACAAAACCTTTATCATCAAATTGTAGTATAAAATAGCAATATAGCATATATAGTTGAAGCACTTGCTTCCATCTTTTGCTAAATGTTGCAGCTTCACATCAGAAGTAACTCCACCGGAATATTCTTCAAGCAAGACACTTTCTCTCAAACTCATCGTTTAACAATCCATCATCTTCATGAACTATCATCAGCGTTCATAGTCCCTCCTTTTTGGATTCTGATATGAATAACGCTTCCACAGTCCACCACTGCGGCTTCTCCTAAACATACTCCAACTTCCTAATGCCAACCAGACATCTTACAATCACTCCACCATTTTCTAAAACAAAAATCCTTTTACTCAGTGCTGAAGCTAAGATGCTGTTTAAGTCCTAGAAACACTAAAAATTACAGCACTGAGCTTAGCTACACAGAACTTTGCTCAAACTTTTGAGATGGAGACCGGGGGCTTCTAGAATAGGAATAAATGTTGTTTTCTATCAAAATAGTAATTCCATAGCTCAGGGCATTCTGACTTGCAACAAAGTCCTAGTTAAAACTACATATTGTTGCACATACAGAAGGAGAACTAATACTTGTGAAAGTAGTGAAGGCAATGTTGAGATCATTAAGAGAAGTTAGTCATGTAGGACTGAGAGAAGGCTATAAAAATAATTATTTTGTATCGTAAGCGTTGCAAAGAATGAGCAATATTGTAGTCCATCCGCCACATAACAAGCTCTCACATTCAACGTATATTATGCTACGTCATCCACATATAATTTACAGAAAATACAAACAAGGTCAATACAAGATTTGTATCTTGTATCTTGAAAGTGACATCGTAATCACGGAGTATATCAGACCACCTTTTAAAAAAAAAAAAAAAAAAAATTTATTAAATATCTACAAAATATAGAAATAAATACAGTAAACTAAAAACCCTTATAAAGCCACTGTTTACTTCATGGGAACTGAGGAAGAACTGACTGAGATTATAACACTTAATAAAAGGATCACTTTTCATGTTCAATAACTCAACATAAACCACTGTCTAATAAACATATTGAATATCTAAGGCATGCAAACACCTATTGATGTCAAACTGGAAGAAATACAGAGGCAAAAGCATTTGAACCAAGAACGAGGATAAGGACTGGAGTCCATGAAACTATGTGTGAAAAATCTGCTAAAACAAACCGGTAAACCATTCAAAATAATATAGAGGATACATTTAGCACAAATCAGTTGTATGGGTATAGATAAAAGGAAAATGTAACCTACAATGATGAGGCATATCAACAACTTTTGCAGTTATGCCAAGCAAATCACCTCCTGAATACCTCTGCATCAAAAAACACAGGAAGACAAGGTCAAAGGTTTCTCCAACTAGGATAAGCTCCATCATAGAAACTTGAAATTGCAACTCCACTCATGATTCCAATCACCAAGCCTTTCTTTCACCAATACATAAACTCCTTAAGTATTAATTTCACATATAACCAGCCAATTTACAGCTTAATAGCGTTGATGAAAAAAGTGAATGTGAAAGTTGGCCAAAACCATGAGTCCATGACAATCATACCAAAACAGCACAGTAAATAACAAGTTTAGGCAGAGTTTACAACCCAGTTAATCAAGTGGCTTCACACACTCAAATAAGTATCAAAACATCTATTAAATGGATTTAACTAGCATTGGCCTAAACATAAGCAGCTTCAACCAATTACCCATTAATTAAAAATAAAAAAGAGGCACCCAAAGAAATAATAAAGGTGAATGTGGAAGTTGGCTAAGTAACAAAGAATGCTAAAGATGGACCATACTTTACATGACACTATAAAGTATCAACACATATGCGCCTTTCACATTCAGCTAGATCATTATAATTTCCATGCAAAAAATAATATATTCACACAAAAAAAATGAAAAATAAAATAAAATAAACAGTTGAACAAATAAGGTTCAAGTACCCTACTTCAGGTCGATCCGCTTTGATTCAGGGTTGACATTATGATCCCTTGAAATAGATAGGCTTTGTTAGAATTAAGGGGTGCCAACCCATTTGTTATCAAAAGAGCACAAACTGTTTAATGCAATCTCTTTGCCAGCTCTAAGTCTATTATGAGAAACAGACTACATCAAAAGCAAGTAAAACTTAGTGACACAAACATCGAGAAATAGTTAAAGACAATATTTGGCACAAGCTTAGACACAGACGCATTGTGTGTGCAATGTAAGTGGGCATTGTGCTCCATAAGACCATATATTTGTAACAAAAATTGTTTAAGAGAATTTGTTGATAAGCTTTACATTTTTTGGTGGTGTTACAGATAAATCTTATATTTGATGTAAAAGCTTGAAAGATTGTATCTTATAATTGATTACATATGTTATATTTTAAATTTATACGTCCACATAAGAACTTATGATTTAATATTGATGTCAAAATTTTCAGCATAGAATCAATAGAGGGGCAGGTGCGTATAACAATTCCATGAAAAAACTTGTTGGGAGAAAAGTAAATGTATTGTGAGCTTAATTATTTTCAATTTCCCTTTTTACCTTTAAAGTTTTTAGGGATATTAGAAGGGGCATTTTGGGAAGTAAAATTAATAGTACCAAAAAGCTCTTTTGGCTTTAGATCTAACACATAGACATAAATTTACTCACACAAGCCAACTAGGTATCAGAAAAAGATTAATGCAACTGTCTCACTAAGCTTTACATTTTTTTTTCCTTTTATTATATGGGAGCCAAGCTATGCCTTGGCAACCAATTCTAAACAACATCATCTCTATGAATACAAGGTATGGCCGCAGGAACTGCACATGCCACCTTCTCAAACTCCAAAAATGGAAGCCTCATCCAAGGCACTAGTAATAATCAGTACGTACCAAATGCATGTCAATCATTGGAACCTCAGAACTCTTCCGATTAATGATGTAAAGCCAGGGAAGCTGAAATTTTTCTCTCCCAACTTGGAACGTTCTACAGAAAGCAATAAGAAATCAGAGTGGGTAACACCCCAAGCAGTAATAATAGTTAAAAAATCAGGAACTCAATTAAAGGACAATCAATCAACAAGGAAATACAATCTAGAACAATCGATGACAGATAGTCTAATGGATTACTAGCCAATCAACAATCTTGACATTTGACAAGTATTGGAGCACCCAAAAAATCCAGTGTTAAAAAGGCATGATGTCCACTTAGGAGGTAGATCATGGATTCTAGATTTTGAGTGTATGAAGTGAGGATATGTGCCAGCCAAAGCAAGGTGCACAGCTCAATTGAAGGATATTCATCATGCACATGATATATTGAGTAAACAAGCTATAAAATCATAAAACATTTCAAAGAGACCATCAGCGTAATAAGTATTGCAGCACATTATCTAAATGTAGATCAGGAGCTTTTTCCACCTAAACAAATTCTAATTGCTCGCAATATTTGTCAAGTTTAGAGCAAAGAGCCATCATTTCATGTTTTGAATGTTTTAACACTCGAACCATGTGGTGCACACTTATCTTCTGATGACAAGGATGCAACCTTGATGCAGGATAGGGCTTGTAAATGTGTAGTGAGCACATGCGGAGGTTTGAAATGAGAAGGGGAACTCTTTCCTGTTGGTGTGTTGAGTATTGAGCAAGAGCAAGCAGGCACAACTGGGCTGAGATGGCAAGAGGACTTTGCTGAAGCACAATCTGTATATTGGTCTAACAACACTCAAGTACATAAAGCAAGTGGTGTGAACTAATCATAAATCCCACAAAAAGAGGCTTGTCTGCAAGATAACTTCACAGCAGTAACGTTACGGAATATTAAGCCTAATAAACTTCAAAGTAACACTACACGGCATAAATAAAGTATATTTACGCAACAGTGAAGTGGGTTCTAAACTTCTAACACATCTCCTCCTCTAGCACCAAGTATGCCTAACTGCCTATTTATGTTACTCAGACTCGGGTACCCATGTCCGACACGGGTACGTGTCTAAGTATCCGACTCGGCTATTTTGTGAAAAAATTATATGATTTTGAACTAAAATGAAGTGTCCAAGTGTCATACCCATATCCGAATGTCAAGAATCCGACACGGGCACTTGAGGTAAAATGTCAAGTGCCCCTCAATAACATCACTTAATTGATATTGGGACCCAAGAAAGTGATTGGTTCAAAATTGCCTTCAAATGCTATATTACATACCTAAGTACCTGACTCAAGAATACAGAACATTCTAGGATATCTCAGAATCCTCAAACAGCTATAGGTTTATCCAGCTATACCTTCAGGCTTCAGCTAACACCACATTCCACCCAGTTGAGCCTAAAGATCTTCTCTTTTCATCCTCCTAAAAATCTACTTAACTTCTTTTTAGGGATGTCCAAAATTTCTTGTCACTTTATAAAATAATAAACTTAACCCACCCAATCCATGTGATGTGGAACCTCAAGCCCCCCTCTCCCCAAAGGACATGCTTTCTTTACTTTACTTCAATAACTTATTACATATATTTGTCAAAATCAGATCAAACTAGGCCGGAATATTTTTTATTCTATTTGTATAATTTACAACTTATTACTAATTATTACGAAGTATTACATATATTTGTCAAAATCAGATCAGACTAGACCATAGTGCAAAGAATTTGGTCTTTAGAAAAACAAAATAAAAATAACAATATTTGAACATCTGAACCACAGAAGATCATCTATGAGCTTGATACTCATCCCAACTTCCGACATTTAAAAGTGTGTGCAGGCTTCCTGCGCAATCAAGTCTTTGCCATCTTGCTGCCTTCTGTCTACTAACCAGGCCATTTACCATACTCTGAAGCTGATTTGCTGATTATTAAATTTCTTGGTGCTAAAATTAGAATACAATTCACTAATTTGCCCTCACACTAAACCTTATTAGCCATTAATCTACTCGATTTCGCTCCTAGAATCCAATTGTACAGCTACTTGCAAGAATAGGGCTTAATTGACCTTAAACAACACCAATCAAACTCACCAGAATCCCACTTTCTAAAACAATGCTCAATAATTGAAATAGCAAACCGAAAAACTCGAGAAACATAATAAAGCTAGTACAAGCTTACATTTTATAAGGATCAGCACCAGTGTATCCAGTTGGCTTCGGAATAGGAATCAAAACCTATGCAACATTCAAATCAGTGAAATTACAAAATCAGTAACTAAATTCATCACCCAAACATTCAAAGCAAGAAATTAAATTCATTAATCAAACAAAAACCAGGAAAAAAATTTAAAAAATAAAAAGGGCATGAAATTACCTCTCGATTAACAGCAAAAATGGGGCAATGACGACCAACAATATCATGCCAAACAGTCCTCGACTACAATCAATAATCAATCAAGAAAGTCGAAGAAAAAATCAGAAATCATCGACAAAAATTGCAGTACTTTTGACATAAAAAAGGAGAGAGAGAAAACAGACGGAGTGGTATTGACCCATCCTACTCAGGGGGACGATGTCGCCAGGTCTATATGCGGCAGAGAGAGTAGCCATTGATAGCAACATTATTGAGATTGCAGCAAAGATTGCTGCTCCATCATCCGCCATTGTTGCGATTTTCAGAGCTCGCTACTTCAACTTGGCTCTCTTCTCCTATGCTTCAAAATTAAAGAGAGATCTTCTCTGCTTTTTTTGTTTGAGCCTGAATTTACATTTGTTTTCGAGCCTTCGGCTTGGTTCGAGTTTTGAGGTTCGTGGTCGAATTTGTGTGGTTCGGATAATACCTTCATACCGAGTTATGTTCACTTTTTATTTTACAAACTACTCCGTAGTTATTGGATCGGGCGATACCCGAATTATTATTAATTTATTACTTTAATTGAAAGTGGTGGTTTTTTTTTTTTTTGGTAAGATGATAGCTTAAATAGTTTGTTCTTTGTATGAGCTAGTTTGAGTATAAGAATAATTTTTTGCATTAAAATCAACTCGTTGTAAAAAAAAATTGATAAATCAAATCTTTATACTTGTAATAAATTTGGTCAAAATATATACTACTCCATAATGCACAAGAATCTTTTATTACATAATTACGAAGTACAATTTTATGAATTAATGCACAAAATAAAAATGGAGTAAATGTTTAATTTCTTACAAACTTTATTATTGTGTAATTATTAAGGAGTTACATTCTAAGGGGAATTGTTATGCATATGAAGAGTCTATCAATTAAGCTAAACATTAATACATAGAGGTTAATGCATGAAGTTATTCAATCATTAATGGTATGGTATGATTTGACAACACAACATGTCTTACCATGAGCTTTAATAATATATATTAACTAGCTAAAATCCCGTGCAATGCACGGTTGTTAAACACTTTTGAAAATAATATTATAAAAATTATATAAATAGAATGACTCATATATTAAAAGGTGTATATTATTAATAAAAATCTGCAAGAGAAAATATTTAAATTACATGTAACATTTATAATGGATAGTTTAATATTTTTGGAAAGGAATTATATTTTATATAAAACAAATATCATAATTTAGATACAATTTTTGATTTATTTTTTTATTTTAAGAAGGTACTTTTGGAGGGAAAATTTTTAGTGCAATATTGACAAGTGTCTTTTTTTATTCGCTTTTAGTATTATGTAATTGATGGCAAAATTGTTGACACATGGCAAAACAACATGTCTTGCCATGAGCTTCATTCAATAATATATATATATATATATATATATATATATATATATATATATATATATATATATTGATTAAAATAACTTCTAGTAGTGTACTTTCTTTTATACGTGGCTTATCGTATTGTGTAACGGACTACATGCAAACTACTTTTTTATATGGCTCTAGTATTTGAATCTTCATACCTTCAATCATTCGGATAATACTCTCTTTAAAATTACTATCCGAACCTTCATACCTTTAATTGTTGAATAATAGTCTCTTTCAATAATAAATTGAGCATCATTTGCATTTAGCGCGTTTTCAATGTACCTGTCACATTATGTGGCCGACTGACACACACCTAAATACTAGTTGGGTAACCCCTGATTAAGTAACCACTAACCGATCAAGTAACTTCTGACTGAGAATAACCCTTGAACAGGTAACCCCTGACTGACCAAGTGACCCCTGATCGATTGAATAATTCCTGACCGAGTAACCCTTAACTGATCGGGGTAACCCCTGACTAACCAAGTAACTCACTAACCCTTGACCGATCAAATAATTCCTGACCAGTAACCCTTGGCCAATTGATGAGTAACCCCAGACTAACTAAGTGATCCCGAAACAAGTAACCCCGACCACATATTAAACTTAATTTTATATGTGGTTGGTCATACCGTGTGACCAACTATTATAGAAGTCAATTCGTTAGTGCTATGGGGGTTACTCGGTTAGTGTTATAGGAGTTACTTGGTCAATATTTCATGAGTTACTTGGTCAATGTTATGGGGCTACTTTTTACATTATATGGTCAGCCGCACACAAAACGTATTATTTGTTGTTATTTACTACATTTTTTTTTGTAATAAATGACATTTATTATGACATTGTTTGATGGAGTGGACTCCATTTTTTTTTTTTTTTAATTATACAATACAGAGTATAGATAATTATACAGAAAAATGAAATTCCAAGCATATATGTCTCTAAATTACTTATTCGAAAATGAGAATAGTACAACTTCATTATTAGAAAAAGATGATGTGTATGAAATTTAAGAATAAAGATATCGCCTAAATTATTAGAATAAATCAAACTATGAATTTACTAATTTTTCTTTTATTTATTCAATTGTTTGTAATATCGGAGTAATAAATTGGATAGAAATGAAATAGTTCGTAAAAGAGAACAATACGATGACAAATTCATAAAAAAAAGGTAGAAACAAAATATATAGTAGTTGAGAAATTTTCAATGATTTAATCAAATAATAATTATTTTATGAGTTGCTAAATAAAATAATAAAGTATCAAAGAACGCTATTCACATTTTTAAAAAATTGTTTTTATTATAAAAGAAAAATTGTAAGAAACCACCTTTTATAACACTCTTTTTGTGAAAAAACACCTTATAAAAATTTTCTTGTAAAAGCACACCTAAAACCAGATTATTTTTGCGAAGTAACACCTTAACCTGGTTTCACGACTTTGACCCTATTTTCCGACGGGTTGACCCTTACGTGAGGGTCACGTTCTCAACCTCTCCCTCCTCAAAACCACCAACACCATTGCCTAACCAATCCCTGCTGTCGACACCACAACCTAGCCGCCACTAAAACCACCTCTCAGCCGCCGACACCACCACTCATCAACCTATCCGCTATCATTGCCTACCCAAATCACTCTAAACCCACCGGAAAAAATCCCTTTTCTTTCTTTAATTTTTTACCCTTTTCCCCCTCCAGTTAGACTTTCTCTCTCATCTATTCTTCCAAGCAACCCTTGAATATTTTCAATTGAAGGGGAAAACTCTATTGTTTTGCTCGATTTGCTGCAAAGAACCTCAATTAATCTAATTTTGAGGTAGGTAAGTTGTTAAAGTTGATAAAATTGATTCTTTTGTTGTTAATTTTTTCTAATTGGGGAAAAAAGAGAGGGGGGGGGGGAGCTGCTACCTATCCTTTGTTCTCCTCTCTATTGGTTGTTAGGGAAGGGTACACTTTCCCATGCGAATTTGGGTGGTTTTGGAGGCGAGTGAGGATTTTTACGGGCGGGTTTAAAGTGATTTGGGTAGACGGTGACGGCAGCTATGTTGATGGGCGGTGATGTCGGCGGTTGAGAGGTGCTTCTAGTGGTGGCTAGGTGGTGGTGTCAGCGGCTGGGGTTGGTTAGGTGAGGGTCAACATCGGAAAACAGGGTCAATGCCCTGAAACCGGCCTAGGTGTCATCTTGCAAAAAAAAATCTTGTTTTAGGTGTGCTTTTACAAGAAAATTTTTATAAGATGTTTTTTCACAAAAAGAATGTTATAAAAAGGTAGTTTCTTACAATTTTTCCTATTATAAATGTAATCTTTTACTCCATTTGTCAATATTTAGAAGATAATTATTTAAGTGTTATTTTAATTGTATTGCACTTTTTGATTTGTGTCACTAAAATGCACAATAATTGCTAATCTAAACAAAAAATGTAGATCCTCTCATCAAACCTAGCCACTAAAGTAAAATCTATAGATTAATACATTGTATTGATGGATGGTAAGCTTTAAATTTTCCCTCAATTAATTTCTTTATTATATAAAGATCACTATGTTAATCCATGTAGGGTCTATACAGTTTCTTTGAATTAGAAATTTATTTTTTATTAAATGCTCGTCTTACATTTTACTTAAATAGTTTTTGTTGGCATAAGGTTGCATAGTTGAAAGTCGATCCTGAACCTCAATTATTAACTTTTATAACTTTTGCAACTATACATTCATGGAGCTCCATAACGATACAAAAACATCTAAAATTATTCAAATTAGATCAGAATTGATGCCATTAATTTAGAAGTGTTTAATAATTACGGAGTATATCTATCTATACTTATATATTAAAAAGCGTTCCTACAAATGTCTATGCGCCGCGTCATCCCCCCTTTCTTTATGCCACGCCATCTTTACACAACTAGCATAAGGCCACATCACCACTTTACAATGTGTCATCACCACTTAAAAAATTATTATTCCACTATTAGTAAAATAAAAATTGTTGGGTTTCGAAAATTGTATCTTTAGGAATGAAGCTAAATCTCCTAACCATCTTAGCCAATACTCATTTCATGTCATATATTTATATGAATACACTTATATCTCCAAATAAAATGGTTAAAAAAACCAAAAAACTAAAGCAATGTGGGCCACGTAGTCATTTTGTTTTAGAGTTTATTACACCTGTCCAAATATTCATTCATTGTATTCTTACCAAAAAATAAAAGAAAAAAAATTGTGGATCATAGGATTGCATGTTCTCAGCTTCAAAGGGATGATGATACGCACATGGTGGCGGACGAAGCAACGAATAATCAATTATCATACATATATGATGATGGAAATTGTAGTTGCAATAAGAGTCGGAAGAGGGTTTGATTTCTGATTGATGGTTGAAAATCACCAATTTAATTACCGCCACCATGACGGCACACCGTCATAAATTTTCTGTTGAGATAAGCGATTATAAAGACCCCTTAATTCTCTCTGAACATAGTGTAATTGAGTATGCAATTATTTCCAACCGATTAATTGTAATTCTTTCATACTCCTTTTTTCATTTGGTGCCATTAATTCAAAATTAATTAAAATTCAAGTAAATAAGATGTAGAGTTTGTAACTGAAATGTAAAGTATACAATGATTTTTGAATTGATGTTCCGACTATATATATATATATACATATATATATATATATATATATATATATATATATATATATATATATATATATATATATATATATGATCTGTTTTCTTGCAGTTTCCACAAGGCTTGCTTATTTCCTTCAACAGAGCTTATTAGTGTTCCTTTATGTTTACTCGTATAAATTTTGATTCCTCAATTTTATCAGTTTTTTTAATCTTCAATATCTATTTGGTTTATCTATATATTTTGATTTATTTTGTTTTTTTGGGGTATTGTAGAATTGATCCTTAGGGTTCTTATATTTGGAAGTTAGGAAACCTTATTGGTAAGTCAATTTATTTGAGAATAGCAGTTGTGAGTCTTCAAAACTTATAATTTTTTGTGTATATATATTTAAGCAATGGATTTGTTAAGTAATGGAGTACTAAGTAGAAGAATAGACTACTTCATAGATGAAACATTTATTTTATCTTCTATCCAAAGCTGCACTTATTTATGTGATGTGAATAGGCCTACTCACTAATAAAATAAATGCATTTTGCAGGAAGCCATCACACACTAACCAGAACATCTTGGGGATGACAACACAGGAATTACTGAAACCCAAAATACTCCAAAGAAGAGGAATCGAGATGAGATGTGCTCCGTAAGTTAAACATCTCAACACAATGAATATCAGTTACTAAAAAATGACCCACAATAACATGAAAAACGTAATATCTGAAATACAGAGAGAATAAGAAAAAAGATGGAGCATCAACAACCTGGACAGTTATAGCAGCTGGACAGTGAATGGAACACAAAAATGCGCAAAAAAAACGGAGAAACAACAGGCGCAGAATGGAAGAAAAATAAAAGGAAGCTAATCAACAACTTGCAAAGAATGGAGCGTTAGATATTGTTTCTCAATACTCTTTGTTCAAAAGATAATCTTTAGCAAATTTCAAAAACAAAAATAATGATGAACAAGCCACTTGCACAGAAAGAGAAAGAAAAAAAAAACTTAATCAAAGCGGTGGTATTGTCTTCCAACACTATTTGACTGAACATAATCTGTAACAACTTTCAAATACACAAAACCATGATGGACAAACCATTTGCTCAACAAAAAAAAAAAAAGAAAAAAAAATCAAAGCAGTAACCCGGGGCATCGAGCGGGTGACACACTAGTTGATATTTTAAATTTCGTAAGGAATAAGTGTAATTAAAGTATGACTTTTGTTATATAATAAAAAATCATTCCATCGAACCCATTAGAACAACCCGACGGGGTTGATTCAAGTCCCCTTTACCCTTAGATTGTATTTAACGTAATGATGTAGTAGGAGTGGCTTTACCACGTTTTATTTCCCATAATTTTTTTTGTCTTGTTTCTGGGGCCTGTGATATGGATTTTAATGGATATAACCTTCAATCGTAGTTGAAAGGTTTGGAATCTTGAGTCTCGGTCAAAAAACGCTAAGCAACACGAGCTTTAAACCTAAACTAGGCCAAGAATACACAAGCATAAGCTTACGTAAAACTTTATAAATTTCAAATTGACAAAACTTCCTTTTATTAAGAGCCTAAATGTCATTATATAGGCTACAAATAAGTACTAAGATTTCTAATTACATTAGAATTCCTGGATAAATCAACCAGCCAAATTCCTAAACACACTTCTAACAAAGATAGAACTATTTAAAAGATAAAATTTCCTAAACTTAATCCTAAACTCAAAAACTAATCAAAATAAAAGATTAAAATAAGGAAATAAATTCTAACCGCTTAAAACAAGAAAAACCCTTTCAAGTGAAAGGTAAAAACTTGTAAGCAAAATCTAAAATAACAATTAAACTACTAAATATCAAAGGTTCCAAGAGGGGTAAGATTTTCCATTATTATTCCATAGCTTGACCCCTCGTTTGCATAAAAAAATAAAAATGAAAATAAAAATATTATTCCTTAGTTATCTCAGTCACACACATGGACCAGCTGCTCTATAATTATGTTGGATTACATTCTAGTCACTTGTGTGCCATTAATCATTTGACTATTACTCATGAGAATGTTATACAATATTTTGCGTTATTTACAAATGCAAGCTTCATGCATGCCATGCCTATTTATAGGAAAACAACTAATTTCTAGAGCTTTTTAATCTTCTCATCATTAGACTACAATAGGATGCCAGTCATGCCACCATCTATAATATCCTACACTCGTACAAACATCAAGTATGTGCTACATACTGGGGTGAGCATGGGACGGGTACCCGTACCGTTAGTACTAACGGTTCGGGTACCCGATAACCAAAATCCCTAAAAGTGATATCCATAACCCGAACCGATAAGTTCGGGTACCCGGACTTCGGGTACTCGGATTTTCGGATCGATTATCGGGTATCCAATAAGATATCCAATAATGATAATTAAACTTAATTATGTAGTTATTTTGATATAATTTACCACTAATTAACAACAATATCATATGATTTTGACCAAATTATTAATAATATTACTAATAATTGATATTATAAAGTAATTATGAAGTAAAGTAAGATTTTAGATTTTTAAAAAATAGATTTAAGTAGGGAAAAAAAGCAAAAAAAATGCTTATCGGATCGGATCGGGTAACCGTTAATTTTAAAATGATACCAAATAACCATACCCGATAGCAAATTATCGGAACGGGTACCCGAACCATTATGGTTATCAGATCGGGTACCTTAATTTTCGGAACGGTTACGGATCGGTTTATCGGATTTTCGGTTTTTCGGGTAGTTTTGCTCAGCCCTTAGATAGTTCGACTATTTCCCTATAATTTTATATCCATCCTCAATGCTTGTAAGTTTCGATCCCATATTTAAACTATTTATTCAAGTCCACGACTATACTAAAAATTATTAGGTGACTTGGTCACTTGGATTATTTTCCTTGACACCAATTGACAGATTTGACACCATATTACCATCATTAGGGTTAGTCCCTTCATCCCCAAGGACTTATCCTCCCATTCATGTGATAAGGTAGGTAGCCTTTCATGTATCTTAACGTTAAAAAAAACACAAGAGTATTGACAAATGTATCTAGTTGTATTCTATTAGTAGTACACTAGATTAGTCTCGTGCGATGCACGATATTAGAAATTTCTTTGAAACATGGAGTATATATTATATGTACTCATATTACTTAATTACCTCATATAAGAAACATAGAGTATGCATTGGATACAAATAGTTAGTGAAAAAGAAAATTAAATAAATTAAAGAGCGTAGATAAATTGAGAGGAGGTGAAATTAAATTTTTAAATATAATGACATCATATTTTATTTAGGCGGGAAAATTTTTCTTGTAAAGCTGCCATGTGGATTATATGATGTCAGCGGTTGCTAATTTAGTTATATTTATAGATTGTTTGTGTGATGAAGCTTATTTTATACGAGTAATGATTTAGCTTTTTAAGGGAAGTAAAATGCAACCCAATTGGCACAAATACATAATATTGATACTTTGATTCTCCTTGTTCACTAAATCTTATTTGAATTGTGACAATTTGCTATATCAACATATTTTATAGGATCAAAGTATTATTATCATATTATATTGGCAATACCAACTATAGGTTAGTTGCAAAGAATAGCACAACCTTTACCGGGTGCACTCTATAGCACAAAGTATTAACTTTGGTGTAAAAAATGTCATAAAAGCCACCGGAGATCGGAGATTCTGCCGGAAAATTATATTTTTATTATTTTAATATTTTTAACCAATATTCTCCCTTTTTTTTAATTTTTTTCTAATTTTATTTAATTACATCATTGTACTTGGTAAATGCTCCATAATTACTTTTTAATTTGTATAGTGTCATATATTATACAATATATTATTGTTAGGCACAAATATAGTTGAATATATAGACAGAACTATCAAAAATTTTACTCCAAAAGTTATCGCCAACAACCATATGTCATGTTCAGCAAAATATATTCAAAGATTCCTCACCAAAAGTAGTTCAAAGGCTTAAAGTACATTAAAAATTAACCCACTACTCCCCCTTTACAGTAAGACAAAATAGACAAAAAAAATAAGGCATCTTCTATCTTCCACCCATGATAAAAGATTAACTATGCTACTGCCTTTGAAGCTTGAGTGCATACTTCAGATTGAGAAACCTCGGCCTCTGTCAAAATGAAGTTTGTGCCTTTCCTCGGCCTTCCCCTACCTCTCTTTGGAGCAGATTCTGTATTGGTTGGTGGCTTGGACTTCCTGGTCACAACCTTACTAGCTGCTTGAGACTTTGCTTTCTTTTGCGGGTTGGTTGCTTCATTAACTTGTGCATTGAAAATGGTAAGTACATGTTTGCAGAGATGATTGATTTGGTGTAATAAAAATTTTAAAAAATATATAAGTCAAGTGGTTACAGTTTGTTTAGAGCTTGATGCAATGTCTATTGAATTCATAGAGCATTTTCTCTTGTTATGTTTGGTTAACTTGCACAAGCTGCATTTCATTTGTATGCCATGCTTACTTAGCTTGCCGAGTTTATCTTCTCTTTCATGAGGTGCTTTTTTCCTTGCTGTTCTTGGTCTACCAGCACCCACCTTTATACCTGGAGGATGCAAGGGAAAATCCACTTGCTCCCAATGTCTTTCTCCTCTTAGTGGATTTATTGATCCCTTATATGTTTCCAAGTACATTTTTTTTAACCTTTCATCTACATAGTCTTCACACAGTACTCTCAACCAATTAGTACAAGCTATAACATGGGAGCATGGGAAACCAGTTAAGTCCCATCTCCTACAAGTACAAATCCTATTGTCCAAGTTTACAACCAACACTTCCATACCAGTAAGAACTTCAAAACCATTTGTATGAGATGCAAGCACAATACAACCTTTAGCATATTCTTTGTTATTTTCCAATCTCTTTCTTATTCTTGGACATATGTCATCCTTTGACCTCTTGGTCAGAGTTCTCTTCATGAACATCCTCTCCATCACCGCCCTTCTCATATCCTCTAGCATGTGCATAATTGGTTTTGATCTAGCCTCTAAAATCTAACCATTAAATGTCTCGGCAAGATTGTTAACCACGAGATTGCATTTTGATTCTGTCCTGAAACCATATCTGCAAAAAGAAGGAGGGTTTATCTTGAGGAAATCCTCGAGAGCAACAGCTGATAGCACACCCATCTCTTGAAGTGCAGTGTCATAATCTGCCCGGGTGTATGCATAGAAAGCTTTCCAAAAATTTTCTTTCAGTCCATCCCCCCCTATGTTTCTTATGCCATGGTGGGTAGATGTGTCTTGCACAGAATCTGTGCTCCACTTGTGGAAAGTTGAGTTTCACAGCTCTTACAATAGACTGCACAATTAAGTGACAAAATAAGCCTTCACAAATTTACAAAGGTTGTAAAAAAAATGAGTAAAAATAAATACATATACGTACCTTATGTTGATCAGATATAATTGTGCAATCCTTTCCTCCAAAATCATGCATATCTTCCTTCAAACATTCTAGAAACCAAAACCAAGACTCATTATTTTCCGCCTTTACCACAGCCCATGCTATGGGGAACATCTGGTTGTTCCCGTCCCTTCCAATTGCTGACAAAAGTTGCCCTCCTAAGAATGTCTTAAGAAAGCAACCATCCATACACAAAAACCTTCCTACAACCAGACATATATCCCTCTCTTAAAGCAGGAAAGCTAATATACAATCTATGAAAAACATGCTGTCCATCTTTCTCTCTTTCTTGGGTTTGTAGCTGAAACTTGAATTTCTCATCATTGCTCTTCAATTCAGCTAGGTAAGATGCAATTTTTGAGTAGTGATCAAATAGATTACCATGTAGTAATCTGTGAGCATGAGCCTTGACCCTATAGCAATTCCATTTACTCAGTTTCACCCCAAACTTCTTCATCACATCCTGCTGTAACTCTTTCCTACACCAGTTTGGGGTGTCTTTAAATTTCTGCAAGTACTCTTTAGCTAACCAAGTGGACTTAGCTTGCAAATTCTCATAGTCTGCCCTGTTACATGTGTGCTTTGGGCTGCAAGACTTCACCATGAATGACTTATGTGGCCCATCCCAAGAACCATACAACTTCCATGAAAAACCAGACTTGCATCGTACCTCCATTTTATTCGATCCAGTTCTAATCCACCTAATACTATATCCAGCATAAACTGCATATTTGTTCACCATCTCTTTAAACATTTCGGGTGAAGGAAATTTGAGACCAACTTGCCATATAAGCTTCTTGAAGTTGCAATTCATGTCAACCAATGGCATTTTGTTCTTTTTTTCCATACCCTCGTCATCTACGTCACTGTCAACATCCAAATTAGGGACCTGATCAATATCATCATCATCATCTTCATATTCACTTTCCCAGCCACCTGAGATTGAAAAGCTAAGGTTCTCCTTGACCTTCGCACTCCCCGCTTCATGATCATCAATGATTTTTTTGTAATGTGATTCCCTTTAACTTCTTCATACTATCTAAGTATTCTTCATCACTAGAACTAAATTGTTCAACATCAGTTTCTAAGTCATAACAGGGATCGTCACTAGCATTATAATTGTCATCAAGGCTTGGATTGGACAACTCATCTACATCATCATTAAAATCAGGGTCCAATTTAGAATTATACTTTTCATCCCTAAGAGATGGAGCTTGTACAAATTTAGTTCTTGTTCTCCTTCTAACATCAGTTTCCTTTCTTTTTGGAGGTAATTTCAGCCTAAGGGTTGTCTTGCAGATTTTTTGGGTGGTGGGCTCACAAGTATTATCAACATCAAAAGGCTTACTTTCCTCATTGGGGTTTATAGGTGGTCCAGCAAGTTCATAAATGACTTCAGGTTCATCTACACCATGAATCAAATATAACTCAACCATTCCATTATCTGAACCCACTTTACAAAAATCCAACACTTCTTTATCTTTAAACACCCTTACCAGACCCTTCTTCAAGTCTAACCCAGACAAAAGATAGTAAAAACTACATTGACTATTATACTTAATTCCCACTTCTTTTACCATTTCAATTATCTCAAAGTAACTCATGTAATCACTATCAACATTATCCCAATAATGTGTAGAACCACCAACATACTCCCAATTATCAAAAAGTGAACCACCGTGGTATAATTTGACAGTAAAACGTTCCATAACCTAACAAAACAAACACAACAAACAATTGACATTCAAAATCGAAATCTAGCAACACAATTTTATGCAAATTCATCCAAACAACACATCAAGTTCAACAAATAAACATAACACCAACTAATACCCTAATTTTATCAAATAATGAAAAAAAAAGACAAGCAACCAACTGCATATATTAGAGAGAGAAATTGGGTTCAAAATTACCAAAATACGAAAGTCTTGTGCCGACCCGATTGCCTAGCATTTAAAGATTCATCTTCGTATTCTTCTCGTATACCATGGTGTATGATGGAGTACTAGGTTAGTATCAATTTTAATAATTGGGGTGAATTATAATAAAGGGGCTCTTAGTACCGTAAAGTAGTATATAGGATAGAAGTAATTAAATAGGCGAGGGTAAATAAAATAAAAAAAGGGTAAAATTAGTTTTAAAATATTAAAATAATAAAAATATACTTTTCCGGCAGAATCTTCGGTCTCCGGTGGCTTTTATGACATTTTTTGCATCGAAGTTAATACTTTGTGTTGTAGAGTGCACCCGATAAAGGTTTTGCTATTCTTTGCACCCAACCTATAGTTGGTGCTATTGAGGCCAATTTTGCCTATTATATTTGTATCGAGATAGTTTTTAACATGTTGTTTACACGGAACATGATGTATTTAGACGAACGCCGACATGGATTGATTAGACATAGGGCGTGTTCGGCGCTAGCTTTTGAGTAGCTTTTAGGTAGATTTTAGTGGTTTGACCAAGTCAAACCACTACTTGACAAAAAATGTGAGTGTTTGGCAAAGTAGTGATTCAGGTAGCTTTTAGTGGTGGATGTAGCTTTTATGAAAAGTTAGGATTATTAGCTTTTGAAGTTAGAGGTAGCTTTTGAGGTAGCTGTTAAAATTTAATGTATAGTTTTAAAAATAAAATATTAATTCTTATACGTAACATCTAGTCAACCACTACTTTATCGAACACTCATACCTAAATTATCTATTTTCACAGCTAACAACTTGTTGGCAGCTAACTGCTATCTACATAGCTAACCGCTACTTTCACAGCTAACAGCTACCTACGCAGCTATATTTTGCCGAACACGCCCATAGGGCATGTTCGGCATTAGCTTTTAAGGTAGCTGTTAGCTTTTAGACCTAGTCAAAACACTACCTTAAAATAATATTAGTGTTTGGTGAAGTAGTGTTTTAAGTAGCTGTTAGAGGTAGAGGTAGCTTTTGTGTAGCTGTTGTTGAAAGCTAAAAAAAGATATCTTTTGAAATTGTAAAGTAGCATTCAACTTTTTTTTTTTTTTTTTTTGTTTTATTTTATTTTTTTTCTAATGAACTTTTTTTTTATTATTTATTTAATTTTTATATTTTTGACTCAGTTATATTTGTTTCAGTCAACCATAATATCAAAATTTTCTATTCCATATCCCTTTTTTTTTCCTTTCATTATGAGGAGTATTTTTTTCTATCTTATTTTTCTAATTGATTATTTATTAGCAATATATATTATACTATATAATATTTAAAATTATCAAACATATGATACATAACACGTCACATTAATAATAATAATAATAAGGAAAAATTGCCCGAAATAATCCCACCTTTGGGGCGTCCGCCTAAAATAATCCCACCTTTGGATTATTTTTGAATAATCTGACCTTTATACTTAATCCGCTCATAATGGTCCCGAGTGACCAGCAATCGGTTGGAGAGGTAATTTTATTTTTACTAGGGTGACTTCACGCGAGCGTTGCGCGCGGAGTAGTTTGGTAAACCTTTTCAAAAAAAATTGATGGTGTAATTACGTTTAGATTAGTGTATATTCATTTGGATCACACGCGATATTACAAAAGTGTGTCCCAATTTTATAAAATTTGTTGATTTTTTTTGTTTAGAAGTTTAACTCCGATTTAAATTTAAAGTATATATGACTACATGTAGCTATTTTGATACTTCCTCCGTTTTTTTTTTGTTGACACGGTTTGACTTTTACATTATTCACACAACACGCTTTGACTCGCTTTTGTGGTTTATAGATACGATAAAATATATTCATGTGGGATCTTATTTGAATCGTTTCAATGTATATTTTATTAATATCCACTTTTTATAATTTTACAATGTTGATAATTAGAGATATTAATCGTTAAAAACATGTGTTGGCAAGCGTGATAATATAAAGGGGTCAACTAAAAAAACAGAGGAAATAGGATTTAATAAATCAAATTACCACACAAACCCCAAAATTTCAGCCTAATCCCCATGATATCCAAAACTTAGAGCCTGTTCACTTCAACTTAATTTCAGTTCAATTCAGTTCAGCTCCAATCAGTTCAATTCAGTTCAGCTCCTAATTTCCCTCTCTCATAAAATATTCATTTCAGCTGAGTTCAGTTCAGCTCCAATCAGTTCAGTTCAGTTCAATTCAATTCCAATCAGTTCAGTACAGTTCAACTCATTAAATGTGAATAGGCCCTTACATCGTAAAAAAATGTCAAAAATAAACCAACATGAACACCGCAAATTTTAAAAATAAACCAAGCTCGTGCCCAATTATGTTAATTAACCGAGTCATCTTTTGCATTTATAAATATATTTGGCGTGTGACCCAATCGATCATAACAATCTCAATTAGTATTGTAATTAAATCATAAATTCAAAAAATTATATTCTTCAAATTCTTTAACCTAGATCCTTATGTTAAAGGTCATTTCTTGCATTTGTGCAAAATTAGTTGACATTCTATTAAAGTAGAATAAGTGTTACAATTTCTAATCATTGTTATATATTTTTTTTTGTGGTTTGTGTTTCTTTAATTAGTTTTACCTGTGCAAAAAATGGAACACTGGAACGGGGTGATCGGGATTGATAAGGTACTACATACTCATGTGTGGTGTGGGCGGTGTATGGCAAAATGGTAGTACGTGTTAAGATTGTTCCTAATAACAAAGGCAGCGGAACCACACCATCTTATTGCATCTTACATGGTACACTTGAGAAAACCAAGAACATCATGGGTACTATTGAGAAAATCAAGCTGCCATACGATATTGCGGAGAATCAAATATTCAAAATACATTATTCATTAAAAACTCTAACATCAATATGAAAACTACATAGAGTACAAAGCATGCACTATAAACGTACATTACGTACCTCAAAATCAATAAGCAAAAAACACATACTCTTTTTTACCAAATACCAACTCCCAAAAACTTTAATTTGGGGTCAAACCTTAAAAAATATGGAAAATGTTATAAATAGCCCTTAGGGCTACATATAATCATTAAAAACGCACTAAAAAATTGTGTAAAGTTAGGAAATCATGAAAATATAAATATTAATTACACCGATTTACGCGTGTTTTGGTCATAGATTCTTAATTTTATACCATTTTCAAGAGTGTATTAAATGCTTAAATATAGCTCTTAGGGCTACATATAACATTACCCAAAAAATATTTACCTTTCTTTGGGCCCCTTAATGTGGTGGGCTCGTAGACCAAAGACCAAGCCCCACCTTTACTCATCTCATTTACCCTGTTCAAAGCTCATGTACTCGTCTCATTTACCTAATCTTGAGCAGCAGTTTTCCTTCTCTTCATTTGAGCCGCAATTCTCCTTCACTTGAGCAGCAATTATCCTTCGTTTCAGCATAATTTGGCGAACCAGGACTATTCTAGCCACCACTGCAAATCTTGCAATCTTTAAGGTATTTTACTGACATTTTTCTAAGCTTTCTTTAATGAGTTGCATTTGTCAATTTTTAAGTTTGTTTTCCTTGAAAGTAGGCAACTTTTAAGTTTATTAATTACTTTACTTATTACAATTTTTTTTAAAAAAATACCTTTTTATTTATTTATTACTTTTAAGTTTGTCTCATCTAGCATGCTGTAGTAATGTGTAGGAAATTGTTTGGATTTATGCATACCCCTGTTATAAATAATGTTTCTTTAATTAGCTGACCAGTAAACCCTAATTCTACTCTTTTTTTTTTTTTTTTTTTTGAGGAATTATACTTGAATACACCGTCATTATTGTTGATTTGTTTTTTTGTGTTTATTTTTCTGTATTATTGTTTACTTATCACACAATAAATACCGAGTACTTGTTAAGAACATTTTAGAATTATCTCATATTTGATAATATTTCCTAAAATCTACTTACTAAGAACATTCTAGAGTTCTATGTGATAGGATATATTCTGGGAAGGTTTACTAAAATCTAGAATTACCGTAAGATAAAGTTTGACGGGGATTGGGAACTTTTCGTGTGTATTATAATTATTGATGCTGGAGATTACGAGATTGTGTTAATGCATTGAAAGCCGTTGAACGTAACACGAGATTGTCTACTGTAAAATTATTATATCGGGCTAATACGAATGTGTTTTGGACTGGATTTGTGGTTGGTCAGCTAAATAACTTAGCAATAGTAATGACAATAGCCCAGACTTTGAGAAACATTCAAGATAGAACAGGTAATCTATTCCTTGTATGTTTTTATGTTGAAAATGGTGAAAGTAGGAACTATGAAGCCACAACTCGGTTTGTACAGGAAGAAAGTGAAATTCTTCTATTGACTGTTAGTTTGGAGTCGGGATTAACTATGTACCTTTCCTCATTTTCGTGGTCAACAGAAATCAACTCTTCAACAACACCTCGAACTTTTTCAATGACTTTAAATCCGTCCCTGTCAAAAGAGTAGCAAGGTGGTGCTAGGCTTTGTTTGGCTTTTGTCAACTCTTGCTTAAATCTTTTTATTTCGTTGACAATATTAAAAGATTCAATTATCCTAATATTTTGATGACCATCTTTTTTCGTCATATTATGATGTAGGGCTGCAAGACTAGAACCATATTTGAATAGGAAACTAAGATGTTGAGTTGATATATACGAACCATATTATGATGTAGGGCTATATATTTGATATATAGCAAAAGGCAACGAATTTCTTTAGTTTGGCAAAGGAAAGTAGAGTACAAGAAAATCACAATTGCCAAATCTCTTTTTCATGTACTATTGACACTTACTTAAGCGATGCTACGGCCAATTATGATCAGAATATGGTGGTTTTCGAGCATGACTTGGACCTAGTGCCCGGTTCGTCAGGAGCGGCTCTAGTGAATATTAATGGGCGTATTGTCGGCCTGCAAACTGGAGAAGTAATTAGCAACTATTACTTAGTTGATGGGACTTCATTACTCAGGGCTCGTGATTGGGCTGTTGAACATCAGGTTGGTTGATGGGACTTCATTACTCAGGGCTCGTGATTGGGCTGTTGAACATCAGGTTGCTACTCCTCGTGTTGAGTTGGACTGGACTCATGTAGTAACAGTTCCGATACGTACATGTCACTTAAGGTATGCCGTGCATACAAAGTATTTGGATGGGATATTGCGAAGTAAATTGATTGTTGATGATGAAGATCAATCATTGAATGGGATTATTGAAGCATACATGAGGTCCCTATTAATTAGTTGAGCCTCTCAACTGATGAAGATCATCTTTTTTTTTTTTTTCTAATTTGTTTTATATCATTATCACTTATTAGTTGGTTAATGTAGTTTCTTTTAATGGTTGTTTAAAGTATTTCTCTTATGTCAATTACGAACTATGACTTTTCTCTTGTGCAAAGTATTTCAGTGTGTTTCAATGTGCATTTCACTCTATCTCTCTTTTACATGCTAACAACACAGTGCCGTAGCTAGTTTATTGTTTATCATACGTTGATCAGTATTCAGAACAAGCTAAGAACATAATTACTAACAAGAGTAACAACTAACAAGGCTTTTTAAATTTATTTATTGTTTACCATATAAAAATAGATAGAGAAAAGGTCAATGATTCTCAGTGATTAGGCAACTATTTATAGAGTTACAAAACCTACGATTAGGTGGTTACAACCATAAGCAAAAAGATATACACTTAAACCTACTTAAAAAGATATCTACAAAAATAACAGTATGAAGAAGATAAATATTAGAAAGCTTGACCATAGGTCAATCCTTATCATGTACGTAGTATTACTTAAAAATGAACCAAACTCATGTTTTGCAAATTTAAGAAAAAATTATATAACAAAATTTTGCAAGTTTACCTTATAATACAAGTAGATGAGACTTCTCTTTTTTATAATTCTACTATTCTATTCATAAGGGTATTATGTCCTAAATTCCTCCGTTTCTAATAATTAATTGCAACCAAATGGTTTGATACAATTATTACAAAGGAAAATGGTCTTTGGCGCACATGATTAGCCAATGAGATGTTTTTTTAAACAGTGAGATGTTTTTTAAACAGTGAGATGTTTTTTTTTTTTTTTAAAAAAAAAAAAAAGATTAACCAGTGAGATGTTTAAGCTATATGCATATATACTTAACGGTTTAAAATGAGGGTATTAATGACATTATGGTTACCCAATATGGTTTGGTTGCACTTAATATGAGGCTACATCTGAATAGAGGTGAGCAAAAATATTGGGTACCTGATTCCGGACCCACCGGGTCCAGAACTGGAATTAGTGCAACCAGTTTTGGGTCCGGGTCCAAAAATCAGGAACCGGTTATAACTGGTTCCAGTTCTTGATTTTACGAACCCGGTACCCACTGGTACCCGAAACTGATTGCATTGCTTAATAATTATGTAGTTCGTGGCCCATCTGAACATATGAGACATAGTTATCTATTGGGCCTTATATTTACCTAGCCTTAAAAAACAATCTTTTTGGTATACGAAGTAGAGTTTATAGATATCAGTGTTCTGCATTGCACACATCTCACTTTTAGACTTTTAGTAGGTGTCACATTAAGCTACAAAACGTGCTTCAAAGGGATTTTATACAAGATTTTGCGTGGAAATTTTAATGATCCCTATATCATTCAATTTGGATCGGTAGAAATTGAAAAAAAAAGTATTGGATATGAAATCTTCGTAGGCCCCGTTCTTTAGAACTGCTCTGCTTTGCTTTGCTCTGTTCAAATCAAATCTGCTCTGCTCTACTCTATATTCAAATAATAATTAATAATAACAACAATAATAATTAATATTCAATAATAATAATTAATATTGTATTGATGATAATAATTTATTATTTTGAATAATTATAATAATTATTAATATTAAAAATAATTATAATAATTATTAATATTAAAAATATTTTAATAATTATTAATATTAATAATAATTAATATATATTAATCATATTAATAATTATCAATAATAATATTTAATAATTATCAATAATAATATTTAATAATTCTTTCAAGTCACCATGGCCATTCACGAAAAATATTCCTTTTTTCCTCCCACCCCCGTGACAAAATTACCATGTTCATTTCTTTGAGATCCAATTTTTTTGGATGCCCACTCAGCTCCTGAACAAGGCCAACTGAAAGCAAAACAGTAATTGTTATAGGACAACCAAAAAAACAAAACACATCCCTAACCAAACAAGTCCAATCAATAAGAATGACCATTATATTAAGGAAGATTACCATTCACAAAACCTCTTGTCAACAACAGCTACATTATCAGCTTCGATGCTAATTTCACCAATATGACCACCATTTGATTGAATAACAACCTGATGCAAATTTAAGATATCACTAACATGCTGACCAGAAATGCAAGGCTGAACAATAGAGTAATCATACTCACTTTGAAACTTTCATGAACCATATTAGATTCACCACTAGCAGTCACCATACAGGATCTGTCGAACAATAGCTGGAAATACTTCCAAGGATAAAGAACATTAATTATAGATAGCACACAGCTTAAAACTGCAGAAACCCAATGATATTATTTGTCCTTCAGAATTTGTAAAATTTCATATGAACAAGTCACTTCCTATAATCCAAACTTCTGAACCATGGCAAACAAGTGGGTGAAGCAAAAAATATTTCTTGTGACAAAATCACTTTGCTATGCGTAGTTTGTGTTCATTCCCATCCCTCTGATGATCACTAAGTACCTAACCATTTACGGAAAAGATAAGAAAATATATTGATATTAATAAGCTCTATCAAGAACTTATCATTTCAAGTTATTAGCAAAAGGATTGAGGATTTGAGATCAAACTGCTTGAAAACCGGGACTACATATATAGGGAACTAAAAGTCTATTATTCTGCAGCAAAGCAATAACCACATCAAACACTGGATCGCAAGTCTCAACTGTGGAATATGACTGCCAGCTAACAAAATAAATATCCAATTCCTATCCTTGTCTTTATCTCAAGCTGGTGAAACATCAGCCCATGGAACTGGAAAGATCTTGCTCATGTATGATATGCATTAAAAAGTTGAAACAAAGGATATTTTTACTATTTTTCAACAAGGCCCTCAAGTGGGAATAATATGAATGGATCCAAAGATGTAAAAAAAGCTAAAAATTGGAAAATTTTGTGTTGATTATGTTGCTTTTTAAAAGGACTTCGAAAGAGAATGAGATGACTGCCATGATTTAAAACTGTAATTTTACATCTATATATATCAATGGCTCATAAATATCATACCTGCTTGGCAGAATGTATCGCAATTCCATTACAGGTAGCAACTAAATCACCAGGGCATACACCTTTTTCATAAGCAATTGAACCTTTATATACCTGATATTGAAATAACACCCTTCACAGCATTCAAGATATGCAAATAAAATTTAATTTCCCTCCACTTTTTTTTTTTTTTTTTTTTTTGGTTGTCTATCGTTTATATGAAAAGTATTTATAGCCTATAATATTCACCTTCCACAATTGTATTTTTTCTATACACACTCAAATAAAATATTTTTTTACTTATTTATTTTTCCTTAGGTAATTTGGTTATAAAAATGAACAAATAAGTAGTATATTAAGATACTATAAAATTTTTTAAAGTATATAATTGTTAAATTTTGTGTTAATGTTATACTTTACTATACAAGTTAAATTTAGTATTTTTTTTTCCCCTTTCACCAAAAAAAAAAAAGTATAATTTAATAAAAATCGTGCATTGCACGGGATTTTAGCTAGTTCCAAGTTAATCTCCCATCACAACTTTATGTATTTACTAGTTTAGTTCCCGTGCCATGCACGGTAATTTTCAATAACTATTGTTTGGGTCCAATTTAGCCTATTTGGGCCCGGTCCATAAATGATCCAATTGCAAGCCCAAGTCAAAGGTTCAACTCTCCAATCCATGCCAAGTTAAAGTCAAGTCAAAGCCCAATCAACATGACAAGCCCATTTGGCTTTAGGCCCATTTCTCCCATTGTGCAAAGGTATAAAAGCCATCAATTGTACCATTTTACATTCACTAGTTGTGGTATCGTAATTTCTTTATTGCAATTAATGATAAAGTTTTGTCAAAAAAATAATAATAAAGTTGATTTAATTTTGAATATCTTCATTATTATAGTTAGATAAGTTTAAGTCTAATTTGTATAGGTTTTTTTTTTTTTTTTTTAAAAAAAAGTCTAATTTGTATTCGCAACATATGCATGTGATACACTACTTTTGAATAAATCTCAATATTAGATTATTTTTTCAATTTACATATATGAAGATCATAAAATTTACATACAAAGATCTTGTTTTTCAATTTGTATGAATCTCAGTTTTATGTTTTATATGAAACATAAGGAAGAGAGAGAGAGACAGCAAACAACAAATGAGGTGTGCTTGCCTTAATCAATTCAATAACCTGAACTAATAGTTCCACACCATAGTATAAGATCACATCAACTCAAAAACTCAAATTAATAGTTCTAGACAGTAGCGTAAGCTCACATTTATTCGAAAACTTAAACTAATAGTTCCGGACAAACATAAGATCACATTAATTCAAGAACTCGAACTATTAAGTTCTAAGCAATAGCAAAGCACATACCGCCCTCAACATAATGAATGGTTCAACATTTTAATCACTTTAACTCCATTGCCATTCTCAAAACCACCAAAACGAAAGACCCATTCTACACCAAAAAAGAAGAAAGAAAGAAAATGTGCATCTTGATAAAAACCTGATTAATTTGGTCAATTTTGATTAATTACTCAAATGTAGAAATAAAATTCAAAAACAAAAAGGGGAAAAATGCTCGAATTAAATCAAACATATATAAGTAAATTTCTTACGGAATTAAAAATTAATCAAACAAAATTTATTACAAATTTAAGATTATGAAATTCATCATCTGTTGTCTCTTCATTTCCATTCTCGTTCTCATTCTCACTCTCCCCCTTTTCCATTTTCCAATGCATATGATGGACCAGATTATGGGACTCCAAGCATGGCTTCATCATGAGCATTCTGGATTTTATCCTCAATCTTTGCCTTCAAAATGACAAGAAAGTAACCTCCATTAGGTAAGCAACTATACGTCAAAATACAGGAAAAGTATGCAAATATTGGGGAAAAACGAAGAGAATAGACCAGAATAGAGAGAAGAAAGAACAAGTCGTGCACTGAATTTTTTTTTTGCAACTTTGGAATATTTTATATCTTTCTTGTGTGGAAGTATTAAACATAGTATTGAATGAGTTTAATATCTCACAAATAATACCCAAAGTTGCAACATGGAAAGAATGTTGAATTCAATTCACAATTAAACATGATTTATCATAAATGTAGTATTAAACATAAACATGATTTATCATAAATTAGATGGTCAAAGTGTGGAAGTATCTCAAAAATAGAAAAGATCTACATGATTTAGGGCACAACTCAAAATCAGCCATCCCAAAGACATAGAACCCTCTCCATTGCTTCCCTAAGACATTCCTAAGTTAAAAAGAAGGAAATTTCTAACTTTTTTAAATTGTTGATTTATCCCTGAAACTACATGACCAAGATTTTAATACAAAAGACCAGTTGATAAACATAAAGCACATGCACTGTGCATTCCTCGGCATCATTGAACACCTTCCAAGCGACTGCTCGTTCATATGAAATCGGTCTTCCCATGCTTGACATACAGTTACCTCTTTGTAGGCAAATGAAACCCTGAAAATAGCACAAGAAAGCAAATGATAAATACATATTTAAGGATCAAGCTGAAATTTAACATAAAGTAGGATCAAGCGAAACAGGGGAGAGGGGGTTTAAATGAGATTACACGAAGTATTTCTTACACTGACCTGCTGCATTATTTGAAGCTACTCAGTGAAGAGGGTTTTACGGCCCTGCTCATCGAAAAATTATAAGAGATTTTTCTTGCTTCTTCATTTTCAATTGTGTGTGCAAGAGGAAAAATGACTTGACCCCCAACACATCCAGTACGAGCAACTGGTATGGTACAAGGAGCAGCTTTGACAGCAGCTACTGCATAAGCAACAATGCCGCTATCAGGCCATTCAGATCGATGTTCTCGCAAGAATCGAAGCAGTACTGCAGGAGGCACATTATGCAACATAGTATTGAAGGAGAAGATGAGATAATGGGGCAAAATTTACGCCTAAAACAGAACAAGAAACACAAAAATATGCATTTTAATTTAGATGACTAAAGCTAACATGAGTCCATGACCATCCCTATTACACAAGTAGAGTTATGGGTCAATATTCAATAGGTAAGCAGCTATACGTCGAATTTTTAGAGTTCTGCTTTCAGTCACAAGATTTGCCCACCCAAAAACAGCAACAGAATTATGATTACGTTTTAAGAGTAGAGTACCTCTAAATATTTGAACTGAAGGCTTTTACCAATATGCTTGACCAGTGTCGCATCAGCAGCAGCTAAAGGCAGCAAGGGAGTATAATCTTAGTTTTACTTAACTTCACATGATCACATCAAATGCATGGAAGCACATATGTAGTACCGAGTATAAGGCAATTGAGGATAACATTTAAAAGTTAAAATGAACTACAGAGAACTTTTACTATCAGTTTCAATCCTTGGTGCCTGCACCCAGATGCAGAGTCATCATCTTTCATGTACTACAATGTGTCCCTGAAGTCTACCTGACTAAAGATTATCCACTTATCAATTATCATATTAAACTATTTAATCAATAAACTTTTGCCACTCTTTAAGTCTATAATGAAAACAGACAACGTGAAAAAAAAAGCGTAGAGAAAATGATAAAAGAAAAGCTCATACTTTATAGTTTTTATTACCAATCTTGAGCAGATTGAGCCAGAAAAGAATGAGATATACCTTCAAGGGGGTTTTAATACAAAAAAATAATTGAGTATAACTAACTGCCTCCTCCGATGATCAGCTACATTTTACTCAATTATTTGACGTCAATGTCTTCCGTAAAAAAAATCATTAACATAATTGAAATCACTAATATATTTATATATCATTAAGCTAAGAAACTATAACTTTGACTAAATCACCTATTGTGAGTTTGATGAATTGTAAATTTTAAAATATTTCAAGAGTTATATAGAACCTGAGAAGAGAGGCATAGAGAGGGTTAAGTTGCTCTCCCAACAAGGCAACAAGAGTAGAAACACTAAGAGCAATATGCCATTTATGGTCCACCCTAGAAAAGTCACAAAAAGTTATGAGCACCAAAATTAGCAATTAACAGTAATTCATGAAAAATGCAACAATTAGCGCAATAATATACACAAATTCGAAAACACCACTCTTATTAAAAGCATAATGATATACAAGGTACAAATAAATTAATATAATGTTATTCACAGAACATAGCAATTCAAAATCTTTATCTTATTTTCAAAATCCTGATCCTATTTCAAACCTAATATGGAGCAAATTAGCATTTGACCCATTATATTAGCATAATGGTATATCCAAAGTACTAATAACTTCCCACAGATAAGAAATCAACATCATAAAGAACAATAAAGAGGCTAGCATTTTAAAAAAGATACCTGAGCCATGAAGAAGAGGGTTTTGAATTCGTATGTATCATCACTGTACTTCTCAAAGTACTAAATTTGACAATCCAACCAGCTTCTCTAGCTCATTATTATCACAATGTTTAGGCAATAGCTCGTCGGGGTCAGTAAAGATTTTAGGTCCTCCACATCTCTAGCTAACTCTCCATTACAAGATTCTAAAAATTTGATAAACTGACTCAATAAATAAACAAGAAACCCTAGATTAATCACTAAAATTCCAAAACAAATTGAAAGTAGAAGAAGAGATTACGATCGAGGTAAGGAGCGAATAAGATGAGACCGTTGGCCATAACGCTGATAATCTGCGAGCTTGAAATCGAGCTGATAATTACGTGAAAGAATGGAATCGAAGAACAAAAAGTGAGAAGATTTAAGGGAGAAAACATCACCAACAAAAAATCCAAAGAACTCCAACGAAACCTTGCTAAAGAGAGAGAAAGAATAATGAAGAAAGCAGAAAAGTGAAAGGGCAAAAAGAAGGTCAAAAATCAGGGGCAAAACAGACCGCCCACTGTCTGTAAGCACAGTGTTCCGCGTGCACTGTTCATAAGCACAGTAGAAAAGCTCGGCATATTTATAGAAAGAGTTCTAGATTCACATTAGCCTCAAGCAATTAATTCTCTTGCATAACTTTCTCTCTCTACACATTGTACTGACTTCGGCAACGGAGGGGCCTTCCTCGGCACAACCCCCGAGGCCAATTTACGTGTGTTTGCTGTGTAGGAAATCCTCGGCCCAACGTCAATTGGACCGAGCCCAGTCTTCCGCCACTTTAGAAGGACCTAGCCAAAGGTCCCATTGTTTTACCTGAAACTATTTGGCGCCGTCTGTGGGGAAGACTTTCAAAAAATCTTTAAGCTAATCTCAATCGTTCGACTCTAGTCTTAGTGCAATGGCCAAGAATCGCAAGAACAAAAAATCAGACAATGGCTCTTCTCCAGCCAAGAAGGGCCAAATGACGCCGGGGAACAGGCCATTGGATCCTCCATCCCCGTCGCCACCGCCTTCGCCGAGCCAGCACTCCTCTGGGGAGGCCAGCTCGGGAGGGGCATCTCGAGAGAGATCTCAGTTTCCCTCCATCCGCTCTCAGCATAGGATGAGCCCACCTCAGTCCTATGCTAGGACCCAGTCAATTGCTCGAAGCCAGCCTTTTGAGCATTCATTCCCACTCTCATTCTCAGCTGAGGACTCCATTAACGGGTCCCAATTCTGAGGAAGTAACGAGAGCCCTTGCGGTCCTTATGGATGCCATGAGGGCCCAATTCATGCCACCTCCACGCGATCGGTCATCTTCGCAAACAAGGCATCAACGGAGGAGAATCGATCAAGGGGGAGGGAAACCTTCCTCTTTCAAGGAGCTGGCCGAAGGATGGGAGGAGGATACCTGGATAACCGAGCGAGAAAGAAAAAGGAACTCGCCTTACTTCATGGAGTCTGACACCCAACTCGTTCAGAGCAAAAGCAACAAAAGCAGCAGCTCAGCCTCTCGGCCAGAAACTGCTCGTCGAAGCGCGCTCGACCGTCTCGGCCATAGGGAACCGAGTATGCACAACCGCCTCTCCTTCCCTGATAATCCTGAGGCCCAACCTTCCCAGCCAGGGACGAAAACCACTCCTACCTCTCTGAGAGGGCGGAGCGCGGTCCCTTCGGCCAGGAATAAGGGTAAGGTCGTGATGCTTCCCACCAGTTCTCCTTTCGAAAGATGGATATTGGAAGAGCATGTGCCGACGGTTAAAATCCCGTCACACATTACTTATGATGGAACTTCGGATCCGAAGGACCACATTGCCTCTTACGAGGAGCACATGCATCTGAACCCCAGGTCCAAAGCGACTTGGTGCAAGTACTTTCCAACTACTCTCAAGGGGGTCGCGCAAGCGTGGATCTCTAAGGGGGTCAAGGAAGGTTTTATAACAGGGTGGGACGATCTGTCCACCAAGTTCAAAAGTAAGTTTTCTACGGTAAACCGCCGAGAGAAGACAACCCCAGAGCTCATGGCTCTGTAGCAGGGGGAGGCTGAAAGCCTCCGCGACTACTCGCTTCAACAACGAGTCGTCCAGCATTTCTCTGCTGGATCAAGGGTTGACCGTTTTTGCTATGCAAAATGGCCTTCAACCAGACAAGTTCCTCGACTTGATGGTCATGCATCCCCCACAGATCTTGGAGGAAGCTCTGAACGCTTCGGACAAATTCATCCGAGCTGAAGAGTGGAACAAGGCAAAATCCCACCCTCAAACGGGGGCTGGGAAACAAAAACAACATACTTCGTCTGAAGGCCAAGGCCAGAAGACGAAGGGCAAGGCGAAAGCCTCGAACAAACTTTGGCCAACGAGCCGAAGAAGGAAAAATCTGCACCTTATTTGGGCAGATATGAATCCTACACTCCGCTCGCCCTCCCACGCGCTAAAATCTATAGCGTGACGAAGGGGGAGCAGAGTTACCGAAAGCCGAGACCACTTCCACAGTGGTATCAGCAAAAACATAAAAATCAATGGTGTGAGTTCCACGAGTCACCGGGACATAACACCGAAAAATGTATCCAACTAAAGGACCAAATTGAAGATATGGTCCGGAAGGGATATTTGAAAAAATATATCGCGGATCACCGCGAGAAAAAAGAAGCTGAGAAGTCTGAGAAGGACCCTCGGCAAGAAATCGACTTTCCCCGGAAGAACAGCAAAGCTTCGGAGGAAAAATTTCCCCCGATCCTTGTCATTTATGGGGGGATGTTGTAGGGAATATTTCAAGCCATCCTACACTTGAACCCACTGTGATCATACACTTAAGCATGGTGGCGTCCAAAGGGAACGAAGCTAGAGCAAAAGAGTCGCCAACAAGTTTTAGGAACTTGTAAACCGTTCACAGGGTGAAGGTTACACCCCTTAACGATCCATGAGATCGTCAACTCCAATAGGTCTGGAACCATGACTGGTGTTCAGGGATGAAGGTACAAATCCAATCTAAAAGAGAAAGAACCTGCCCTAATAATAGGCCTCTACTTTATTCTTCTCGTATTCATGTGCGCTTTTTGACTAACATGCAATCAACAGATTAACCCTAAACCTGTTTATCTATGTTGGTTGAATTTAATGCACAAATAAAACTATTATTGGCGATCACTTGAATTATAATCATATTAGCCCTAAACAAGATTATTAATTATCTTATTAAGCGTGATTACAAGTACAAATTCCCTTTAAACATGCATAAAAGGTGTGATCAAGCAATAACAATAATAAGCATCAAGCAACATAATAATCACAATCATCATAATTATAAAAACAATAATTATAACAATAATAATCATGTTAACGCTAAAGCATAATAATAGCAAGATCCTAGGCATGATACTAACAAGATTAATAACAAATCCTAGCATGTCACTAAACATCAAAGATCAAAGCTTTATCCCTAGCATGATACTAACATGCTATTAGGAAAGAAAATAGGAAGCATTCTTTTAATCATACTTGATTAGAAATTACCCTAAACATGATACTAGGAAGCAATAAAACATCCTAAACATGATACTAGGAATCAACAAAACAATCTAAGCATGATTTCTATAACAAAAGATCAATAAAGCAATTAAATTACTTACTTCGATTCCTCGTATCTCTTTCTAATAACAAAATACACACGTTAGTAACTTCAAGGAAAAGTAATAAATCAAACAATTAAATTAAATAATGGAAATAAAGATTTGGGACCAAACCCTCAGAAATTATAACCTTTCACGTCTAGGACGAAGGCAACTTCGAACTTGGCTAGGTGTGTCTAGTGCTAATGAATGTGGAATTTTGTTTGTGAAATGTTGGTTTAGAAAGAGAGAGAGAGTATCAAGAAATTCTTGATGAGAGTTGGTGATTGAAAAAGGGAGGTTTAAGGACGCTATTTATGATGAAAACAGTCCGGATATGATAAAAAAGGAATCGGAGTTCGAAAAGGAATAAAACACGACGCTGTCGCAGCAATAACCTCTGTCGCCACGTGACAGAGTGCAGCGCCGCGCGACAATCCTGTCGTCCGGCGCTGCAAGACAGTTTTTGCAGATTTTGTTTTTATCATATCTTTTGATCCACAAGTCCAAATAAGACATATAATATGTCTTTGGAAAGATCTTGAAGTCTACTTTGCAACCAAATTAGAATCAGATTAAAATCTTTTGTAGATAAAAAGATATGGCCGAAATAGTGGAAGGGTTTCAGTATTGGATAGAGTTTCGTATTCCATTCATATCTTTTTCGTTATAGCTCGGAATTAATAATATAATATATCATTGGAAAGATAATTTCAAGATTTATCCAACCATATAAGATTTGGATAAAGATTATGAGGCACAAAAATAATATCTGACTGTCTTTTCAAGCCCCATCCAACTACACTATTATTGGACCCATATCATGGACCAAAATAAATTGGAATGCACGTTTTTCACAAATAGGGTAAGAAAAGAAATATTTTCAAACAAAAAGAAGAGATATTTTAATAAAAACACATCCTCATCACTAGACTTTCCACACTTTCAACTCGTTCGATAATCAAATGACGTGAAAGGTATTCATCACTGGGTTTGGTTTTGGGGAGACACATTTGGGTGTCTACAGATGTGTTCTCGAAAGGAGCACAAACGTCACCTATGGGCTCTGACCCACCAGGTGAACAACGCCGACATTCAACCTCCTCAGTCGTCGGTGCCGAGCATGACGTTCTCAGCCGCCGACTGCCGGGGGGTGACGTTCTCTCACGAGGATCCTCTAGTGATTGTTGCTACAATCGCCAACCACGACGTCTCTAGGACTCTCGTGGACGGAGGCAGCGGAGCGAACATTTTATTCCGAAAGGCCTATAACCAGATTAAGCTAAAGCCCAAGCATCTCACGCCGGTACCCTACCCGGTATGTGGGTTCAACGGAGCTTCAACTTATCCCGATGGGAAGGTCCTTCAACCTGTCACCATCGGCTGTGAAGAAGCATCCAGGAACGTCATGGCCGAATTTTTGGTCATTGATGCTCCTTCAGTGTACAACGTGATCATGGGGAGACCCTTGATTCACGAGATTCAGGGGGTAGTCTCCACATACCATCAGATGATGATATACGTTTCAGACGCCGGCTACCCCGAAAGTGTAGGAGATTATAGGTACTAAATTGCGGAAAATATATGAATCATATTCATAAAGCACCTAAACCAAGGATCTCATGCATAACACATAAAGAAGTAAGAATTATACCTTTGAAGCGTGATTCCACAAGTGATCGAACAAGAACAATAAGGAGAACAAGAACCCCACGTGTGATTCTTGTACTTAGTCCACGAGCACGGATTAAACCTCCACTAATGCTAGTTAGTTGTGACTGAACACTTCAACCAGCCTTCAACGGAGATTTGAGCCACGAACACACCACAACACCACCCACGTGCCACCCGGGGAGGAGGGCCGTACGGACAGGGAGGAGAGAGAGAGGGCCGAGTAGAGAGAGAGAGAGTTAGGGTTTTGGGTAGCTTGGTTGCTTGTGTGACAATTCACTGTATGTCAATTGTTATGTCATGCAACCCTAGGCATAGTTTATATTTATAGATCATATCTAGAAATAAAACCATGTCAAGTCCAAAACCCATTAGACTCTTCTAACTATCCAAGCCCAATTATCAACATGGTATGTCATGAACTCATGAGGCCCAATAATGGGCCTCTAACTTGTTTAACCCAATACTCTTATGTGTGACCTTGTAGGATCCACTCTATAAGGCTTCGGGCCATTAAGCTAGCCCAAAGATCAATTGTCATATCTAGCACCAAACATTGACGACCCTATAGAATGAACTAATTATCTCCATAATCGTGATCCTTGGTATATCTAGTAATTGCACTTATCGAAGACATAACTCCTTCAATCTCCCACTTGTCTGAGACAAGTGCGCAATATTCAAATTCCTTAAGTCAATGTGTGTCAATTTGATAATATGATTGCATCTCATGTCGTGATCATATTAGAATACAAATCTTTTCTTGAAATACTGAGTTAGATTCACAAAACAAATGATTACTATGTAATGCATTTGAGCACGGCCATGAATTTTCTGAATTCTCCCTCTTCAAGGGGCCAAGACACATTCCTAATTAAATAGGTAGACTCTATCCAATCTTGTGGCAACCAAAGCTCCCACTCAACTCATCAAGCAACAGGGAAACACCCTTTATAATCCCCAGTTACGGCTGGACGTTTGAGTGTACCACAGTTAAATCAATCATTGAATGGAATCAGTGTTCCACTCATGTCAAAGGAATCCGCTAATATATCTGGAAGTTCTATACTTGAACTTCAAAGTAGGTCTATAGTTCGATCATGCATCATTCATGCATATCCATGTGATTGACCGAGCATCATCACTATGCTCCTATAGCCCATGAAACTGCACTATCCAATCAATCTTACATGCTAGTCCAATTTAAGAAATCATTTATTTCCAGTTTAATGATTCTAAACTAGGAACTCAAATAATATATGGATTTTGTTCACCTGTGGGGTTTCATTCACCAGGTCATCAACCTGATGAGCCCATCAATCCATAATTATTTTGGACATTTTATTTAACATCGAAAAACCATAATTAAATAAGAGAAATAATAAAAATTTCTGATTAAACATAATTCTGCAAATGAATGTATTACATATGTAACTTATTTTTCTCCAAAAACAAATACAACTTCTAATTACATCATTTGCCTCAATCCAGATTCATTAGCATGTTTCTCATGCTTTGGAAGTGGAAGGGGTTTAGTAAGGGGATTAACGATATTCTCATCCGTATGAATTTTGCACATCTTGACATCTCCTCTGTCAACGATCTCTCGAATGAGGTGATACTTCCTCTCTACATGTTTGGATTTGAAGTGTGACCTAGGCTCCTTTGATTGAGCAATGGTGCCATTGTTATCACAAAACAACTCGATTCCCTTTTGAGCACTTGGTATGATATCCAGCTCGGTTAGGAACTTCTTAATCCAAACTGCTTCCTTAGCTGCTTCAACAGCAGCTAAATACTCTGATTCTGTCATAGAGTCTGCGACAGTGCTTTGCTTCGAACTCTTCCAGCTCACTGCTCCTCCATTCAGACAGAAAATGTATCCACATTGTGATCTGAAATCATCTCTGTCTGTTTGGAAACTCGCATCTGTATAACCTTTGACAACCAACTTATCTTCGCCACCATATACTAGAAACATTCCTTTAGTCCTTCTCAAGTACTTAAGGATGTTCTTGGCAGCTGTCCAGTGTGCTTCTTCTGGATTTGCCAAAAACCTACTACACATACTCAGAGCATATGCAACATCCAGCCTTGTACATATCATGGCATATATGATTGACCCTATTGCCGAAGCATAAGGTTTATCAACAATACGTCTCATCTCTTCTGGCGTGCTAGGGCATTGAGATTTACTGAGTGTAGTGCCATGAGACATGGGGAGAAATCCTCTCTTAGAGTCTTTCATGGAATACCTATCAAGAACCTTATCAATATAAGTCTCTTGACTCAATCCAATCATCCTTCGAGATCTGTCTCGATGGATCTTGATCCCCAATATGTATTCAGCCTCACCTAAGTCCTTCATGGAAAAACAACTCTTTAACCATTCCTTGACTGACTCAAGCATTGGTATGTCATTTCCCATGAGTAGTATGTCATCTACGTACAAGACTAAGAAAACAGTGCTGCTCCCACTAGACTTCTTGTATACACAAGGTTCCTCTTCACTTTTGACAAAATCAAACTGTTTGATTGCTTTATCAAAACGAAGATTCCAACTCCTGGACGCTTGCTTCAATCCATAAATGGAATCTGAAGTTTGCATACCTTTCTAGGATTTTCTGGATCTTCAAAACCCTCAGGTTGTATCATATACACTTCCTCCGTCAAGAACCCATTCAAGAAGGCGGTTTTGACATCCATCTGCCAAATTTCGTAATTGAAAAATGCAGCAATCGCTAGAAGGATCCGAATGGACTTAAGCATAGCTACTGGGGAAAAGGTTTCATCATAGTCAATACCATGAATCTGTCTGTACCCTTTTGCAACCAGTCTTGCTTTATAGATGTAGGCATTTCTATCCTTGTCTGTTTTAATCTTGTAAACCCATTTGCAACCAATAGGTTTTACCCCATTAGGCAAGTCAACTAGGGTCCACACTTCATTTTCACATATTGGTTCCATTTCGGACTTCATGGCCTCAAGCCATTTATCTGAGTTGGGGCTCGCCAAAGCTTGTTTGTAGGTTGTAGGTTCCTCATTCTCCAGTAAGAAGAATTTAGAATCCTCAGTTATCAGAA
Organism: Chenopodium album; assembly: GCF_948465745.1. NCBI lineage: Eukaryota > Viridiplantae > Streptophyta > Magnoliopsida > Caryophyllales > Amaranthaceae > Chenopodium > Chenopodium album. The sequence continues at coordinate 54,827,327 of NC_137845.1, read as the reverse complement.
CCTCAACAAACTGTTTGTTTCTGATTCTGGCAGACCTACGTGAGGTAGGAGCAACAATAGAAATATTCTCTCCAACTCCTTGAAGATTTTCGCATGAATTAGATTCAAGTGGGACGATAGGAGTCTCGCTAGTCGAATTAGCTTGCTCCGACGCATGATTAATCGACTCATGCGCCCTCGCCTTTGATGTGGTGTTATCCACATCCATTTGTTGCTCGTCTCGAATTTCTTCGAGAACCACTTTACTCCCACTTGGCTTTCTAGAGAGGAATTCCTTTTCTAGAAAGACACTATCGCGAGCAACAAACACTTTGTTATCTTCGCGATTGTAGAAGTAATACCCCTTTGTTTCTTTTGGATAGCCCACAAAGAAACACTTGTCTGATTTAGGGTATAGTTTATCGCCTTGTAAACGTTTTACATAAGCTTCACATCCCCAAATCTTGAGATAAGACAACTTTGGAACTCTTCCAGTCCATAACTCATATGGTGTCCTCTCAACTGCTTTGGACGGGCTTCTGTTTAGTACTCTGGTAGCTGCTTCTAATGCATATCCCAAAAATGATATGTGAAGATCAGTAAAGCTCATCATGGACCGAACCATATCTAGTAAGGTCCTATTCCTCCTTTCTGACATACCATTCAACTGTGGCGTTCCTGGAGGAGTTAACTATGAAAGTATCCCACAATTTATTAGATGTTCATCAAATTCTTGGGTCAAATATTCACCACCACGATCAGATCGCAGTGCTTTAATTGTCTTCCCAAGTTGATTTTGTACTTCATTTTGGAATTCTTTGAACTTTTCAAAGGCTTCCGACTTATTCTTCATTAAGTAAATATAACCATATCTACTTAAATCATCAGTAAAAGTAATGAAGTAATTAAATCCACCCCTTGCTTTTGAACTCATTGGTCCATACACATCTATATGTATGAGTCCCAAAAGGTCACTAGCTCTTTCACCTATACCCGTGAAGGGTGACTTAGTCATTTTCCCAAGCAAGCATGACTCACAATTTTCAAATGATTCATAATCAAAAGAAGAGAGGAGTCCATCCTTATGTAATTTCTAGATGCGCTTTTGGTTAATGTGACCAAGTCTACAATGCCATAGGTAAGTTGGGTTTGAACCATCTGTTCTTTACTTTTTATGATCAATGCTGTAGACATGAGTTGTATATTCTAAGACATACAAACCATTAATTAACTTTGCGTTAGCATATAACATATTTTCTTTAGAAATAAAACAACATTTGTCTCTTATTTCAAAAGAAAAACCTTCAGTATCTAAAACAGGAACTGAAATAATGTTTTTGGTAATAGTTGGAACATAATAACATTTATTAAGAACCAAAATTAAACCAGACGGAAGTCTCAAATGATAATCTCCAATAACAAGTGCAGCAACTGTTGCTCCATTTCCTACTCGGAGTGTGACTTCCCCTTTTGCTAATGCCCTACTCCCTTCTAGGCCCTGCATGTTATTAACAATGTGAGCACCACAACCGGTATTGAATACCCAAGTTGAAGAAGAGGTAAGATTAATTTCTACAACAAAAACATCAAGTAACTCCTTACCTTTTGTTTTCACTGGTGTATAATGGGGACACCCTAGTGTAGGGCGAAGCCAATCGCCACAATAGAAGCATTCGCTTTGTTTCCTTTTGAGGTACTCCTCAGCACGGTTGAGTAAAAGGTTGACTAATGTCACTGTCGAGCCCTCATAATTATGAGTAAGCCTGACTATATCAAAACCATCGTGGAGTGAGTGCAAGATTATGTCATGTGCGGAGTCATTATCAAATGGTTTTCCAAGGACGTCCATCTGATTGAATAAATCAATCAGTTCATTGACATGGGTCCTTACTGACTGACCAGGCATGAGCTTCTTAGCCATTATCTTACAATGAACATTGTAAGCCTCATACCTTATGCTGTCAGTCCAGGAATAGTAAATCTGAGGGATCGAATTAACGACCTCTCTTACATTGTAGTCGTTGAAGTTTCCTCCTCCACTTCCTAATGCCCCAATGCCACCTCGACAGATGGCACGAAGACATTCACACAAGTTGGTTAACTCATATTGCCTGAACCTTCTTTTCCAACAATTTGGAATAGATTCTAAAATGAGATTCCTGATTTTCTCTACATTCGAAACAATTTTCGCATGCCTTTCAGGATCATAACCTTCAGTATACTTGCCCTCAACAGGTATGTATAAACGAGATTCAAGCTTTTGTCTTATGAGAACATTTCTTAACTCGTTATCCCATTCCCTGAAGTTTCTGAGATTCAGCCTTAAATTCAGTTTCGTTGGCAAAATAGTGTTGTCATTATAGTTATTCATCTACAAACAAAACAAAACGAGGCAAAATTCAATAATTATGTTTAATAAATTTAAAGTACCATAAGCGATTTTAAAACTGGTACCTTTAAAGCATTTATTCAATTTTAATTGATCCCTATTGAATAAAATGATTCCAAGACCCTTTATTTGTGCAATAATTGACCGGACTTTGACCCTACCATCAACTATTACATTTTCAAGGTGAGTAAACTCTTTACTGATTACAACTCTTTGTAATTCTTGGTTGAATAATTACCCACCACGTGTTTAATTATTACCCTTAGCTTTAAGGTTCTAAACTCTTAGGTAACCTTGTTGAGTATAACCAATCAAAAATGTAAAATTTGTTTTACCCCCACTCCCCTAAGATATAATATGACACCCTACTTTGGCATGACCCATCATAAATATCGAAGGTTTCATCGGGTTTTTGATTGGAAAAGCTACCTCAATATTACCGGGACCTAGATTTATTATGTTGTGATTATTTAGTGAACTCTAGCGCATCATTGATGAGTGTCATTTGTGACACCATTTTATGGTCATGTTCCCTAGATTTTAGGTTAGTTCCTTTAGCATTTTTGTGCTTTTATCTAAGTTTTTGGTATTTTGTGATTTATTTCCTCATTGTGTGTTTTGATAGGTTATTGAGCCATGTTGGATGATAAAAAGATGAACAGAATAAAAGAGCCAATGTCAAATGCGAATGAACATATGCTGAGTTCCTTCGGAGGAACTAGAAGACTGACGCTGACGCAAAGGAACTTACTGGCAGTCCGAGAAATGTCCAGATTCATTGCAGCGTGATATTTGGTTACTTGGAGGATAATTCTTGAATATTTACAGCTAGAAGGAAGATATATTTGATAACAAGAAGATCTTATCATTTAGGAAAAGATTTGGCAAAAGATAGAATTTCACAGATTCTATCTAACTACTTTCCTTATCTTGGATTTATCTTCCATATTTTTAGGGATTTCTCTTGGGGAATAATTCTATCATAATTCTATAAAAACCCCAGAGTTAGTCGTCCAGTAACCATCCATTATTCATTCATATCTCCCTTGTGTTCACGTAGAAAAAAACCACCTAGAGGAACTCGACATGTTTTTCTCCAAAAACCCTTCTTCATTGTTCTGTAACATGAGTGAGTAGTTCTTTATGCTCGGTAGTAGTTAGAGGAGGCCATGTAATCAGTAATTGAGACAATTTATTTTGGTTTTAATGATAATTAATTAATGTTTTGGAATATTCTTGAATTACTGTTTTGTTCACATGAATGATGATTTCTTATAAGTAGGTGCGCAACTATTTGTTCGAGTCTGATTTCTATTGCTAATTAATACTACTAAGTCCGTAATTGCTTGGGAATGTTAATAAAGTAGTAGACAATTATAGAGGAGGACGTTCCACTCTATTAATTGAAAAGTAATTCTTGATCGAGGCCAAATCACGTAAGTTCCGGAGTGTTGTGGTTGTCTTGGCTTGATGTTTTCCTAGTTTCTAATGCTGTCAACACGTTAAATTCCTTGCTCGTAGTATAGGGGTTATTTGTTGGTTAGGGTTAGTGAAAGTTGTACCGAATCTAACCATTAATAAGGGGAAACAGAGGAACTTGTTCCATAACTCAAGTTGTTCCTAAAGGGTTAATTAATGTGTCGATGATTTTACGAAGTTCCATGGCTGGAATCTGATTATCTACTGAGTGTTTTCTCCATTGATTGTTTGTTCTTTAATTATAACTCATTTTATTATTATATCTTTAGTTATTTTAGATTAGATTTCTCATATCAACACCCCTCCAAATCGTGTTACTCTTGTGGAACTTGGATCTGGTGACTTGTTACTTTAGACGTACTTTCCTCGTGGGATCGACTCTTACTTGCCCTAGCTATTTGTTAAGGTGATAAGGTTTAATTTTGTGTGCACTTCGACAACACACCAATCATCAAGCAACATAAATAAAATCTAACATGCATTATCTACTAATGCATAAACATGACATAGTATGGCCCCTTAATCCTAAGAAAACTAATAAAGCAAAAAGCTCCCACTTGAACCTTCATGGATCTCATCCATCTTGCTCCTTTGGGCCTTCACTCCATGGATTTCTTGGATTAACTGCAACCTGTAATACTATTCTATTCTATCTACCACTTAAATAAAATAAAATAAAATTACAAAAATACTTAACGGTACGCAGACCGTATTTAGATTACAAAAATACATCACGATGCGCAGATCGTATTTAGAATCTATGGGCCATACTAGTCTATATAGCAATAAATGACATCATATATTATAGAATGTCATATAATAAATCACTCATCATGCTTTCCTAAACTACAACATTGAATGTTCACAATTAGGAAACATGGCTCCTAAATATCTCGTATTTTAATTAATTACTGTAATTAGATAATATCATATATTATTCATAACCAATTATAAAATATCATATACTTTAATTTAGGTATGAGATAGAATCAAATCTTATTTAATTATGGAAGATAAATCATATTTATTTTCCATGATTATCCTAACTAATTTAGGAGATTCTATCCTAATTACTTGCCAATCACATATTTTAAATCAATTAATATCCTAAAATAATTATGGGATAATCACATTATTTAATCAATTATTATCCAAATAGAATCTTTTTCTCCATAATTATCCTATCTTAACAAAATTAACAACTTTAACTTTGTTAATTATCTTTTCAAAATCAAAACTTATCCTTTAAATTTTTAATTTTGAAAATTGATTTTTATCCAAAATAAAATAATTTTTTTTGAAAAACGTGCCAGCCACCGTGGTGTGGCCAGCCGAAGCCACGGTGGCCGTACACCTTGCGGTGTACCCTGCCCTGCAGCGACGCAAGGACAGCAGCAGCAGCACACGCAACAAGGTGGTGCACTGCTGCGCTGCCCCTTTTCGACCCCTGCCCAGCCCGCCCTCCCTCCTGGACCACCGCTGGTGCGGCAGTCGCCGTGGCTGCGCCACCCAACCGCGGGTGCCGCACCTAAAATTCCTTTTTTTTTTAATTTTAATTTAAAACAAAACATTTTTATTAAAATTAAATTAGTGTGGTCCTTCTAATTTTAAAGTTAAATCATATTCAATTTCAAAATTAGGGTTCTTCATGAATTTAATCCCAATTCAATTTAACTTTTAAATTAAATAATTTGATCATGAAAAATTCATAATTTAACATGAAATCAAATAGATTAAATTCTTTAAACACATAACTTTCGAATTAAATCAAAATCAAAAAACACAAGTTTCACAACTTAGGGTTTATGATTTCGAAATTTTCGAAAAAATAGGGTGGGGGTTCGAATTTTTTTCGAATTAATTAGGGCAATTTTCGGATCAAATTAAGGCTAATATGGAGCAAATTAAACAACTTTTAATGATTCTATATTGTTAAATCACATTTAATATAATAATTGACCCATAATTAAATTATTCTCCCTCCTAATTGAATTAAAATTGTGGATTTTCAAAGAATTAATACTCAATATATGTAATTGCAAGAGGCTAACTAATACCACTGTAGGACATTATAGGTACTAAATTGCGGAAAATATATGAATCATATTCATAAAGCACCTAAACCAAGGATCTCATGCATAACACATAAAGAAGTAAGAATTATACCTTTGAAGCGTGATTCCACAAGTGATCGAACAAGAACAATAAGGAGAACAAGAACCCCACGTGTGATTCCTGTACTTAGTCCACGAGCACGGATTAAACCTCCACTAATGCTAGTTAGTTGTGACTGAACACTTCAACCAGCCTTCAACGGAGATTTGATCCACGAACACACCACAACACCACCCACGCGCCACCCGGGGAGGAGGGCCGTACGGACAGGGAGGAGAGAGAGAGGGCCGAGTAGAGAGAGAGAGAGAGTTAGGGTTTTGGGTAGCTTGGTTGCTTGTGTGACAATTCATTGTATGTCAATTGTTATGTCATGCAACCCTAGGCATAGTTTATATTTATAGATCATATCTAGAAATAAAACCATGTCAAGTCCAAAACCCATTAGACTCTTCTAACTATCCAAGCCCAATTATCAACATGGTATGTCATGAACTCATGAGGCCCAATAATGGGCCTCTAACTTGTTTAACCCAATACTCTTATGTGTGACCTTGTAGGATCCACTCTATAAGGCTTCGGGCCATTAAGCTAGCCCAAAGATCAATTGTCATATCTAGCACCAAACATTGACGACCCTATAGAATGAACTAATTATCTCCATAATCGTGATCCTTGATATATCTAGTAATTGCACTTATCGAAGACATAACTCCTTCAAAAAGAATCGAGGGCAGCCAAAAGGAGGCCCGAAGGTGCAATTACCTCAAGTCATCCACTAGTCGTTCGGAAGACAACGATGATGAGGATGAGGAGGAAAAAGAAAAAGAAAGGGGGCCAAGTATGAAGAAGCTGAAAGGCCTAAGCGCTTCGGCTCAAGGTTCTCTGGCTAAAGTAAAGCGGCCAGAGAAAGAGAAGGCTAGTTCTTCATCTGGGCCTAAAGACTCAGAGAGCAGCCGAAGAAAAAGTCTAGGAAGCCTGCTAGCATTGACAGCAAGCCCGATAGTGAAGAATCTGGCCCCATAGTAATAGATCTAGATCAGCACACTGAAACGGTTGAATTGACCGAAGGGGACGCTGAAAAGTGTGTTACAATCGGGCTGGATCTCGATCCGAAAGTCCGCGTTGAACTCATCCAACTCCTTCAGGACAATCGAGATGTGTTCGCTTTCTCGGCAACTGACATGCCTGGAATTGATCCCAACCTCATCTCTTATAAGCTTAATGTCGACCCCACGTGTCGGCCAATTAAGCAAAAGAAGCGGAATTACTCTACAAGGAAGAACCGAGACATCGCAGCCGAGGTCAAAAATTGCTGGATGCAGGCTTCATCGAACCCTGCCAGTATCCAGATTAGCTGGCAAATGTGGTGATGGTTCATAAGGCAAATGACACCTGGAGAATGTGGGTTGACTTCACGACCCTAAATAGAGCTTGTCCGAAGGACTTTTATCCCTTGCCGAGGATCGATCAGCTGGTCGACTCAACAAGTGGGCATGCTCTGCTTAGTTTCATGGACGCATTCTCGGGGTATCATCAGATCTTCATGCACCCCCGACGAACGAGCTAAGACGGCATTCGTCACTAACGCCGGGGTGTACAATTATAAAATGATGCCCTTCGGATTGAAAAATGCGGGTTCAACATATCAAAGGCTGGTAGATCAGGTTTTCACCGATCAAAAAGGCCGAAACATGGAAGTCTATGTTGACGATTCTATCGTCAAAAGCAAAGAAGAAAAAGGGGGCAGGAAAGGGATGAGCAAATAGCAAAAAAAAAAAAAAAAAAAATGCTAAGTCAAAGTTGGGGAGCTCACTGAGGTCCTCAGCAGAGCCGCGTCTTCTGTTGTTCCTGCTCCTTGTGCTGCAGCAGTTCCAGAGGGCCCTTCACCACTCTCAAAGACTTCAGCTACCCGGGCTACTTCCTTAGCAGTCCTAGCAGCCTCTTCCTCTTCAGGGATAAGTCGGCAAAAAGGGTCTCGATTGTCCCACCAAGGCTTCTGCTTCAGATATTCAGCAGCAGACTCAATCTGGAGCTTGTTTGAGTGAAGATGCAGAGGGCGATCCTTCGGGTCAGTTATTGAAGGAGCGTTGTTCAGTACAGTTCTTTTAGCGCTGATCCCTAAACGCCCGTAGTCGATCTTGACATCAGCCTCATGCAACTCTAAAAAGGGAAATTCAAACAAGCTCAGTATGTTTGTAAAAATACTAAAAACGCTGAAACATAAAAAAGCGATAAAGTTAAAGCCCTCGGCCGCAGCCGAAGAAGCTCACCATCTCGGAATTTTCGGCTGAGGCCGACGGTAGCGAGAAGTGGCTCCTTGAAAGCGTAAAAGGAGTCTGGCAGCCAGTTCTTCGGCACGAACTTTAGCCGGCCCGTCCCCCCAGGATTCTCCTTTTTCCCGAAGAGCTTCAGCTGTTTGTAGTTTGGGTGCCTCTTAGCACCAGGCTCTTCGGGACCAAGATCTTGCATATCCGGGTCCGGTTCAAACAGATATCTGGGGGCCCCGAAATAGTAGGGGTGGTTAGGATCCGAAGGGGCCCTGACCCAGATCCACTGGCCTCGCCAGTCCTTGTCTGAGGAATCGTTCGGCCACATAGTCAGGTATTGCGGGTGACTCTCGATCCGCCACCACCCAGGACCGTGCTGGCCATACCCACTCTGGGAATTCTTTACCAGATGATGCAGCCTGTTAAAGCAGTGTAAGTTTGGCTGAAGGCCGTAGAACTGGCGCACCCAAAGATATGTCATCACCCTTCGGATGCTGACAGGCGTCAATTGGCACAGGGAGACCCTGTACTTTATCAATATATCCCTGACGAAGGGATGCATGGGGAACCGAAGCCCATATTGCAGCTGCTGAGTGTACACTCCCACATATCCTGAGGGTAGACGATGAATTATGTCCGTTGCTACAGGCATTCGGCACTAGTACCCATCCTGCTCCAGAATGCCGTAGAACAGCTCGATCTGTTCAGCGAAATGGTAGGTCTCAGCATTCCTGACCCACCAAGAATATGGGGCATTCTTTATCATTGACAGAATAGCATCAGCATTCTGCCATTCAACGGCCCCGGGGGGCAATTCCCAAAGCGCGACGGCCGGAGGTTCTTCCTGCCTTGAAACGCCTGTCTCCTCCGCTCCACCGGGGGGGGGGGGGGCTGAATTGAGGGGCGTCGCCGGAATTCCTCGTTCCGGGTCGGCTCTGAAATTTTCCCCATTCCAACTGTCTACTCGGTCCCTCGGATGCCGAATTTGCCGAGTTTGCCGGGGTTGTCGGGGCTGACGTACTCTGCCTCTCACCATGACGGAAAGTCAAAGAAAAAAAAGGGGTACTTTGAAATTCGAGGAAAATCAAAGAAAAATTCGAAGAAATTACCTTAGTTCGAGGCGGAATTTACCGATCTACAAGTTGGTAGCAACGAATTTCGGTTTTGAAGTCTTGATCTTGGGGATTCAGTGAAGTTTCGAGTCGGAATCGAGGGTTTTTGCGCGAGTTGGAAGTGTGAATTTGTGAAGAAATGAGGAGGGAGAGTTTAGAAATCCGGTTATATTTCCAGAAATGGGAATTCTAGGAGTCCGCGCCCTTAATCTCTCTTTAATTACTCATTAAGTAACCGTTAAACACACTCCCTCCAAATTAATTACCCATTATCCGTTTAACTTCTTCAATTATTATCTAAATGACAGTTATTTCCTTAATGACTATTTAAAAATTTAAATCTTTTGATTTAATTAAATCATTTACTTCCCTCCATTTTTTATTAAATCCAAACCCGACATGTCATTCTTCCAAATCGGGTGGGGGGGGGCAAGTTGTTTGGGTCCAATTTAGCCTATTTGGGCCCGGTCCATAAATGATCCAATTGCAAGCCCAAGTCAAAGGTTCAACTCTCCAATCCATGCCAAGTCAAAGTCAAGTCAAGGCCCAGTCAACATGGCAAGCCCATTTGGCTTTAGGCCCATTTCTCTCATTGTGAAAAGGTATAAAAGCCATCAATTGTACCATTTTACATTCATTCACATAAGCCTCAAACAATTAATTCTCTTGCATAACTTTCTCTCTCTACACATTGTACTGACTTCGGCATCGGAGGGGCCTTCATCGGCACAACCCCCGAGGCCAGTTTACGTGTGTTTGTTGTGCAGGAAATCCTCGACCCAACGTCAATTGGACTGAGCCCAATCTTCGGCCACTTCAGAAGGACTTAGCCGAAGGTCCCATTGTTTTACCCGAAACAACTATTATTAAACTACCATTATACTACAATTTTTATCAACATTTTAAAAATATAGTTGATAAATTTTGATTAAAATTAAGGATTACAAAAGATATGTTAGATATATGAACCCTTTATTTAAGCACAAAGATACCGGTGAAGCTCTGTGGGTAGAAGGCAGGTATAATCCTCCATAGTATTGGATTCGCAAATGCAATCTCTAAAAAACCAGGAAGACACACGTTTATCAAACATAGTTTAGGATTATATGAACCCTTTATTTTCTTTGTACGTGACTTATCTGCTTTCTACTAGCCCTGATTCTTTAAATCCATGTGTCTGTTGATTCTATGTGAGTTTGCAACTTTGTGGTAAGATTACTAAGCTATTCTTTATAATTTCTTCATTGATTTATAGAGCTAGGTATTTGTGTATTTAAAAAAGTCAAGGAAATTGAATATGTTGTGCTAATAGTTGGGTACATTGATGATGATATAACCATGAATTGACATGATCGTGATTCAATGTAAGCTTGACACTGCATGGAACTTTGGCATATTATCTAAGAAATAGCAAAAGGGAAATGCATGGTTAGAACAATACCATTTGCAATTTGCAAATAGACCCTGAAAGAAATATGTGAAGTTGGAATGTATTTATTTCTATTTTTTAATGCGAATAGAACAATACCATTTGCAATTTCTTTTGTTACAGTATCTGACAGGCTAAAGTCGTAATCACCCAATAAAAAATAATACCTAAATCCACTAACTATGTAGATAGGGAAGAAGGGTCGAACCACAGGGAAACGAGTTAATTTATTCCTAATTAATTAAAATAATCTAGATTATCAAGTAACCAATTTGTTGCTATAAAAAGGGAACTAACTACGAAGATCAAGTTTAGGGAGAAAATCAATAATAAGAAGGCATAGGGTCACAGGTTCACCAATAATTAATATTCCGGGATAAAGCAAAACAATCAATAGTTAACACTGCACAAATAATATGATTAACAGGCTCTCGCAATTTATTAACCAACATGGATCTAACAGGCTCTCGCAATTTATTAGATCTAAGTTCCTATTGAAAATAGCCTTTAATATCAAATTAACATCTACTCGATTCATCAATTCAATATTGCTATACTTTTACAATCAAATCACATCTGCTCGATTCATAATCCAATTGTAAAGAATTAAAACAATTCAATAAGAAATTATCATGCAATATTAATAATCAACAATAACAAATTATCCCTTCATATTAATTATGGATCCCCATAAACCCTAGAATTAAACTACTCAGACATAATTAAAACTAAACTAATCAAAGCAATTAAACAAGTCATAAAGAAACAAAGTAATAAAATTGCTGAAATTAATAAAAATGAGAAATCGTTACCAAAGTAATCGGAATTAAAGAGTTGAGTCAAGAACAAGAGTGAGTTGTAAGAGAGAGTAAACTAGAGAGAGAAATAATCTAAGTAGAGAGAGAAAGTCTAAGAGAAGAGGTATTAAGCAAAAGCATTAAAATCGTACTTAAACAACAATCTAAAATTACTCCTAATTAGAAACTAAGAAATCGCTGAAGATGTCTCCCTAGAAACACGTGCCCGATCAGGCGAAGGGCCGCCCGATCGGGCCCGCCTTTTTCTTCGCACATCTTCTGAACAGCCGCGCCCGATCGAGCCAATGCTCACCCGATCGGGCCCGGCTTCTCCTTGAAGCTTGGAACTTCGATTGGGCTTACTTCTTAGCCCAATCCGGATATCCACCTAAGGTCTTGAATACTCGGTCCAACGCTCGTATTCCACAAGTCGAGCCCTTAATCACCGGCTTGATGACTCTAACCGGCCTTGGGCTTCAAAAACGGTCGTGCTCCTCCAATGTCCGTAGTTGCTACATGAAAACCCGGGAAAATGCTCCAAAAGTGCAATTTCCTACAAAATTCAACCAAAACTACGAAAACACTAGAAAACACCAATTAGTAATAAAAGTGGCTCTAAAGAGCCAAAAACACTACTAATTATGACCAAGGGACGGGGGTAAAATACTATATAAATTAGACACATCAGTATCACAAGTTGGAATAAACTTTAGAATAAACTTTAGAACAATTCTTTTGTTACAGTTTTGACCTGACCCGAATATACTTGACTCAAAATTGACCCGACCCGAACAAACCCGACCCGATATCTGACCCGAAGTTAACCCGAAGCCCAAATCGACCCGACCCATACCCGACCCGAATGTTAGTTGACCCGACTCAGACCCGACTTGAATGACCCATTTGCCAGGTCTATTGATAACTGCTTTTATTGGGGTGTCCAAGTTAACTCTTTCAGGCAAATATTTGCTTGCTCCCTTTATTTTTCTCTTTAGAATTTTTTTTTTCCAAGGAAATGATATATGTAGCCCTTAGGCCTATATATAAGCATTAAATATACTACCTAAAATGGAATTAAGTTGGGAATTCGTTATAAAATCACTCGTAAATCGGTGTAATTAATGTTAATTTAAACTCAATTATTTTTAAAGCTTCTTATACCTAACTCTTAGGCTATGTTTATCATTTTTAGAAAAATATAATGCTATACATAGTTCTAAAGGCTATATATAAGAAGCTAAAAGAGGAAAGTACTACTGTATTAGTGATATATATATTCATTAAATTAATTCCATTGATTTGTGCGTGATTTTGTTATGCAATTCTAAACTAATACGGAGTACCAAATATCAAGGATGTTTCTACAGCGGTCATTTGAAATATGACTACCTTATTATTTTAATGATAAATAATATTAGCGATCCATTTTTTCACACTATAAATTGGACACAATTAGTATTCTAATTTCTAAATGCAAATATAATTTTTGAAAATTTTAGTCCAACATAAAATAAATATTTTTCGAGAAAGTATAAAATAAGAGTAAAAATTATATAATTAACACTAAAAATTTGATAAATTAAAAAAATATTGATAATAATATTTTATAGCAAAAATAGAGTAATATAATTAATTACTTGGATAAAAATATGTTAATTATGAACTATATAATCATTATATATTATGATAGTCATATTTCAAACGACCACTGTAGAATTTTCAAAATATCAAAGGATATTTAATGCTTATTTGTAACCCTAAGGAGTAAGGACTACATATAGCATTACCCTTTTACAAAAAAGGAAAATTTATGTTAGAAATAATTAAGAAAGATAGACCATGCTTTCTCTGCAATACTGGACACACTTTTTAATAGACACAAAATTTAAGAAAAAGATGAGAGTATTAATTTAAGGAATTACAATGATTTTTTTAAAACCATGATATATTTTTTTTAATAAAACATAATGATTTTTTTTTAAAATAAAATTGTAAAAAACGTAATGATTTTTATTTTTTTGGTGTTTTTTATTTTTATTTTTTGGTATTTAGAGAGCCAAATGATTTTTTTTTACACACAATGATATATTAATTGAACAATAATTTACCAAAGAAAAATGAATGTTCATACAAAACAAAATAAATCTATACTACTACGTAATAATATATTAAAAGGCGTTCCTAAAAAGGTCGATGTGCCGCGTAGTTAGTATAAAAACATAAGGATATGGGATTTCGAACCCCCAACCTCTTATAACACATATGACTATTTAACCATCTAAGCCAATATCAACTTATTATTTGTATGGAAAAAAAATCATATAGGTGCAAACCACAAGGTTCAATTAAAAAATAATAAATAAATAAATATTCAAATAATAACTCAATTTTTGTTTGACAATGACAAATGTTGTTTTGAAAAGCCTTTTAAGAAAATTATCAATTGTACTGCTACAACAGTAGCAATCCGGGGCAACGCCCGGGCTTACTCACTAGTTGAATATTAAAAAGCGTTTTCAAATTTGTGTATGTGCCATGTGTATCTTTTCTCACACTAGTACCATGCCACGTCACCAGAGATTCGAACCCAAAACCTTAGGGCTTGTTTGGTATCATTTTTTGTTTTCATTTTCTTATTTTTTTAAAACTAAAAACCAAAAATAGGAAATAAGAAAAAGATGTTTCCACTTTTCTATTGTCAGTTTTCAAAATTATCATGATTTTAATAAGTTTAAATAATTTTTGATTCATTATGTGATATATATAATACACTTTTAAAAAAACAGAAAACAGAAAACCACAGCAATGCCAAATGAATCCTTAATGAATGAAAACAACATGTATTACCATCTTAGTTAGAAATATCAATGTTTTATTAATTCACATTTATATATATAAATATAGATATTAGAATGTAGAATAAAAACATAATAAATCCAAAATAAGTTATTTTTGTCATTGTATTCTAATTTACCACAATATAAAAGTTAACAAGACTTTTAAACCATCTAATATAAAAATGAAACTATTCAAAGTATCACTCGGAGCGAAGCCTGGGTCACACATTAGTTGTAAATTATATGAAAGAATTTTTTTTTTTTTTGACACAAACCAAAAGCTCAGAATATTATTAAGGCATCAAGTTTGCAACATCATTACACAAAGTCTCTTGAATTTCAAGAGGGTACTCTTCAAGCCAAACACGATATATACTCACTAAAATTACAACTTAACTTAGCTATACAATGCGCTACTTCATTGCCCGATCTTTTAACAAAAGAAAAAAATACCCTTCGATAATCTTTCGAGAGCTTCAAGATATCCTTGATCACCATACCAAACTCATTTGAGGAGAAATACCCTTCTTCAAGTGATGAAAAAGTTTGATGTTGTCAGTCTCTAGAACAAAATCTCTAAAGCCTGCTTCCATACCAAAAATAAAGCTTTGCCTCATGCCCTCATTGCCAAAGCTTCGCCAACATCAACTCCAAGATCTCCATGGGAACGCGCACAACAGGCCATCATCACATCGCCCTAGCAGTCACATATAACACCCCCGAACCCAACCTTCTGCTGTCCAGGGAAGGCAGTATCAGCATTGAGCTTATAGAGGCCACTGCAAGGGGCCTTCTACACAGTCTCCAGCAGGATAGTGATTTAAAAAAAAATTGAAGCAATTAACCTTCATAATTCAAACTAATTTATGTTCTTTGTAATGTTTACAATTAAGCATGCATCCTCCTCTCTTCTAGGGTTTCTCCAAAATCTTGGCCGTTTAGGCCGAAAATAGTCTAATATCTTCGGAAATTAGACTATTTTCGACCCTTTTCCCTTAATTTTATTCATTTTTGCTATTTAGGTTACAAAAAATCTACATAAGTAGTGTAGATATTCGTCCGTCTCTTTATGGTGGAGTGTCTCCCTATGGTGGAGTCGTTAGTTTTTGTTAGTTTAGTTGTTTGTTTAGTTGTTTGTTTATTTTCTTTTAGGGTTTGTTTGTGTGTTAGGGTTTATCAAAAAAGTAATATCTTTTGCCCTATTGTCAATTCTTTGGTAAAGATTTGTTCGGGATCGCAACGGTTGTCAAGTTTTCAAATGCGTTCAGGTGAATCAGATGAGAATCATCCTTACGATTACAACAAATCGTTAGACTGTCTCTCCGGAAAGACTATATATTCTAGTGATGTGTGCGAGAGATGTACCACAGTGCAATTAAGATCTTTTCAACGATCGTAGCTTTGATGAAGAAACCCTAATTTAATTCAATTTTATGTATTTGTTAATTTAGATTTCATTTGTAGATGTCGGATGACTTTTTATTAATGAATTGTTTTGTTTAAAATAAAATAAAAAATAAAAATAAAAATAAAAATAAAATAAAATAAAATAAAAAACAATAAAGCGTGCATATTCTTTATAATTATCCATTTATGTTTCATCGTGTTCAACTACATATTCTAAGTTTCCCTAAATACCGTTCTAAGGTCTAACAAAACTCCACTTTTGAATTATTATTGTACGGAGTATATTCTATTATCATAAATCCCTCGAAAATCTCCTTCAATTGTGCTGAATTTCTAACTTCCCTTTAGAATTGCAACGAACCTCTCTTCTAAACTCGACTACTATAAGATAGTTTAAAATGTGAGCGAACTAGTAAAAAAAATTAAAAATCCAGTGAGATAACACAATATTAGATCGAGAGAAAATATCCTACTATTAAGTCAATTGATTAAGAAGAAGGAAAGTTCATAAGAAGAATAATAAGGGTATAATCACTATCCTTTGTTAATTGTTTATATTATACACGCTTGCTTAATTAACGTAGTACAATTTATAGATTATAATTGTGATTTTCATGTTCAATTGATTATTGTTACATGAAGTTTTATGAAAAACTAATTCTTTGGTCTAGATCCTTATGTTAAATGATGAGTGTTACAATTTCTAATCAGTGTTATGTTTTTGTGTTGTTTGTGTTTCCTTAGTTTTACCTGTGCCAAAAAAGGAATACTTGAACGGGGCAATCGGGATTGATCTAGGTGCTACGTACTCATATGTGGGTGTATGGCAAAATGGTGGTGTTAAGATTGTTCCTAATAACAAAGGCAATGGAACCACACCATCCTGCGTCTCTTTCACCAATGGCAACCCCCTCGTTGGTGATTCGGCCAAGGCTCGAATGGGTTCACACCCTACTAGCACCGTCTACGGTCCGTTTAATTTTTGAATGATTTACAAGTATTTTGGTTTGATTCTAAGAGTTATTCGTATTAACACTTTCACTTTATTTAGTACATTGTGGACATTAATTTTCCATTATTCCTTTCTACAATGTGAATATGTGATCATAACATAAATCAAATATTGCATTACAAAGTGTCATAGATAGTTTGATAATAATAGCATTAAATCACTGATACATTGTTAATGTTATGCATCAATATCATAGAGTTTTGCATTCTATATTTTATAGCGTCATATGGATTTTCAATTTAGGCATGTCAACGCAAAATTTATACTGGACTAATTATATATGCCTATATGGTCAATAATACAGAGTAAATTTTATAATTATATAAAGTTGAAAATTTATATATATAAATTGAGAATTTAAGGAAAATTGTATGTGCTACTTTACATGATTTGCACTTTTTTGATCTAGTATTGTTGCTTGTATGTGATGTATAATAGGTGCAAAAAGGCTGATTGGAAGGAAATACAGTGATCCAGTAGTAGGTTTGTACAAGAGATTCTGGCCGTTTAAGGTTGTTAATCATCAGTCGAAGCCTATGATCGCGGTCACCTCCAATGGCGAAGAGGTGCAGTTTTCTGCAGAGGATATCTCTGCCATGGTGCTAAAGAAGTTAAAAGAGAATGCAGAGTCTTATCTTGGCTCGAAAGTCACAAGCGCGGTTATTACTGTTCCGGCAAACTTTAATGTGTCACAAAGGCAGGCAACCAAATCCGCTGGGGAGCTTGCAGGACTTGAGGTTATTCGTCTTATCAATGAGCCAGTTGCAGCTGCAGTCGCGTATGCTTTTAACAGAAAAAAGCAGGACATAAGGTTGTCTGGGCATACTGTTGTGGTGTTTGACTTTGGCGGGGACTGTCTTGATGTGTCAATGGTTAGTATATGCGCGAATAAATTCGAGGTCATGGCTACCAAAGGTGAAGCTTGCATAGGTGGAGATGATATCGACAAAGGACTGTTGGAGCACTTTATGGAAGTGTTTCGAAGGAAGCATGGTAAGAACATGAGTCACAATGCTAGGGCTGTTGCGAGGTTGAGAGCTGCGTGTGAGCGAGCTAAGAGAGTGCTGTCATGGGCTCTTGTGACTACAATCGAAATCGATTGTCTCTTCGAGAACACTGATTTCTACTCTCTTGTAAGTCGTCGACTTCTTGAGAAGTTGAGTATGAATGTGTTCAAAAGGAGTATAGATTGTGTGGCTAAGTGTATGGAAAAATGTAGTACGAAATTGAACGATGTTAACTCTGTTATACTTGTTGGTGGATCGTCTAAGATTCCGAAAGTGCAGCAAATGTTGCAGGACTATTTTAAGGATGTTAAGCTCTTTAAAGACATTAACCCTGATGAAGTAGTTGCTTATGGAGCAACAATCATCTCCGAAATGCTGGCTACAAAGCGAAACGCTATAAGATCTGAGGTGGTTGATTTAGTCCCAACAAGTCTCGGTATTGAGGTTTATGGTGAAAAGATGAGTGTAATGGTTTCAAAGAATGCAAGTTTACCAATCGAGGTGTCTAAGGTGTACACGACTGTCTTCGACAATCAGAAAGCTGCAAGATTCGCGGTGTATGAAGGTGAGAAATATATGATCAAGGATAACAATTTCTTAGGCAAGTTTATTCTCACTGACCTTCCTAAAGCACCTGCAAGAGAGCCTAAGTTCGATGTTACTTTCACTATGAATAGTGCCGGTATCCTGACCATGTCATCCGAGCTTAGAGGTACCATTAATAGAAAAGAAATCACTCTTGCTAGTAGTGAAAGCACGAGTCACGTAATCCAACTCGAAAGGATGGTTGCTGATGCAAAGAGGAATAAGAGTAAGGATGTATCACATGATGTTGTGAAGGTGAACATGTTCAATCATAGCTTAAAGGTGTATGCAAGTGTAACGTTGAAGTGTATTCGTAAGAAGTTGAAGCAGATTCGCTTCCTCAACTGTTTCAATATTCGAGATTGATCGATCAGGGTAGTATAGGAGTCTTCCTTTGATGAACTATATCGATCTGCAGGGTGAATAATAGTTTGGTTAGTTTTCGACATTAGTATTTTCTTTTTTTTTTTTTTTTTTTGTTGATTTTCAATTTGTTTTGTTATATCTTGTAGATTTTTCTCCTTTTGCATTTGTTTGTTTATGTAGGTGTGTTTTTTTGTAGCATGTATCGTTATGCATAGTTGGATAAAAATTTGCTTTGTAAGCAATGATCGAGTAAGGAATCCCTTTATGTTGTTTTCTTTTTTTCAATTTTTTTTCGGAACTTGTTATTATATACTCTCTTCGTTTTTTTTATTTGCATCACTTTGGATTGCACAAAGTTTTAGGAGAGTAATATAATATTGTGAGTGGGTGAATAAATTATTATAATAAAAATAAAATGGGGACCATAAAAGAGAAAGTATGTGAGAGAGGATATATATTTTTATTATTTTAGTGGGGACTTTGGAAAAGAAAGAAATGATAAAATAAGTTAAGTAGGGTTTAAAATAAGAGAGAGAAATAATAAAATATAGTATAAAGTTATCAAATATAAAAG
Organism: Chenopodium album; assembly: GCF_948465745.1. NCBI lineage: Eukaryota > Viridiplantae > Streptophyta > Magnoliopsida > Caryophyllales > Amaranthaceae > Chenopodium > Chenopodium album. Next base: position 54,807,972 of record NC_137845.1, on the reverse strand, counting down.
TGATGCATTAAAAAAAAAAAAAAAAAACAAAACAAAACAGAGGGAGTACTTCATAATGTGGATCAATAGATTGTAGGGAGGTTGTTTTAATCTATAATTGCTCTAATCTTTAAGGATTGATAGCAAGTACTTGTATCATTTTGAAGGTGTTTAAGACCATTACTCATTGTTAGTATCTTTAGACGTTAGTATCTTACTATCTTTAGACTAACGAGGAGTTGCATGTTGGACCAACAGGTGGTCTAAAGGTGCATGCCAATTGGCAGTAAAATTGGTGATTCATTTTAAAATTGATCCAATGTATATCAGAAGAATTGCTCAAAATCTAAAATTTTTTTAGTATAATTAATGACAATTTTACATAGATATTATAATAGGTACGTGGTAATAACAATTTATGTTTATCAAGATTTTTGTGAATGTTAAAAAAGTTTGAGATCTTACACATCGTTAATTTTACTCCAATATTTTTTTTTTTAAAACTTACTTCAATATTTTCAGAGTCGGTGAATCATTACACTTTGTTTTGATAGAAGGAAATGGAAAGGAAAGAAGAGAAGAGAAAGGGAGGGGGAGGGGGACAAACTCCCTTATTTGGGTAAAGGAATGGGGAGAACCGGGAAAGGAAGGGAAAGGAGAGGGAGGGATTCATTTTTCCTCTCTCTTTAATAAGCATAATTCCTTCAAATTTGAAGAGATTTGAAGGGAAAATGGAGTTCACCTCCCCCTCCCTTTCTTTTCCCTTCCCTTCCTCCTGTTTTCCTCCCCTTCATTTCCATCCTTATTTGCTATCCAAACAAAGCGTAAACAAAATTATGATTTTAGATGTTAGGTTATCAAACTTAGTCAAAATAACATTTATGAGACGGTGAGATAGGAGTATGTCTCGTATAGTCTTATTGCAATGTAGCTTCCCAGTTCCTAGACTTCTTATGCAGCTAAAGAGCTCATTAAATTCTACTATTGCGATATTGCTGTGTTAGGTGACATAATACTTCGACAATGTAGAAATATTTTTAAGGAAATATGAATATCATCATTAATAAATCGTCATTGTTACAACAACAACCACAATAATTAATTCTAAGTTAAAATCTACAACATCAATATGAAATTCTTCATCCAATTTACCATGCAACTAGTTGATCAAATTCAGTTACAAGCTTTTGCAAGAGATTGTTGTATTTGTTGTACAACTCCTAGAAATGTAGTGCACAAAGCACACTCTTTTAGTCTTTTTAGCATCAAAAACTAGGAAATGTGTAATCTAAGTTTCTCCTTATCTCCTTGCCAAAAGAACGAATTTACAAAATATATTTGCGAATATTTATTGCCATATCTTCCACAAAAAATAGTTTAGTAGTGAGAACGAAAACACACAAAAGTTATTGCCGAATCTTAAAATCAATTCATAACATACCCAGAGTAAGTGATATACTACTAAAGAAGTACTCTATTAAAAAACTTAAGTACAATCCAACTCGATCAATACACAAGATATCATACCACTTTAAGCTTAGCACACTTTTAGTTACTCATTTCATCATTTCATATACAAGTATCCTCTTGTGTAACTACCACTTTTTAATTATCAACCACTTGATGTTGTGGTGTTGACGAACACGTACTATCATAGTAAATGTATTTTCTATTTTCATATCACATGCTTTCTCCAGTATATTGCAATAACTAGACTTTTTCACCATTCATCACGCTTGTTTGACCGTATATTATGATTTATACGTAAAGTAAAATATAGTCATGTAAGATCTTGTTAGATTCATCTTTCACAATATCAATTTTTTTTATTATTATTATTATTATTTTTATTATAGTTTTTACTCTTATATAATTATAGATATTTGGATCTTTTCTAACGAACGCCCCCGGGGCGTTGGATAAGCATTTAAAATAATATCTAAAGTGGTATTAATTTGGGAAAGCATGACAAAATCACGCGTCGATCGGTGTAATTAATGTTCATTTTAATTTAATCTTTCTACTTTTAGGTAGCTTATTCAACGACCCTGGGGCGTTTGTTAGCTTTTATCTAGATATTTAACATATAAAATGTGCTTTAATTGGGATGTGTAATTTCATCCTTGTTACAATATTCTGAAACGGAGGAAGTATACAATAGTTTTCTAATTTTTTTTTTATTTTACAAGGTGACACTTACCTACTAAAAATTGTGGTAGCACCAAAAATTATCACCAGCATTGATTAGTAATTTATTATCGAACTACCACAAGTACTCTCAATTCACCTCACTAATTCCTCCACATTTGCCTATATAACCTCAGGACCTTTTTCATTCAACTCCCACATTTCAAACTCTCATTTTCTTATAAAATCATAAATTTACATTTCTGAAAAAGGTCTCTCATTAGTCATAATACACACACTATGGCTAACTACGTAGTTTATGTTGTTTTTTTCATGGCATTAGTGGTCGTTACACCACGGGCTACTAAGGCCGCGGTCACTTGTGGGACCGTGGCCACTAGCCTCTCTCCATGTCTTGACTACCTCCAGCGTGGGAGTGGCCAGGGTGCCCCATCTGGTGGTTGTTGCTCCGGAATTAGGTCCCTTAACTCTGCGGCTCAGACCACTCCTGACCGTCAGATGGTTTGCCAGTGTCTCAAATCAGCGGCGAAGGCCATGCCAAATGTCAACCTTGGGTTGGCTTCTTCTATTCCTTCTAAGTGTGGGGTTAACATTCCATACAAGCTTGACCCTTCTACTGATTGCTCCACGTAATTTTCCAAACTCTCTCATTTCTTAAGAAGTTGTTAACTAGTAAATTAAATCCCTTTTCTTTTCTTTTCTTTTTTTTCTTCCATTTAAAAAGGTTTAAATCATCTAAGTTCACTGTTTTTAATCGTGAGATATAAGAAAGGTTAATGTAATAATGTACATTACCTTACATGTACAAATAAAAAAGGGTATTTACATACTACATTATTACTACGTACTACGTAGGACATAATTTGTCAAGGATATTACCCTATTTACACTTGAAAATAAAATGTTATACATAACTCTTAGGGCTACATAAGCATTAAATTTACACTTGAAAATCGTAAAAAGTTAAGAAATCATCAAATTATAAACACTAATAACACTGATTTATACGTGTTTTTGTCATGAATTCCTAATTTTATATAATTTCCAAGAGTATATTTAATGCTAATATATAGCCCTTAGGGCTACATATAACATTACCCTATTTATAATGTGTGTGACAAAAATGATGAAATTAATTACTACTCTTACTCCAAAATAATTAGCTTGATGTTAATTATGTTATAGATGGACTTACATTTATTTTATGTATGCCGTCTAAGACTTACACTTAACTTAATTCTAATGAATTGTGTGCATAAATTCGATGCAGGGTTCACTAATAGAAAGAGGAGCAAGCCAATTAAGGTTCGATCTAAAACTCTAGAAATGTTGCGAAGATGAATAAAGTTGGATTATTGGGGATGGATCGGAGCCAGATTTCGTACCAGAGTAATTAGTTTTTCATTTGAATTATGTATGAGGTATATGTTAAGGTTTAGTTTGATGTATGAGGCTGCTTTGTAGCAAAAATGTATCAGTTAATATATGCTCCGGTCTGACCGGAGTATATATATTTTAAGTATATTGAAATAATCTTAGAAAGCTTACTTTATATGGTGTCTTTTTAAATTTTAAGCTAATTTTTTTTCTTTTTTATTATTTTTTTTTAAATCAATGACTATTACGCGAAGTTAGCCTAATCAATAATCTTTGGCCTGATCAAGTCCTCGCAATCATATTTCCTTAATCATTTGTTTCATCTTAGGGCTTTAAGTATCATCCCAAGATATTACAGTGCAAAAATTAAACTTTCTTTGAGCAAGTTATAAAGTTTGTCAAACTGCACAGAAAAAAACTATGTTATCCACCCAAATTTGTAGATTGACCGTACATGTTGCATTGTGAATTTGTGACAAGCAGTCAAGCATATAGCACAGCCGTAGTGTAAGCCTATTATAGTACAAAGCCAAACACAATACATCGTATGTACGTAGTACTAAACAAATGTAATTGACTCGGGTTTTTCCTTTAATGTTATTAATTGTTATATAAAGTTATACTCAATTGATTTGCTTATGTTACATGGATCTATCAATTAATTTAATATCGAAAAGAACAAGTCTTTTGCTTATGTTATATGGATTAATGTTGAAAAGAATAAGTCTTTTGCCATTTTACTTGGAGCATTCACACCAATGAGGAGAATAATTCTCTCTCTACCCACTTTCTCACTCTACCCACCTATTTCTCCTCAAGAGTAATTTTTTTTTACCACATCAATGCTTTAAAAAAACAAACACCTCACCGCTATCTCTCCTACTATTTCCTATACCCCACCACAATACACATCACCTTTTTTATTTTCGCTATTATTTTTTTAACAATTACTTATACTAACAAAAATTGAATATCAGTTTTCTTGTGGGGCCCGCCATAGCACTGTTCACCTAAAAAACCTCCTCAATCTATGCGCTGAATTAATTCTCCTCATGAGGAGAATAATTTCTTCTCATTAATGTAGGCTATTTGGTTTTTTTTTTTTTCACATCTTTATTTGTTCTCACATACACTTTTCTCCTCATTGGTGTGAATGCTTAGTGGCCGACCTTCAGTAAGGCTTACTGAGGCCTGACCCCTGGTACAGCCCAAAATTTTTTTAGTACAAATAAAGCCCAACCCAAAGAAATGAAACATTAAGGACAAAGCCACATAGTATTGCCGAGTGCTTTATTTTCACCATTGCGCTTTTCAACTGTTGGACTTAGACTCCCAAAATAAATACTACGAGTAGTAGATTAAAGTATTGCTGACCCCACTTAGTACGTGACCCTCAATCCCAGCATATATCACCTTTTAAGTTTCTTATTTGTATTTATTTGTCAAGATCGAACACCTATAAATTAATTTTTTAAAAAAAGGTGTGATATAATAGGCAACTAGACATGTATTTATACTACGTATTACATATATCATGGTATTAATTTTCGTATATTGTAGTATTTTACTTGAATTACATATCAGTTATAAGCCAAATTGTTACAACACTTACAAGTACTAAAACTCTTATATGAACAAGTTAAATATGTCTATCGGTTATATAACAAATAGGTATATCTTTAATTGTTACTCATTATATGTTAACTTTTAGAACTTGTTCACATTTACTTAATTTCAGTTCAGTTCAATTCAATTCAGCTCCAATCAGTTCAGTTCAGTTCAATTCAGCTCCAATCAATTCAGTTCAGTTCAACTCCTAATTTCCCTCTCTCATAAAATATTCATTTTAGCTCAATTCAGTTCAGTTCAGCTCCAGTTAGTTCAGTTCAATTCAGCTCCAATCAGTTCACTTCAGCTCAATTCAGTAAATGTGAATAGACCCTTAATGTTATATAAGTTCAATAAATACATTTATATTTTTTAATCACAATTTTTTTGAGAAAGCTGGAAAATAACACTATTATAACAATGATAAAAGATACTACTTGTCCCCTTCGTATAAAACAAATTTGATAGAATATGTAAACCTTTTATTTAATTCGTACTCCATTATAAGCTAAAGATTAGGAATTAATGTCATAAGCTTAAAAATTTTTGGCCCCTAAAAGAAAATTGTTCAAGATTCGCCACTGTGAATGCTCTTATATTATATCTTATATGGATTAATTTAGAAAAGAACAAGTCTTTTGTTGTACCTCCTCAATTACTATCTAATATGTTTTGAGTATCCAGAATAATTTACAATTTTTATTTTTCTCAAAAGAAAATTTTGTAAAGATACCTATGATTTTTTTTTCTTATTTTATTATTAATTTTTTATCTAGCTCCGTAGTTTTCAACAAAAAATGAACCACACAGACTATAGAATAAAAAATAATCACACATTTATTGACAATTGATGTCCAATAGTCCATTACAAATTCGATATTAGGGTCTGTTCTGATTAACTAAACTGAGCTGAACTGAACTGAATTGAATTGAATTGAATTGAACTGATTAGAGTTGAACTGAACTGAATTGAATATTTTATGAGAGAAGAAAATTAGGAACTGAACTGAACTAAACTGAACTGAAAATAAGCTGAAGACAACTGTCCCTTACTATTAAACAACCCAAAGAAAAAAGGGAATTAAAAAAAAAAAAAAAAAAAAAAACCATACATTTGAAAGAGACGAGTGGGATGAGATTATAATAGATCAAGATCCACCAAAGTATAATCAACTATTTTCTTCTTGCTAAGAAGATTCTATTCTAATCTATAACATGTTGATGTTCTTTTTGTGCTTTGCAAGCATTTTATTTGAGTTGTTTGTCTTTATAATGAAAATTATGTAGTCATCTACATTTGTTTGTATAAGGCAGTGAGTGAATCTTTTTTTAATTATCTTGGTTTATGTTTTTTTAAACTAAAATGACTACTTGGATTGATAATGCATTGGAAGTCGTCGAATTTAATAAGAGAAAGTATATTGAGTTTGTAAAATTTTTTAGATTTGTGTGTTTCTACAGCGAAAATGGTCAGAGTTTGAATTATGAAGCTACAATTCAATTTGTAAAATTCTTCTATTGAGGGTCAATCCGGATTTAGAATTAATTTATCATCTTTACTTTAGAGAGTGAGTGGGATATTAGCCTTGGTGACACTTTACTAGTTGTACCTCATCCACGTATATAGGCATGCTGACTTTAATTTTGGCAATGTTGAAGTTGATTATGATAAAAATATATATAGTATCATGTAAGCATAATTTGGACTTAGTATCTGGTTCATCAGGATCAGTCCTTGTAAATACAAACGATCGTGTTGTTAGGTGGTTGAAATTAGGAGATATAATTGACAACTATGATTTATTTAGTGAAGTTCCATTACTTCAAGCTCGTGATTGGGCTACTTAAGATATTTGAGGTCTTGATTACCAGAGTCTCTCAATTGAAAAGAAAAAAAATGACGAATCTAGCATTATTTATAAGTGAGTTCAAGTAACATAAACAAATTATATAAAAATTATTCATTAATTAACATATTACGTGAAATTAGATATATACATATTTAGAATCTTTTACCAAAATGGCTAATTTAAAAAAAAAAAATTTACTAAAATGTCTAATTGTAAATTTTAATTCTAAAGCTAGTTCAAATATTGACTGGGAAGAAAATTTATTTATTTCTTATTTTCCTTAGAACAAGTTTGGTTCACTTTTTTTTTTTTGGTATTTTTAGGTTTATTTTAATTTATTATTTGGGGTTTTTTTTAGTTGGAAAATTTAAAAGCTATATAGATATATATATGTGAAGTCGCTCATAAAAACCTAATTTCAATATCACCAAAAAAAAAAAAAAAAGTCTTGATCGTATCACAAAAAATAGGAATTTAAAGTAGCATTGTTCTATCAACACAACCGTCAATATATACGAGAATAAGGTAATTTAAAGTTTTTTTTTATCCTTTACATGTTCGTTAATTGTTTGCTCTATGCTAATATCGGATAATTTTTGTTATTAGAAAGTTTTGAACAACTTTTAAAGTGATTTTTTTTAAATTTTGTGTAACTTTATAAAAAAAATTGAGAATTATTGCAAAAATATTATGTTGAATGTTATTTCCCAAATTAATTGATATTTTAAATTATGACTTTATAATTTCCAAAAAAAAAAGCCATAATAATAAACATTAAAAAAATAAAAAAAATAACAAAATTTTAAAAAATCTGGAAAAACAAAGAATGTTGGCAAATTAGAATTTAAAGGCCATATATAATGTACGAAATTGCTGGCCTTTAAATTTTCCAACTTAAAAATTAAAAAAAAAAAATTAAATAAACCTTAAAAACAAAATAAAAAAAATCCAAAAAAGTTAACCTTTTCTGTTCAAAGAAAAATAAGAAATAAATCATTTCTTTTCAAGTCAATGATTACGCGAGTTTCAAAAGTAAAATTTATAATTAGCTGTTTTTTGAAATACTTTTGTTAAATTTGTCATTTTGATAAAAGATCCTATTTAGGGGTATAAATTAACAAATTACGTGAAATCTATATATATATTTATTTATTTATTTATTTATGGGTTCAAATAAGAAGGATATTTTGTGCATAAGGTTTGTATTAAATGCGCATATATTTTGACTTAAATGTGTAAACAACTTAAAAAATAACAAAACCAACGCTTTAAAAAAAAATTCTCTTCCATTTTCAACATCTTATATGCAACTTCTCCTGTCATTGTTAGTACTCATCACTTTCTCTTTCACAGAAAAAACTATGTTTTACATCCATTAAATTTCTCTCTCCTCTTAAAGAAAACCCCCCGAAACCTAGAACTTACCGGAGTTCCGGCGCCGCGCGGCCGATCCTCCAACGGGTTCCTCTTCCATGTTTTAAATTTTTTCTTTAGCTCGTGTTCTAGTGTTGAAGTTGAAGCAGAACTAGGCTCCAACGGGCTTCAAATTTCGCTTAGTGCTAACCTATTCTCGCCGGAAAAGTTCTCAAGTTGATATTGTGAGTTTTTCAGTTTTAAAGTTTAACCGGAAAAGTTCTCAAGTTGATATTGTGAGTTTTTCAGTTTTAAAGTTTAAGCTGCTTTGTAAATTAGGTACTAGAGGGTAACAAGGCCATTTTTTCATTTTGGGTTTAAGGTTTCGTTGACGAAACAAGATTCAATGGCTAGCTCTAACACCGCCGACTATGTGTGATTGGAAAGATCAAGTTGGTAAAGGAAGTTAGAGTTAGGGTTTGTTAGTTTTCTTGCGTTGGGCTTTATTCTCGTGCTTTTAATTTTCTCCTCCCATATTCTGTTTTGTGAAACAAAGACCGGCTTCATCTCTTATTGGTTGTTGTGCCACTAGTGATGTTAGTCGAGTTCGACCTTCAAAGTGAAGGTTGCAATTGGAGACCGGTGATATAGTTGGTTGTTTTCTTGCTTGTTTTATGGCTTTACTTATTTTTCTCGGTTTAATTTTAGTTTTCCCTGCTTTAATGGGTCTTTGCTCTGAGTTTGATGCTCTTGAATTCGGATTTCTTTGTTCTAATCGGGGTTTGTCAAGTTTATTTGTGGATTTCAATGGGTGTGTCCTGCTCATGTTTAGATTTTAGGATATGCGATTTTGGTTTTGTGGGGATTTCACCATTGTTTATGGTTTGGTTTGGTTCATAGGATTGGTTAGGATTTGTCGTTTGTTTGTTGTTTCCTCTTTCGATTTTCTCAGTCGAAAGAGTTTTAGAAGGTTATCCCTTGATGTCCTTTGCTTTAACTTAGTAGTGGATTTTCAATCTATTACTTTGAAAAATACATATCTTGACACTGCTCCCCAAAATGAAATGTTTAGGGGCCCCCGAAATAATATTTTGGAGGTTTATAGTATGTCAATGGTCTCTTTCCTTGAGAAAGGATCAATGATACCCACAGTTAAGGGTACTTGAATGGGTGATTCAATGTGTAATGTTAAGCCCTAACCGCTTTGTTTTCTTGCCCCATTTACTTAATGTCATAGGCACTTGGTGTCCTTTTCAGCTCGTTAATATGTTTGCCAAAATTTTTTTGTTGGTAGTCCTCCAATGCATTCTCCAAGTTCAAAGGAAAGTGAAATACTTAAACAGAATGGTGTGTTCCACGTCGCATGCTCAAAGGAAAATGGCAGATTACTCAAACTAGCAAGATCAAATGTGGAAGTACTTTAATTTAATGTATGCTCATTGTAATAGAGGAGCTATCACTAGTAGAAAAACACAAATGCGCACCGAGGAATTCGCACAATAAGGCGAGATTTAGTATAATAGAAATCGCACCGGTTCAAACCAAATCGGTGCGAAATTACTAAAATGGCACCGGTTCAAACCAGTGGGAATTTTTAAAAAAACCCGACCCCCTTTTTTTCCCCTTTTCCTTCTCTTTCCCCTTTTTGTTTTCATTTTTCGATCTCCCTCTTTATTCCCTCCTCTTTCGAAAACACTCCGCAGCCCCCTCCACCACTGTCGTCACCTGCATCTGAACACCGGCTACCCTCCTTCACCGGCCACCGCAAAGGAGTCCATTGCAATTTCTTTCTCTTTCTCTTTCTCTTTCTGGTTCCCTCCTCTTCATTTCACCCTTCTCTTGAATCCACCACCTTCGTCCATCACAGCTGCCATCTGTGCGCACGGGTACCCCCTCCACCATTGCCGCCACCTGCACCAAAACCCGACCCTTCCACCATTGCCGCGTCCTCCAACGGCCATCGCGAATCCTCTTCCCTCTTCATTTCAGTTTCACATGCAAAGGATAGAGTCGCCCCAACATCCACTACAGCCGTCTGCTCCACCTGCGTACAGCCGCTGTCCTCCGCCCTCCGGCTCTCCTCCCCTTCCACCTCCAATTACGGTGGATATCTTCACCTCTTTCATCTAGGGTTAGTTTTAAATTTGTTAGTCATTTTGAACAATTATTTTCAATTCTATACCTATATTTTATTTTGCATTTTGAACAATTATTGGGCATATGAGTACACTAAAGTTAGCTAGGGTTTCAATATAATTTAACCCCAATTTTTATTGCCAGTTAAATTGTCTGTATTTTAGTAAATAAATTAGTGACATTAATCTAAATTAGTGAAATAATTTAGTGAATAAATTAGTGATTAGCAATGTTAGTTTGATTAGTGAATAAATTACTCTAAATTAGTGAAATAAATTAGCAATTATGGTATAAATTAGTGAAATTACTCTAAATTTTAAATAAATTAGTGATTAGCAATTGTTAGTTCGATTAATGATGTGTTATACTTTAGCAATGTATGTAGGTATTAATTAGTTATTAACTTTCATTTTTTCTTTTGTTTTATTTTTTATTTTATAGATTCATATGTGAAGCACAAGTTTAGCTTGAAAACTACATATTTAGCTCAAGTGGGAAGTTAGAAAGTGTACATCCATTGTACTTGATATATTGGTATGAATTATAATTTTTACTAAGTTATATTTCTTTCTCTTTATCTAGTTAATAAAAGTTTTTTCATGCTATTACAACTTTTGTATTGTTTAATGTTAAATAAATGCAACTATAGAATGTTTGCCTATTGGGCCATATTTGGGTTATATTGGATGAAAATGCGGCCTAAAATTTAGTAAAATGCTCCTTTCATGTGATTTCAAGCATCAGACACCTAAAACTATGTAATATTAACATGTTATGAGAAAAAAAAATGATTGCATTTGATAAGAATGTAGAGAATGGGCAAAGTAGAAATCATATAGGCCTTATTTGGGCCATATTGGATGAAAATAAGACCTAAAACTTAGTAAAATGCTCTTTTCATGTGATTTCAAGCGTTAGACACTTGAAAATATGTAATATTGACATGTTATGAAAAAGAATGAGTTCATTTGATAAGAAATGTAGAAAATGGGCAAAGTTTATTTTTCATAACATGTCAATATTATCTAGTTTTAGGTGTTTAAGGTTTGAAATCATATCAAAAGAGCATTTTAACCAAAAATGGCCCAAATATGGCCTATATGACTTCTATTTCGCCCATTTTCTACATTTCTTATCAAATGAACTACTTATTTCTCATAACATGTCAATATTATCTAGTTTTAGGTGTCTAAGGCTTGAAATCATATCAAAAGAGCATTTTAATAAATTTTTAGACGCATTTTATAAAAAATGGCCCATATATGGCCTATTTGACTTCTACTTTGCCCATTTCCTACATTTCTTATCAAATGAACTATTTATTTTTCATACCATGTCAATATTACCTAGTGTTAGGTGTATAATGCTTGAAATCACATCAAAAGATCATTTTATTAATTTCGGAGTATGTTTCATCCAAAATGACCCAAATAAGGCTTATATGACTTCGAATTAGCCCATTTTCTATATTTCTTATCAAATGAACTCTTTCTTTCTCGTAACATGTTAATGTTACCTAGTTTTAGGAGTCTAAGACTTGAAATCACATCAAAAGAGCATTTTACTAAATTTTAAGACGCATTTTATCAAAAATGGCCCAACTATGGCCTATATGAATTCTACTTTGCCTATTTCCTACATTTCTTATCAAATGGTTTATTTCTAAGCTAAAACACATCATTCATCAAACTAACATTTGCTAAACTAATTTTTCACTAATTTGTTCAAAATTACCCATTGAAACATACAAAAATTCAAGTAAGTAGCAAGATCACTAATTCTCTTAATTAATCACAATTCTCTAATTTATTCACAACTAAGTAGCAAGGTCACTAATTCTCTAATGTATTCACAATTACCCATTAAAACAACTTAAAATTACACATTAAAACATACAAAAATTCAACTAATTAAGTAACAATTTTACTAATCTCTAATATATTCAAAATTACTCATTAAATCAACCTAAAATTACCCATTAAAACATACAAAATTTCAACTAAGTAACAACGTTACTAGCTAATCTATAACTTATTCAAAATTTTCCAATAAACAACCAAAAATTCAGAAAAATTAGGGTAAGATTATATTCAAACCTTAACTTTAATTTGCTTAACAATTGTTCAAAATGCAATTGAAAATAATATAAGTACATATTTCAAAATAATTGTTCAAATTTTAACAAAAAAATTAAAACTTACCCTAGTTGGAGGTGGAAGGGGAGGAGAGATTGAGGGCAGAGGACGACCCTCGGTGGTGGAGGAACCAGGGGCGGTGGCGCGGCAGCTTGAAGCTGGATGGCAGAACCTCAGGGCATGGCTTGAAACGGACGACAGAATCTCAAGGCTTGGAGGAACCCTTCAGGTGGCGGAGTGGTGGAGTGGCCTGTGGCGACCTTTCAGGTGGCGGAGTGGTGGAATGGTGGAGGCGGCTGTGGTGGAGTGGTCCGAAAATGAAAGAGAAAGAAAGGGGAAAGAGAAGGACAGGAGAAAGAGAAGGCAGCTGTGGTGGAGGGTTTTCGAACCTCCGGCAATGCAGGTGGCCGGCGTTGAAGGTGGCGGCTGTGGTGGAGGGAAAAGGGGAATGCAACAGTGGAGGGTTTTCGCCTTTTCGAAAGAGGAGGGAATGCTGAGAAGTGAAATGAAAAGGAAAGAGAAGGAAGAAAGGAAGGGGAGAGATAAGGGCGGGTTTTTTTTTTTGTTGCCACCGGTTTGAACCGGTGGCCTTTATCACATATGGCACCGGTTTTGGTTGAACCGATGCCAATTACCTATACCCCAATCCCGCCCATTTTTATCCCCACCGGTTTTTGAAAACTGGTGGCCATTAAGCGGTGCCTAATTCAATTTTTCTACTAGTGAATAACACTTCAGGTCATTTGATATATTATTTCATTAAAATCAAGCAATAATTAGGTCAGATCAGATCTAAATAAAAATGTTTAGATCAAATATATTAAGCAAAATAAGTTGAACAGAACACAGCCTCAAACCCTCTATTTTTTTTTGGAGAGCCCCCTATCTTTACTGCTCTTATGCCTAAAGGTGTTAAATTACGATCAGACTCTAAACCGAACAGAAAAAACTTAATTTAGATTTCTACTCGTATGGACACAATAATTTAACATGACTCTATTTTAAATCTAGACCCGACCCAATCTGACCTCAACTCTTATTATGCCAATACCTCATACGGTCATACCATGGGTTGTTGCCATGTAACCTATGTTGAAAACTATTGTAATAAATACAAACCAACTATGGTTGGTTGGTTCAATCAAAATTTTTGGCCAATGTCTTGTCATCTTCGCAACCTACAACAGCTCTACTAGTAGTACTCGTACTTAATGTTCATATTACACGTATACGTAATTGCATATTGCTTTCTTTGAGCCTCAAATTCGAATAATGTAGACCATGACATGAAAGTTGATTTAATTTGCTCTCATGTGCAAACTTATTACATGCATGCATGCATTTTTTTTTTTTTTTTATTGTAAAGGAAAAGTTGATCTACAATAATACAATTAAATTTTATATTCAATGAAATCCATATGTTTTTGGACTACAAGTCTAAAATTGACAAAAGAGCATAAGTGTAATATAAAACCCTGGATACAACATGGAAGACCTTACTCTAACAGTCTAACCCCAATTCAATGTATATATACATCGATCTTTATGATGAACAATAATTATGGTATCCTTTAATTATATTAAAAGAGAAAACAAAAGTAGTACGGAGTATTTGGTTTTTTCCCACGTTCTAAATAATTACATACATGACATATCACGATGAACATAATTGTTGATGAGTTTAGAATTGTTCACTTAGAACGTGTATGTTATTTTTTCATAGCCTCCTTTATAGTACTTAAGAAAATTAAAATCATGTACGAACTATAATATTTATGTAATCTTGAAACTTATCGACTGTCATCGTAATAAGTGAATAAAATGAGCAAAGTAATGGAACCTTAATATTAAATTGCGTTCATATTATTAAAAAAAAAAAAAAAAAGTTTCAAGATCTAAATTGGAGCCCTACAAGAGAAATCTAGAGATGGGTAATTAATGGCTCTTGGACAGTTGAGACTTCATGCCATCCCATTAATTACATTTGACAATGACACTGCCGTGGTTTCTTTACTTTTGTTCCTATTTCCTATCAGAATTGAATTGCCTTCAACAACATCGCATTTTCTCAAAACAAGAATTTAAACTTTCAAATATGCTTGTACCCTTAAGAGTTAAGTAATTAATTATGGGTAGTTTTCAACTTTATATTAGTAGGTCCAATTGAGGGAGCATTAAAAATTAATTAACAATTTAATCAACACTATTAATGACATTATGCTCATCAAATAACCCCTTGGAAAAGACCTTGACATGATTAACAATTGATGCCTTGACGGTTACTTTGATCAAACGCTAGGTTACACTTGTCACTTAGCTTGTTTGTTAATTGTATTCCAAAAAATTCAATATGAGTCAAAATTGTTCCAAGGATATATGAAAGATAAGAAAACTTTAGGTTTCTTAATTATTATTCAGAAAAATAATTAAAATACCGTAATAAAAGAAACAAAAGAGTACAATTTATCGCTAAGTATTTGACCAAAAATAAAATCATCCAGTTCCTATAGAGAAAATACAAGTTGATTTTCATGAAAGTGTTTATCTAGTAACATTTTTGTAAATAAGTCAACAATTTTAATTAAATGTGGATCCCAAAAATGTTGATTTATTTACAAAAATGTCATGTTGACTAAGATAGATATTTTGTTGAGTTTATTTATTTTACAGAAATGCCACTAGATAAGCAGTTTTTGTTTATCATGAAGATAAACTACTAGGGTTCCCTCGTTCCTATACATTGGTAGAATGAACTCATCACTGAAAATTATAACAGTACACTAGAAGAGCAGAAGGGCACAGGACTAATTTAAGTAGAGAGCCTGCCCTTTCTTTTTTACAAGTTTGCTTTCTCTATTAATTATGTGAAAAAGTATAATATGTTACATTTCTTAATCATAAAGGTATAATCTTCCAAATTTTATAGTAACTAATTAAGCAATGTTTAAGAGCAAATTAATTCGAAAAAAGAGTCTACGCAACAAATAGAATGGATATCTAAAGCAATAATGTTTCTATTAATAGATAGCTATATAGCTCCATTGATAAGTTAGTAAATATAGGATGTATCATGAGTCACTTGAACACTAATTTAAAGCGTCATCTGTTTTAAAACTTCAACAATTCAACGCTTTTTTGCTTTCTTGTGGTGTAGTAATTCACTAATTCTTGGCTTGTAAAGTATATTGATAATAATTTAAAGTTTTAAAGGTAAAATCCCTCCCTTTCAAATTGAGTAAAACTATACTTCGTATATAATAACTTAATAACTTTCAGAGAAGATTAGCATGGCCCCTGCGCAAGGATGACACGCACAAAAAAAAAAAAAAAAAAAAAAAAAAAACTTAATAAGTGCCAAGGCTAAGCATCATTATCTTAAAATAAATTTATGAAAAGGAATAATAATGAAAGGTATAGCAACTAGAAAGGCTGCCACCAGTTATTTTAATGAATTAGAAGAGGGAAAGAAATGGTAGTATGGTACTAGCCTTTCTAAGTAACGACTTGTTTTCAAACTTTTTTGTAACACTTTTACTTTATTGGCCTTAATTACAGGCAGATTTTCTTTAATTTAAAGAATATAATGAATCATATGAGAAAGTATTGTATGATCAAGTATAAGTAATTACTAATTCGACATCTATACTAATATATTAAAAGGCGTTTATAAAAACGTCCATGCACCACGTAAACTTTTTCAAATTACGTCACATCACTTCACTAACAAATCATGACGCCACGTCAGTTCACAACACTTGTTGACGCCACGTCACCTACCCAACATCGATCACAATATGCCACATCATCACTAAATATAAAAAATATGAAGATAAGAGAATTCAAACTCCAAACCACTTACAGTAAAATTGACTATTTAGCCATCTAAACTAATTATCAA
This sequence comes from Chenopodium album, assembly GCF_948465745.1. Lineage (NCBI taxonomy): Eukaryota > Viridiplantae > Streptophyta > Magnoliopsida > Caryophyllales > Amaranthaceae > Chenopodium > Chenopodium album. The sequence continues at coordinate 54,791,488 of NC_137845.1, read as the reverse complement.
ACATGTTATAAATATGAAAAAGAAATATTATATATATATATATATATATATATATATATATATATATATATATATATATATATATATATATATATATATATATATATATATATATATATATATATATATATATATATATATATATATATATATATATATATATATATATATTAGAAGATAACTCTTAGGAATAGTGTTCTACCAACTATACCCTCAAAAATATGTACAAAAATGTGTATTTACTTTTTTACCCTCATTAATATGTTTACTCTCATTAATATATTTAATTTTTTTTTAATTAAACCTATCATCAATTAATTTAAAGTTTTTTTTTAACAAAAACTTGTAATGCTTTTTTTGTTTTAATAAAAAAATTCTAATGCTTTATACTTCATATGTTATTATTATTTTTTAAAAAGAAAAAAAAATTGTATTTACGAAGAAACTGTTTATTACCAAGAGACTGTCTATTTTTACCCCTTTGTGGTTACTCTTCTTATTTACAATCTTGTCGTCATTTAATTGCAACTATTGTTAAGGTTTATTAGTTTTGAAATCTACACTGTTTGATGGCACATAAACAACATTATGGAATTTGAATGGGATTTATATTAAAATGTGATATTTGAGTAGATGTTATCAAGAGGTATAAAGAACCTTAAAAATCCTAAAATCAAGGGAAATCGATGGTAGGAAAAAAAAATTGGTATTAATTAATTATGGGGAGAATTCAAGAGGAAAAGTATACCTAAGTGAAGAACTTACATTATTAAGTTTTTAGCTACAACGAACATTTCACATTTTAAAACTCACCCAATACTTTGTGGAGTTGGATTGTTTTTATATTGAAAACGCGTATTCCTCACATAACCAAATCGAGAAAAAAGAACTATTGAATCCATATATGATTACTCCTTTTGTTTCTGATTGCAACCTTTTCTCCTTTCATCCGTTTTTGATTAGTTCCAATCTTTTACTAACTCCTTTTTTACTACTTTTTATTATTTCCCTCTCTCACTAATAATTATATATACCTCAACCAACTATATTTTAAACTATAAAATCTCCACTTTAATCCCCATCTTATATTTTTTTTTAGACTAGCTTTGATGTTACAATTTATAAAAAGCGAGCGAAGAAATACTCGCTAATCCATATTATTAGTCTCAAATTTAGGACTGCCTACCCGCTTTCTAATTTCGTATGGAGACCTATTACATGTTCTCAAGACCCTTTACCAAATTATGTTAGTACATACCCAACATAATTTATAAAGAATACTTTAAATGTGTATTATAAGACTTTAAATATATGTAAAGTACTTAACCTGAATACTATAGATTGACTTATAGAGTATCTTGAAAGACAATTGTTCATTAATCTAGTCGTACTTAAAAAGATATTTGACGTTTATGATAGTTAAAATCAATAAAATTAATTTAATCTCCAAGATCATCATATCAGCTCTCAGCTCCCATACCATGATACCAAAAATTGCTACAGTAGAAATTAGAAACATAGAAGCCCAACAAGTAATATTATATTCTAAAAATTGGTAAATCGCGAGAATTGTAAAAAATATCAAGGTCGTTGTAACGTAGATGATCACCATGTATGTTTTAAGTTTTAACGGTAAATGTAAAAAAAGTACACTTGGCATCCAATAACCAATCAATCAAGCAGAAATACAAGCATTTAATAATCAATTAACCAACTACCAACTTGTCCATTTACAATTTTCAACCAATAATAAGACTAAGTTTCATTAGTTCACACTCCCTAGAAATTCTCTATAAATAGACCACTCACATAAGCTTCTAAAACCACCAAGCAAAAGTGCAAAACAAAAGAAAAAAAAAAAAAAAAAAAAAAAACCAACCCCTCAGTACTCTTGCATTCTGTTAATCAAATTAACAAATTACGTAAAACTATAATATGGCTAACTCAACTGTTGTGAAGCTAGCTTGCGCACTTGTAATGTGCATTGTAGTGGCCGCACCACTAGCCGAGGCAGCTGTTACATGCGGCTTGGTTTCTAGCAAAGTTGCCCCGTGCATTCCCTACCTAAAGGGAGGCGCTGCCCCAACGGCGGGTTGCTGCAGTGGGATTAAGGCTCTCAACACAGCAGCTGCCACTGCTGCTGACAAGAAAGTTGCATGTGGTTGCCTGAAAAATGCTGCTGCAGCCATTTCCGGTATCGACTATTCTAAGGCCGCTGGTCTCCCTGGCAAATGTGGTGTTAGCATTCCTTACGCCATTAGCCCCAGCACCAACTGCAACGCGTATGCTTCAATTCTCTCTCTATTATAGTACTCCGTATTTAACTAACGAATCAGATGCAAGATCACTACTTAACAAAAAAAAGAAAAAAAAAATCTACTACCTCCGTTAATTCTTAGTTGCAACAAAGAAATATTTTACTTCTCACAAATAATACATTTTTGTCGCAACTAAAAGTTAACAGAGGTGGTACAATATATTATAAAGGTCCATTATTTATTCTAGATTTCTATTGATGATCTTGTTTATACAATAATCTAATGTCTTTGTTTGAATTTGATTTGTTTTGCAGCATCCACTAAACGGCTAATGTTGTAGCAAAACTAAAAGATGGAGCTACCTAGAAGTGGCCTAAGTAGTATAATAAAAAAAAAAAAAGAGTCGTGACGATATTCGCGTCGATCTTTGGCGAGTCATATCACGTAGATTGTTTAATTTTTCTGTATTGTTGCATGGTACTGTACTTTTAAATTTGTGCTTTTGTTTTCTTTTATAAAAATTCTACTATTTCTATGATCAAATTTCGATTGTGAAATTAAAGATGGTTGTACTTTTTATATTTGAAATGAATGGCTCGATTACTTACCACATTTGTCACAATCTCATTGCAATATAAATGCAATGTTCTTATTTTTTGTACTGTCTTCTTCAACATAATTATAGTCACAAAAATGGTTATGCCTATTAATGGCAATTAAAAGTTGACAATTTAAAATAATCAAATGAATAATTATAAATTTATAAGCTCGAAATGGCCAATATTGACATTAAAATTTGAAGGGAGCTATGAGTACATTAAATTACTTTGAGGAACGTAACACAACGTAAAAGAGAATATTGAGTGATGAAGTGTAAGGTCACGTACCCAAGAATTAAAGAATAAAGTCCTGTTAAACGGCTAAGGAAATAAACATTTTACTTTGCTTGGGGAGTAATATATTCGTACTATAACACACGTCTTCAACACTATCTTCATTCACTCAATTCAAACATGAACTCAATATTGATCTGTACCATTTAACGGATGATGTAATTAATTACATAATGTGATTAAACATTTCAATTAGCACTTACTCAAGTGATCCGTTCCGAAAGAACACAACCTCAATCATTTAATGGCCTGCTAAGACCATGACTTTTGTCATTGATTGGTTTATGTAATCTTGCAATAATCTTACCTTTAACAAAAACGTTAATAATAATAATAATAATAATAATAATAATAATAACTTTATGATCCTACCATGCCCTGAAATTAAATAATATGACTTGCGTTTGATATGATGGCATTTGATAGATAATGTGATAGTGAGTATATGTGAATGTCTAAGTGTTAGAATCCGCCTCTTTTTCTATGTACCCCCTTCCCTTTTCTTGTATTGTCCTTAGGTTTTACCTTCTAAGTCCTTTCCTTTTATTTTCTAGTCTCTAGGGAGTATTATTGTGTTACTGTAGTTCCAGTGTTCACTTGTATTTCTCTATGCAATCAATATAAAGCTCTTTAAGGAGTGATTGGTTATTGAATCATAGCTCCTTACCCCATTGCCATTGCTTTAAGACTTGTGTGTTGTTTTAAGCCTTTATAGATATTGTGCTTACCTTGTTTTAAAGCATCCCCCTCCAAACCAAGAAACCTCCAAAAGACGCCCCATTTCGTCGGTTCCGCTTGTGCCCGCTTTGAAGCATCGGCCGTCACAAACCCCGACTCTGCACCCGTGGTTGACGAGTGCTTCCTTGAGATACCCTTGGTCCGTGTTGCTGCGTGCTCACGAACCTTTCCCGCTTTAGGCTTGCGTCCTTGCCATCAATAGACAAGAGCGCGCCGCACGATCCGGTGTCAGATTATTCGGACCGTGACACTAAGCGATCAACCCAAAATAAAAACTTTCACATGTACTCGATCACTAGCTAGCCATTATGGGTATTAAAAACCAGTCCACTCTCCGGTCCAAGAACCCAATGAAAACCTATACTATACCGGATTGATATTTAAATTTATGCATAAAAAATTAAAAACCTATAATTGATTCATTTCTTCCTTTAATATGTTGGAATATATTTATATTATATGAGATATTTTATGATAAAATGCAAAAAGGCATTAAAAATAATATTTTTGCTTATATTTTTTTTCCATGTATTGTTATAATAAAAAGGACTAATTAAAATGATAAAAAATAAAAATAAAAAAAAAAAGTCTAGAATTGGTCCAAAAATGTTCATCCCTTGCATAGTCGGTCCAATGTTTGGATCTTGAATTAATTTTCTTTTGTATTCAATTCGATTTGAGTTGAGGTGTTAATTCAGTGTTTTTTGGATTTTGGCCAAATCCAATCTGGGATAAAATCTAGTTTAGGAAATGGTTAAGCTAATATATCCAAAGTCTCCTATTACAATCTACCCAAACGAAAGTAATAAAATTTCACATAATTATATTTTATGTTAAAATAAATAATCGAAAATGGCTATCACTTCGATGCCGTCCAAACAATGCAAGTAAAATCAGATTGAACATGGCTGGTAGTAGAACTAGAGTATGGGTCGTCTCTAGACTCGCAGTCTCGCACCGTAACACTGATTGCATACGACGCCGACACTCGTATTATTTCTGTCTATTTTGGCACATTGGCGATTGTATTAATGCCCTTCAAACACAAGGACAAAACTGCCACGGAAACAATTATAAAAATCAACTACATATCAACAATAATGAGTTTTCTTATCTCTTAAAAATTAAGATGTTCCATAATTTCAAATACACCGTATCTTCTCTATGCCTAAATTTATTACTTTCTCTGTTATTTTATAATGACACCGACATGACTATAACCTTTTTTGCATGTCGGTATAAAACTTAGGAAATTTTGTCAACAACGAACTACCAATTAAAGCACGTGTTTTGAAAACAACTACCTATTAAAAAAAAAAATTTAAAAGAACTACCACAAAGTTGTAAAAAGTTTAAGTAGGACTACCACTCTAACAATTTTGGCTAGAATCTCCGACATTTGAGTCTCACTTTTTACCACTTTTTATCTTTATGAAGGGTAATTTAGTCAATTTAGATGGTTATTTTATGAAGTAAAGGTAAAAAATGAAATTTATATGCCGAATATTCTAGTTGGAAATATTAGAGTGGTAGTACTACTTAAACTTTTTACAACTTAGTGGTAGTTCTTTTTTTAAAAAAATTTTAATAGGTGGCTGTATTTAAAACACGCGCTTTAATTGGTAGTTCTTGACAAAATTTCCTAAAACTTATTTGATTAATTTGATTTTATTTGACTTATTTACCATCTTTCTAAAATTGTGTCGTGGATTATGTAGTGACTTAATAAAATGAAGTTTAAGTAACTAATATTTAATTTGTCGAATGATTTATTACTTTAGTGTAGGGTATAACTCCCTAAACCACATTGATGTTCATGTAAAATGTGAGGAGTGGGCGTTGTGGAGATTCACGGGGATTTATGGTTTTCCGGAGGAGGGTAACAAACATAGAACGGGTGCTCTTCTGGAAGGACTAGCAAATAATGATAATATGCCGTGGCTTGTTGGGGGTGACTTCAATTTGATGATGTGGTCTACGGAGAAACAAGGAGGGGCTGATTTTAAATATGCAGAGGCTGCCATTTTGAGGGATGCTCTTACTTATTGTAGATTAGAAGATCTTGGTTACATTGGCTATCCTTTTACTTGGTTCAACAACTAAAGTGGTATGGATAATTTACAGGAGAGATTGGATCGTTTCACGGCCAATATGGAGTGGAAGGAAATGTTTGCAGGGGCCTTTGTGTCTCACCTTGACAAAAGGAAGTCCGATCACTTACCTTTACTTCTTTGTGTCAAAGACCGTGTTCATATAGAGAAAAAGAAAAAAATTCAAAGAATTTTCAGATTTGAAGAAATGTGGTTAAGAGAAGAGTCATGTGTGGATATTATTCGAGAGGCATGGGATGGTGGAGGTGATGTGAAGACTAATTTGCGTACCACAGCGGGAAAACTTGGTTCGTGGAGCAAAGATAAATTTGGTAGTGTTGCTAAGGAGATGAGAACGTTAAAATCCCAGATGTCGAAGCTCATGGAAGAAGATCAAACAGTTGATGTTTCAACTCAGATGAAGGCTATTGATGAGAGGTTAGACGAACTTGAGGAAAGGGAGGAGCTTTATTGGAAGCAACGTAGCAGACAAGAGTGGTAAAAAAACGGTGATAGAAACTCAAAATTCTTCCATGCGAAAGCCAAACAAAGAGTCCAACGCAATAGCATAAAATCCATCTCTGATGAAGCTGGCAATATTTTTAATGAAGAAGAGAAAATTTCAAAGGTTCTTGCTGCTCACTTTGAGAATTTATTCGGCTCCTCATGTCATGTGGATACGGGGCAGATTATAGACCTGGTTGAGGCTCGCGTTTCAGATACAATGGCTACTATGCTTGCTGATCCTTTCAGAGCGGAAGAAGTCACTCAAGCCCTTAAGCAAATGCATCCCACAAAGGCTCCGGGTCCCGACGGTATGTGTGCCCTATTTTATCAGAAATTCTGGAATATTGTTGGTCCAGATATTATTGATTTAGTCTTGGATATTTTGAATAATGGGAGTGAGATTGGGTCGATTAATCAGACTTACATTGTTTTGATTCCCAAGAAAAAAGAGTGTGAGTCTCCTGCAGATTATAGACCTATCAGTTTGTGTAATGTGATATATAAAATTGTGACTAAGGTGCTTGCAAATAGAATGAAAATTGTATTGCCGGATGTTATTCATGAGTCGCAGAGTGGGTTTTTGCCGGGGAGGTTAATTTCTGATAATATCCTTGTTGCGTATGAATGCTTCCATTATTTGCGTAAAAAGAAGAAGGGGAAGACAGGTTTCTTGGGGCTTAAGCTCGATATGAGTAAAGCTTATGATAGAGTTGAATGGTCTTTTTTGGAGAGTATGATGATGAAATTGGGTTTCCCGAGCGGCTATGTGGTAAATGTAATGAAGTGTGTGACCTCTGCCTCCTTTCAAATTCTTGTAAATGGGCAGCCATCGAGACGTTTCTTGCCTTCTAGGGGTTTGCGTCAAGGTGATCCTTTGTCACCATTCTTATTTATTATATGTGCCGAGGGGCTTTCCACCCTTCTTAGGGATGCCGAGAGAAGGAAAATCATCCATGGAGTCAAGATTGGAAAAAGTGTGGACCCGATTTCCCATCTATTTTTTGCGGATGATAGCTTGTTGTTTATTAGAGCCAACGAGGAAGAAGTGGATAATGTGCTTGATATTCTTTTCATCTATGAAATTGCTTCGGGTCAGAAACTGAATATGGAAAAATCGGAAGTCTCCTTTAGCCGAAATGTTGAGCCAGAGAAGAAGATTATGCTTCAGACGAAGTTAACTTTTAAGGCAGTTGAAGGACATGACAAATACCTTGGACTTCCTACTTATCTAGGGAGTTCAAAGAAAAGAATTTTCTCCGTTATTCAGGATCGGGTCTGGAAAAAATTGAAAGGGTGGAAAGGTGGTTACCTCTCTCGGTCGTGAAGTTCTAATTAAATCAATTGCTCAAGCCATCCCCACGTATGCAATGCAGTGTTTCAATTTGCCAGTTAGCATTTTAAAAGAAATTGAGCGTATGTGTCGAAGCTTCTTTTGGGGTCAGAAGAAGGAGGAACATAAGACCTCATGGGTGGCATGGGACAAGTTGATTGTGTCTAAGAAGGAAGGGGGGCTGGGAATGCGTGATTTACTATGCTTTAACAAAGCTATGCTGGAAAAACAAGTTTGGAGGCTACTTACTAATACCAACTCACTGATGGTACGCACTCTGAAGCAAAAATATTTCCCACATACTGATCTAATGGCTGCAAAAGTTACTCCCAATGCAAGCTACACCTGGAAATCGATACTTTCTGCCAGAGATGTTGTGAGGCTTGGTGCGTGTAAGATGGTGGGTTCTGGTAGCTCAATTGATATATGGTGTGATCCTTGGGTTCCCAACTTACCCAATTTCAAGGTCCTGCCAAGACCCCATATTGAACTTGAAAGTCCAAAATTTGTTTATGAGCTGCTCGTGGATGGTGCTTGGAACTACCAGCTGATTGACAACACATTTGTGGAGTGGGAAGCAAGAGAAATTAAGAGAATACCTCTGCCTGCGTTCCCTCAAAGGGACTGTTGGACTTGGCAACTCTCTAAAAATGGTGAGTTCACTGTCAAAAGTGCTTATTTTGCGTTGCTTCAGGCTAACAAAGATGCTGGTGCGTCTGCTTCTTCTACTCCCTGCAATGACATTTGGAAAATGCTGTGGAATGCAAATGTGCCTCCCAAAGTCAAGAATTTTGGCTGGCGTGCACTTCATGGAGGGCTTCCTGTTAGAAACAAGCTGAAATGTAGGGGCATCTGTGATGATGATGTTTGCCCTGTATGTGGTGAGGAGGCAGAAACGGTTATGCATACACTTGTATCATGTCCTGCTGCTAAGAGTATTTGGTATTTTTCCCCTCTGCGCTTGTCTATTGCTGTTGTTAACTCTATTTCTTTCATGTCTTTTTGCATACAAAAACTGAAAGAAAATAAAAAGAGAGAATGGTGGGACATTCTATGGAGTTTGTTGTGGGGGATTTGGCTCAAGAGGAATGCCTGGTGTTTTGAAAGGAAAGCCTTCAACATTGAATCAGTGATACAGAAAGCCGTGAATATTGTGGGTGAATATCATAAAGCTAATGAGGCAAAAGCTACTCCCCTACAGCAAAATATGGTGGCTGAAACAAGCTGGAAGAAACCCCCAGCTGGGGTGTGCAAAATCAACTCTGATGTGGCCTGTTTTAGTGACAAAACTACGGGTATTGGTGGTGTGGCTAGGGATCACTTGGGTGATGTCCTTCTTTCTACGAGCTGGAGGTTGAAGGAGGAGTATGATGTGGACATAGGTGAAGCTCTTGCAGCTAGACACTTGCTCAAAATAACCATTGAAGCTGGCTTTCGAAACATCATATTGGAAACTGATAATCTGAAACTACACCAGCACTTGAAGCACAAAAGGATCCATAATTCCAGATTTGGTCTAATTGTTAAAGATATTCTTATGCTTTCTGACTATTGTAGTAGTTTTGTTTCTTCTCATGTTGGGAGGAAAGGGAATGGGGTAGCTCATAGACTTGCTCAAAGTAGTGTTATGTTTGATGTGATGAGAGTTTGGATGGAAGAGGTGCCGGATTGTGCGCTTTCTGACTATTGTAGTAGTTTTGTTTCTTCTCATGTTGGGAGGAAAGGGAATGGGGTAGCTCATAGACTTGCTCAAAGTAGTGTTATGTTTGATGTGATGAGAGTTTGGATGGAAGAGGTGCCGGATTGTGCATCGGATGCTGTAATTCTTGATGATTTGAGCATATAATAATTCTCCCCATCTTCCTGTCCAAAAAAAAAATGATAATTTGAAACAATCTTAATATAATATTAGGATGGCCTATGCGCGCATCAGCTTTTGTAGAGAAGTTATATTGATGTGTATTTACACTTTTGGTTTGGGCAGTAGACCTGCTAGTTTTAATACGTACTATTTGATTTATGTGTCTATGTGGTGACTTTGTAAAAGTATAAAAAGCCACCAAAATCTTTTATGATAATTATTTTTTGAAACCCACAAAAGTTTGACACTGTTATTTCAAAATCGTTATTAAATAATATTTAATTGATTTGCATCCCTTCATATCTTAAACTATTGTTAGTTTAGAAGTCTTAATTGATTTGCATGATTCAATAATACGTAGTGTGTTTTTCTTCAAATGAATTTTTTTTTGAGCTCTGGTCATACGGAATAATAATATGTGAAATGTTCGTTTTAGCTAAAAATTTAATAATCTAAATTCTTTATTGTTCTACGACCATCTAATATCTATATCTATATCTAATACTAAATCAATAACTACTTAGTTATATTTCTCCTCATAAATTCTCTCCATAATTAATACTCCATACCAGTTTTTTTCCCCATCGATTTCCCTTAATTTTAGAAAATTTTAAGTTCTTTACACCTCTTAAGAACATCTGCTTAAATATAACTATTTAATATGAATTCCATAACGTTATTTATGTGCCATCAAACAATGTACAATTCAAAAGCTAATAAACTTTAACAATAGTGTTGCAATTAAAGGACGACAAGATTGTAAATAAGAAGAGTAACCACGAAGGAGTAAAAATAAACAGTCTCTTGGTAATAAACAGTCTCTTCGTAAATAGATTTTTTTTTCTTTTTAAATAATAATAATAATAACATATAAAGTATAATTTTTATATTAAAAAAAAGGCATTACAAGTTTTTTGCTAAAAACAAACTTTGAATTAATTGATGATTTGTTTAATGAAAAAAATATATTAAACATATTAATGAGAGCCGCAAACATATTAATGAGGGTAAAATAGTAAATACACATTTTTGTACATATTTTGAGGGTATATTTGGTAACACACTATTTTTAAGAGTTATCTTTTACTTTTTATAAAGTAGGGATTTGAATATCAGATCAACCAGCATGTAATGTTTGAGATTCAATGTTCTAATTTATTGATTAAAATTATACGGAGTACCTCTTTTCCTTTTTCTATAAGTTCCGGTTTTGAGCAATAAGTTTGATTATTAATAACTATCTAAAACGTCTAAAACAAACAAAAACAAAATCAATTTAATGATAATAATAATTTAACACTGTTTGATCAACAAAGTTCTCAACAGTAAGTCACTAACTAGTTGGATCTAGCTAAGTAAGCTAACTAGCTAGTAAAGAAATTATCAGATATTCTTTTCCTCTCGTCACTAAATCATTAGAGATATCATAATAGGTAATTTCAACTAAATCTTAGAAACACTTAATTGATGGAAATTCTTTTATTAACTTGATTATGCAAATTTTACATCAAAAGCGTTAGGCCTTGGTAGTAGCCCATAGTACCATGACTTATCGACTAAATGTACTACACCAATGAGCAAGGCAATAGGGCATCCAATTAGCCAATCAAGAAGCAAACGTATTGGTATTTAATAATATTATGGGCCAATGTTCATCTACCAACAACCTACTTGCCCAATTGATTTAAGCATCAACCACAATTTTATGTCCCATGTTTAGTTCACACTTCCTAAACATCTTCTATAAATAGACCACTTCAGTAAACTATCTTATTCATCAAGCAAAAGCAAAACCAAAGACAAAGTCAATACTTCTAAATACCTATTTTCCAAACAAAAAGAAACTTAGTAAGCAAGTATGGCAAGCTCAGCTATTGTCAAGTTAGCTTGTGCACTTGTGATGTGCATTGTGGTGGCTGCACCACTCGCCGAGGCTGCAATAAACTGCGGCATGGTTTCAGGCAAAGTTGGCCCGTGCATTTCCTTCTTGAAGGGAGGTCCCGGTCCATCCGGCCCTTGCTGTGCTGGGATTAAATCTCTCAACCAAGCAGCTGCCTCTGCTGCTGACAAGAAAACAGCATGCATATGCCTGAAAAACGCTGCTCATGCCATTCCCGGTATTAACTACGGAAAGGCCAACAGTCTTCCTGGCATGTGTGGTGTTAGGATTCCCTACTCCATCAGCCCCAACACCAACTGTAACGCGTATGTTATTCTCCCTTGTTCTTTTGCCTATGTTTATTTTCTTAACGTAATCCCTTTGTTCTTTAAAGATTGTCTTATTTCCTTTGACAGTCTCTCTTTATAAAACAATTCTATCTACCCACACAATATAAATAAATGTTATAAAGTGAGGAAATTAGACAAGGCAAACTCTAATGCACCATTCTAATATATAGTTTTATAGCATATAAAAATTAATTACAATTAGTTAGTTAACAATCATCACAACATCGCTATTTGCCCATATTTAGCATATGAACGATATTTAAAACAACGTAACAAACTACGTATTGATGCATTTTTGTAAGTTATATATACGAGTACTAATCATGTTGATTATGAACTTAACATATTTGTTTGAATTGGTTTTTTTCGCAGCATCCACTAAACAACAAACTTAGTAGCAGATCAGAAAGATGGAGGTATGGAGCTACATAGGAGTGGCCCAACAACGAACTCATCTAGTCGAGTATATAATAAAAATTGAGTCCTAATGCGAGCCGATCTACGGCGATTAGTAATTTGTATTTCCTGTTTGATGCATTGTCACTTTTGTATTACCTTACCTTCCTTGTTATAAAATCACTAGTTAACTACTACCACTTATGTAGTATTTACTATATTATGTGCCTCTTCATAGCTCTATTTTCGCTCCATGTTAAAGAGTTACCGCGTATTTGAGTGTAGGAACTTTCCTAATCCTTCCCCCTACTTGATCTCAAAGTGCCTAACCTGCAAACTCGACATGATTAACCTATAAACGATTTTGGTTTGAAAGAACAGTTCATCTTACCTAGCTAAAAAAAATAAAATAAAATAAAATTGTAGTATAAGGATATGTACTGCATGCATTTGGCTCAAAACGAACTTCGAATTTCGAATTTATGATCAAATCTTGTCTATCAACTATGTTGGCTATACGACTGCCTTTCTAATAAAGATGAGATCTAAGAATAACTTCAATTTAATCCATCCGATCCCCTCAATCCCTCATAAATGTAATCTACTCTTTGTTAGACTATTAATTATAATCCTCCAGCTATATATTTGTGCTTATAAAGATCAAGTACAAAGGTGCGGTACTCTACATCTTTCTTAAAAATCAGCATAAGTTAATCGATTTACATAACTTAATCAATTTCTATCCATAAAAATACATTTTTACTTAATATGCCGCATATGAAATATATAACACTATTTTTCAGTAATAGTAAATTACTTTGACGTGAAAGGAAAAACAAATCATTTTAAGTAGTAAAATGTGCATGTTCACCACCATTCTATCAATTATTCAAAAAAGGCACCTTATTTTTAGGGGTTGATCAAGATATTAAAATTAATTTAACTTAAAGCACCAAAATATACTCAACTAAAACAGTGTTTGATAACTTAATACTACTTATGTTTTTGAATTGAGAGCGTAAGTGATAGCTCAAGTGGTTAAAGCTTTTTAAATTTTTTAGCGAGCTTTTGTCTTTTTCATTATCTTTAATTATATTTCATTTATGGCAGACCCCATATTACTCTATTTATACGACGATTAACAATATACTCTCCTACTTATAATTGATAATCTCCTTTATAATACAGAGTATGACAGCAAACAAGAGTGACAAATTCATTAAAACTATCAACTAAAGGATTGGGACCATTTTGTAATGCTGCTTCATCTCGAAGGCATAAATAGTGATAGAACCAATAGGATTACACTTTTGTAATCTATCGTATTCATCATCATCAGTCCACCTACTACAAAATTTCCTATAACTATTCTAACTATTGTGTACCTTTCTTTCTTCTTCTTATTATGTTTTTTAAAAAACGAATGTACATATATTTGCTCAAAGTTGTACATATAGCACGCTCAAAATACTTTGAAAAAAAAAAAAAAAAAGACACAAACCAGATTAAACCAAATTAATGAGGCCATGAACATAAATAACACTAGTCCATCGTTAGAGGACAAACTCAACCAAAAGCTTAACCTGATGGTTAAGGTCCATGATTATGTTTTATACTCTATCACGCCCCCTTACACAAGAGCCCATTGGGCTTAGAAGAGTAGATGCGACATGAGCCCTCTTCATACCCAGAGCTTAATATTCCGCTTTAAAATGGGGGTGCATGAGATTCGAAACCGTGACCTTTGTGTCACGCTGACTCCGATACCATGTTAGAGGATCAACTTAACCAAAAGCTTAAATTGATGGTTGAGGCCCAAAAATATATTATATAACTGATGGCTAAGGCTTAGAAATTTATTTTATACTCTACCATCCATTACGTAAGCTTCATGGTTAAGGGTAGGGGTGAACATGGTTTGGTTTGGTGCGGTTTGAGTCCAAACCAAACCAAACCGCAAAATACAGTTTGGTAGATTTTTCAAACCAAACCAAACCATATTAGTATTGAAACCAAACCAAACCAAACCATAATAATACGGTTTGGTGCGGTTTGGTTAGCGGTTTATGATGAGATGATATTTTTTTTTTCCAAAAATTGTCAACTAAGTAGCCCAAACGGATTAAATAAGTACTACAAAGTTACAATAAAAATAACAAGTGCTAACACATAATAAAAATAATACATAACAATAAAAAATATTCAATATGAGTACTACACTATAGTCATTAATTATAGAGTATTGACCGTATAGTTTTTATCTATTTTCCATGATTTTTTTATTTACTCTTTAATTTTTTTATATATATAATAAAAAAAAAATTATTTAAAAATTATATAAATATTAAAATACGGTTTATTGGTTTACGGTTTGGTTTGGTTTATAATTTTTGCAAAACCAAACCAAACCATAAACCATATTTACAAAAAAATCGAGACCAAACCATAATTTTGCAAACCGTAAACCAAACCAAACCGCTAAAATGCGGTTTGGTCTGGTTTGGTTATGGTTCAGACCAAACTGTGTACAGCCCTAGTTAAGGGTAAAGTACGGTTAATTTCAAGCTCAATTCAAGCTAAGTCAATTGTTAGGTCTTCTTTTGGATTGTGAATTTTTTTTTTTTTTTTTTCAATTCTATTTCTGGACTTTTTAAATCTAAGGGGGCGTTTGGTATAGATATTGTAAATGGAGTGGAAAGAAAACAAATAAAGAGGAAAGGAATTATTTAACACTTACCTTTCTATTTGTTTGGTTTGACCATGGAAAGGAATCACTTAACCATAGCTCCTTTTCTTTTTGTTTGTAGAAGGTAAGGGGTAATTGTCACTTTATGTTTTTGAGAGGTAACAAATAGTGGAAACCATTACCCCTATGTAATAGTAAGTATTACCTAAACCTTCTAACAAAATACTTAGTAATGATAATGGTTTAATTGAATCCATTCTCACCCCAAAAAATACTCTAACCAAACATGCTATAAATTGAAAAAGTGTGCTCAATAATCAGATATTTAATTAAAAGTTGATCAAACCATTATCTCAATTGATCGAATAATTAATTGCATTTATATCTATTTATCAGGAGTCAAATCTTCTCTAAAATGGTAAAACTTGATGAACGACTATAAGTGATTTAACTATAATTAACAATTTTCCTAATAATAGTGTGTTTGGATTGAAGGGAATAGAGGGAAAAAAAAGGGAAGGGAAATGAAGGGAGGGAGTTTCTTTCATTTAGATAAAAAATTAAGGATGAAGAGAATTGGAGGAAAGAAAAATAGAGAGATTAAATTCTAAGAAAATGATCTCTCCAACAATGAAGAGATTGGGATGAAAACCTAGCACTCACCCTTCTTCCTTTCCCTTCCTTTCCTTTCCTTTCCCTCCCCTTCACCCCCCTCCCTACCGTTTCCTTCCCTTAACGGCTTAACATTACCCACACAAAAGGTGAAAATCATTTTCCTTACAAAATGAAGTAATATCATAATATATTTATCCAAAATCCATATATTGCACATATTTTTCCTCACCTTTTAGCCATTTTTTCCCTTCCAGTTTGAATTTTAGCAAACCTTTTACAAATTGATATTAATAGATATTATTAGCCTAAAATGTTTTTTATCAAAACAAACAAAACATACGCGATCAAAACATACATGAATTTCCCTCTACCTCCTACAATAGCACACTTGGCATTTCTTGTTTTTTTTTTTTTTTGAAACAGACAACACACTTGGCATATGTTGAGTGAAGGTGTGGACTTTTCTAGATTATGTATGGAATAAAATAACTATATAAGTTGAAAAAACTTAACAACAAAATCAAACATAAATACTTTGGATCTGAAATTAAAAAAATAGCCCCACAAAAGAATACCATCCCAATAAAGAAGGTGCATGTACAAAGTTAGATAGCTTTCAAAGAAATCATACCACGTTGCTAGTAACGGGTGTAGTAGTAATAGTGTAGGCATTCTCGCACTTATTACATTTCACACCGACACACACTGCTAGTCTGCTGCCTTGTTTTCTAAATAGTTTGGCCGATTTACGACCGAATTATTAGGTTTTAATGCCCTTCAATCATAAGAATGGTATTTTCTCTATTTTTATTTCATGAATCCTATAATAATTGTTTCCAAAATAAATGATACATCATAGGGTTATCATACATGTATTTATAATGTTTATCAAAGATATTATCAGGAAGTACGTACTTAAATAGAGTTGTACTCCGTATATATTTTGTACTCTTTCAGTCGATTTTTATTTTATGTAATTATTTTGTATTTATATGCATCGACATACCAAGTACATTGAAATGATGGACTTTATTTTGTTCATGGATAATTCATAATTAGAGCATAGTAATGTACTCCATACATATTGTAAAATATACTGCATCATAACCTCTTCAGGGGAATCTTCATCATCTCATTGTGATTACATTCTCTTCACTAGAACAAATGGCAAAATATAAAGAGAAGTGAAAATAGTGAAATATAAGTATTTATATACAAGTAAATTTTAAGAAAATAATAATAAAATGGAGCAAAAGTTTAGAATAAAAAATCATGTGGGTTATATCCCAAATTAGAAGGGAAAAAAATTGTACCACCATTATTTTAAAATGAATAAAAATAATTAATTTTGAAACGAAAAGAGTACATCAAAGTCCTATTATATGTAAATAGTATAAGTACTTTTTTTTTTTTTGTGTAAATAAGAAATTAATTTGCTTATGGGCCTAGGCTATTATAAGTATAAATAATAGATGTGCCATTAATAAGGGACTGTCATTCAGAAATCTAACTAGTAACAACTAAGAAGTATAATGAGCATACACTGTACGTGAAAATTTGAGTGTAACTAGCAGCCATCTCTTGTGCTCCGTAATAAGCAAACTTAATTACATGTGTGTGATATGAGTGAGTAAAAAATAGGCAGTATAGTCCTTTAAAATGACATGCACTAAAAAATGGCACAATTTATAAGTTGCTAGCTAGGTCAAGTCCGTCCATGGTACCATTGGCATGACATGACCCATCACGAAAAAAAAAAAGCACGACACAAGCTTGACACAATGTTAAGTGTGTCAAGCAAGGCTATGAATTGAATTGAACCACAAATTTTTTTGGAAAGACAAGATAAAGTACAAAACACGACCATGCGCATCAAAGCACGTTGAAATATAGTTATAATTGGCTTAGTTTCATGTCCTTAAATATGGTAGTTGTTCGGGATGTTCTTGAAGGGATGCCTAAGAAGTGGTTACGAATGCTCCCAAGGAGAGACTTTGGCGACAAGGCTAAAGAAGCGTCCCAATGTTTGATTGTATGCATTACCTAGCAATTTATTGTATGTTAATGGCTTGGGATTTGACCGTCACTCACTATGGGCTTTTGCCTAGTACACTCTCAAAAGTAATAAAAAAAAATTGTGTTTTTTGATCCCAGGATCTTCTGGTATTAGGAGGGAATTTCTAACCACTTGAGCTATCACTCACACTCATAAAAAAATTGTGTGCTTGTGTTTGTTATCGTTATTGCCTTGTGCAAATTAGTGTGTGTTTGTGGTTGGTCTAGATAATGTCTAGACACCATCACGATAACCTCTTGCGTTTGTGGGTGGTCTAGACTATGGCTCATGTAATTGAAAAACATCACGACACTTAGGCACACAAGCATGGTATATCATGATTCGGTGGCTCATGAACTTGGACTACCTTTTGAAAAATTTAAACACCACAGGTAGCTAGATGGTTTGATAATAGAGAGAGCCTGGCCATGTTTACAATTGGCAATAGAGGACAAAAGGAAATTAAATTTCAATCAAGATTAGAAAGCTTTTAAAATTGTATTTTCAATATTCTGTTAGGGTTGTTTCTGAAAATAGAATGTTAACAATTTAGTACACTTCTTCTAAACAACAAAATTTATGCATAACCTTAATCATACAATATCTCAAACACTTGAATAATAAATACATGATTCTTAAATATAGTATGTATATAAAGTTCATCATAAACTGGTAGATTAGTAGCAAAGACAAATTGGGCCCCAAAAAGTTTTCACAAGTATTTATAGTAATAATGGGCTGAGTTTGTTAAAAAAAAAAAAAAAAAAAAAATGAAGACTATCCATCTTCAATGATAGCAATTTTACAAGCCCAAGTACCAAATAAGCATATTTTGGTACCTCATCCATAGATAGTGTCATTGTGGCCAATTTTTCCCTCCCTGATAAATGTGGTGTTAGCATTCCCTAACAAAATTGTTATTTTAAAAGCTTCCTGGTAAATGTGGTGTTAGCATTCCCTACCCTATTAGCATTCCCTACCACATTTTCAATATTCTGTTAGCATTCCCTAACAGAATTGTTTCATTACAATTGTAATCTCTTCTCATCTATTTCATTTGTCCCCCCACAATTGTCTGATTGTCCCATTAGATTGAGTAGGGTCACTCTCCAAGTTTAAGGTTTCGTTGGGTGGAATCCATATGAGGGAAAAAACCTAACGGAAAATAATAATAAGTGTATGATGTGAGTAAAATTGCAATCATTTATAACTACTAACTGTATATTTCCTCTATCCCTTATTTTTTTGTCCCATTGCCAAATTTTGAGTCAAAACTCATAGTGTCGCTCGATGGGATATAATGTCTCATCGGAACATATTTGTTTGTCTTCCTTCCCCCAAAGTCTTGTAACTTTAATGGATATTGATTTGTGCTAATAAAATCCCGTAAAAGGTTAACTTAAAGAACAAACGCCAAAAAGAAAACTAGGATAATTGAGGTAATACAAGCCTTTAGTTTCAATTCAACCAAAATAAACAGCTATCGGGTAGATATTCACCCCTAATTGAATTCAACTACCACTAATCTCTATTAATGGCGGATAATTTACCCAATGGGTAGACAAAGTTATTTCTGGCTCGCGGACCTAGACAGCCAAATAGCCAATAGATGATGAGAACATGTAAGCAGATCTCACCAACGGTTAGAAAATACAGGTACGTGTGCCTGAGGTTGTCACTATTAAGAGGCTTTTAAAAATACTAAAAACTTAAGACCTAAGAAGATGGCTCATTGTACTACAAATCAGCACAATAATTCAATTCAGCATTCAATGATCATCAACTATCAACTAACTACTTCCAACCCCAAAAAATAGGGACATGTTTTTATTTTCCTACACTTCATTCTACGTACTAATTTCCCTATAAATAGCACCAACAATGTAACTCCTAAACCATCAAAAACACATACACTCGCATTCTAATTCGTAATTCTCTAAGCCAACAATCTTCAGTCACTCTTAAAGCAACGAACTTAACCAAAAAAATGGCAAGCTCAGCAGTTTTCAAGTTAGCTTGTGCAGTTTTGATGTGCATGTTAGTGGCTGCACCACATGCTGAGGCTTTAACATGTGGTCAGGTTACTAGCAGCATCGCTCCATGCATGACCTACCTTACAGGAGGTGGCAGCCCATCGTCCTCTTGCTGCGGCGGGGTTAAGACCCTAAACAGCATGGCTTCCACCCCTGCTGACAGGAAAGCTGCTTGCGGTTGCCTAAAGTCTGCTTCTACTGCTATCAAGGGTCTTAATGCCGGCAATGCCGCCTCCCTCCCTGGTAAATGTGGTGTTAGCATTCCATACCCTATTAGCACCTCAACTGACTGCTCTAAGTAAGTTTTTCTCTCTTTCATAGAAATATTTGAAGTTTATAACTGAAGGTCAAGTGGTAAGGGAAAAAAAAAGGTGTTGTAACGATTATATTGAGTACTTAAAGGTTACCACGTACCAAAACTTGGGTAATTAATCATATTGACAAATGACAATGGGTACGTGTCTAACTGTCTAAGAGTATGACTTTGGAGTTTATATCTAGTAGGACTACATGTTGACTTTGTTGAGTAACTATCATGGGTACGTGTTTAAGTATACAACTTTGGTGTTTATATATGGTACGGATACATGTTGAGTAACTGTCATAGGGGTTTTGGGAAAATAGGAAAAGGGTTTTTCTTTGAATAAAAGAACTAATTAATGTCTATATATAAAGTCCAAAGAACAGTTTTTTTTTTCTTTTCTAGCAAATCTATCTAACTTATTTCTTCAACGTTTGATTTTACAGGGTGAACTAAGCGGCCATTTTCAGGCAACAGTGAAGTATCTAGCTACCAATCGTATACGTAGTAGTGTGTATAATAAGACTGAGTCCTGATGAGACTCCTTCATGAGTTTACTTGAGTCCTGATGAGACGTGCCTACGAGTTGCTTGTACTTGCTATGTCATGTATTGTATCTTTGTATTTCTGAGTTCGGTTTTCTAAACATAAATTAGTGCTCTTACTTGATACGAGTAACTGTTATGTGCTGGTTCCTTCTTCTATCCTCCATTTCACCTGTCTTCAAATATCCAATGCATCCGCCTAAGAAACCAAGAAATGATATGTATTGGCTATGACTTATGATAAAACTTTAGAATCACTACAGCAACCATTGACACATCTAATATGATACTTTTACATCTTTAGTGGCGCAACCATGCAAGCAAGAAGCAAACAACCTTTTAATTAAATCAAATTTCCCGAACCATTGATGTGGTGCAACCGTTGTATAAAACTTATAAACAGCTATATACATGCTACATACTTCATCAATAATAGACATCAAGAGAACATGTTAAATCTGGACTAGACACATGCTAGAAAATATACCTTGAAATTTTAAGTAATCGTATTTGCAAAATTGCAAGAACTATAGAGCAACAAAGACTTGATTATTCGTCCAGAAGTTTACAAGGGGAAATATAGCAGTGATTGTGAGAATTAAGAACATGAAAAATGGTTAATATTTGATTCATTTAATTCCATTAAAACAAGTCTAGGAGGTGATAAAGGATTCAGTAAAACAGAAAGGGAAGTAGATGTATCAATTCAATCAATCAATAAGTACAAACCAAGTATTACAACTTTACAAGCAAAACAAGGTTTTAAGTCTTTGACAACAGCATTGTTCCAACTTCCAACCAATGTTCTGTAGTTATAGGAATAACCTCTATTATTTGCACAATAATGGCACATTTGCAATAGGCACTTTACTAAGGAGGTAAAAAAAAACATCAAATGAATGTAAAAACCACTTTTAAATTGGAATTATATATACAAAAAACTAATTATTTATACGAAAATTATTTGCTACACAACCAGAAGATCAGATCAACTTTGCTATTCATTGACACAAAACAAATTTAATTCATGTTGGCGGAAGCAATCATCTAGACATTGGCAATTTGGCATGAGAAAATTGAAGGTGTTAATACACCTAATGGATTCAGGAATAATTTTGAACCAATCACGTGTTGACACGTATCATAGTATCTGTTATAATAGGTCATTTACTCGATGTTGACCGATTTGGCCTCTTGGAGGTAAACTCAAATCAAATGAGAGATTATTAGATAATAATCAAAAGTTGAGATCATTCAAAATTAATCGGTCAAAGTTGAATTATTAAAATGAATTTTTCTATATATATTTTATTATTTCACAAAAAATATTGACACATTTACATCAATTCAAGTCATAAAAGTGATCACACTTGGCATCTCAAACCTCAAAGGTGTCATTTGGTATGACCTAGTTAACTAAAAAATTGGTACCATCTTCTAAGACATTACCAGTTACCACTTGTAAATGGCCTGGTAAGTGGTAACTATTAAACTACAGTAAAATTTAGATGGTAACAATTTTAACAAAATAACAGGTTTGAATCACACATCTCAACATGACTATGTATAAAAGGTTTTTTTTTTTTTTTTTTCACCTTATTTTTATTTATATTAGGAAAAATAACTTAATATCCTTTCAAAATAATTATATTATGATAAGAGTAAATGAGGATTACCATAATTCAGTTGTGCGACTAAAATAAGTTGTAAGAACGTATAATAATTCAGATAAGTAAAAATCGGCTTAATTAATATAATACAATGTGAAAACTTTCACAAGGGCATTTGTCTATAGGATTGGATCATGCCCTATACATCTGCTATTGTGTTTATGTAAGAAATGAACCAATATAAACACTTGCAAAACACTGATTTAAAGATTTTATTCTATATATAAAAAAGTATC
This sequence comes from Chenopodium album, assembly GCF_948465745.1. Taxonomy (NCBI): domain Eukaryota; kingdom Viridiplantae; phylum Streptophyta; class Magnoliopsida; order Caryophyllales; family Amaranthaceae; genus Chenopodium; species Chenopodium album. The sequence continues at coordinate 54,769,044 of NC_137845.1, read as the reverse complement.
CAAGAATTAAATAGTATAGTTCCACAACAAACCCACCTAGGCTTGGTAAGATTGACTTGTACGAGATTTAGACTCGATAAGGCCTTTGTTTTGCACTCAAAACACACTTATATTAAATAATTAAAAATAAATCAATTAAAGCACAAGCCATAGTTCACTTTCCAAAACTCCCAGCTTCAAAACAACACTATAAAATAGAGCCACCTAGAAAGCTCCTTAAGACCTAAACCATCACTTAGCCAAAAAAAAAAAAAAAATCCTCCAACACCCCCCCTACATTCTTTAGCTAATCCTCTCTCCCTCTAAAAGCATTAAACCAATGGCTAGCACAACTCTTCTCAAATTAGTTAGTGCAATTTTCATGTGCATGATGATGGTGGCACCGCATGTTGAGGCAGCCATGAACTGTGGCATGGTGTCCACAAACATCGGCAAATGCATCCCTTACCTAACAGGCAAGGTAATATCACCACCCACTGCTTGTTGCGCCGGCATCAAGACCCTCAACAGCAAAGCTTCGACCCCAACAGACAGGAAGACTGTCTGTGGCTGCCTAAAAACAGCTGCTACTGCATTGAAGACCTTAGACTTCGACAAGGCAGCCGGACTCCCTGGAAGATGTAATGTCATAATTCCCTTTGCCATTAGCCCCAAGACAGACTGCTCCAGGTCTGATTACTAAGTTTAAGATCTCTGTACTTCAACAGAATGATCAATGATTACATCTTTTTGCTAGAATTAGGGCATGAACTGTATATACATCTAAGTTTGTACATTCTATCCTCTGCTTGTCTGATGTTGCAGGGTCAAGTAGAAGGGTGATTTTTCAGCAAAAAGACATATCGAGCTCGTAGCAGGAAGCATGAACAATAAAATAGGGTCTCCAAGACTTCAAGAGACTCCATCTCAACTAGTTTTCTTTACTAATATATCATGCATCTTTGTACCTGATTACTGCTTACATGTTGCTACAATAATACTGCTATCACCAAAGAGATTGTATGCTACTTCTTACTATATAAAAGACTAGTGCCCTTTCTGTCAGCCTAAACATGCAAAAGAATGTGATAGGGATCTTGGTTCAATATGGTTCATCGCTTCGATTTCCATCCTAATAAACAGATGCATTACTCAAAACTCTTCACTTTGATACAAAGAACAGATACATTGTAAACCAAAACATAAAATGGTTGATTTCAATTGTTAAACATATACAGTTCCAAAATTTCAAAGTTCATATATGGATGAGCTACACAATAGCAGGGGTGTAAAAATATTTGTGGCCAGAAATAAGAGACTATGGCGGTAAATCTGGGTTTCAGCAACCTCAGTAGCCTCTTTGACATTAGACTCCGAGCTAAGCATACTAGTATTACATTACAATCTATCTAAAACGGAAATGTACCTTTGTCTAACTCGAGTATGAAGTAGATACATATCGTAACTGAAATTCTATATTCACTGGTTTGCTGGACCATAATTTTGACATTACCATAACAAAAACGAACATAATTCAAAACCTATAAACCTTAGTCCACAGATAACTTAAGTCTATTAGAAGCGGACATCTACACATTGGATAGACTAAGTTTTTTTCCATATAATAAAAGAAAACAATAATAAAAAGAACTTGGAACTTGACATTGATGCAGAAGGTGTATCATCATTTATAATGCATTGAAGTCTTAAAAGACTGAATCATATGAACCAACTGGGACCGCCATAATGTTAGATGCTCTTGCATGTAAAGAAAATGGAATGGTCCAATAAATACTTCACACAGAAAACTTAAGAGACAGATCTCAGTTCATCAGCTACTATATAATAAATTAAATAGAAATTTTCGTTTTAACTATAGTATGTAACAATTGACAGCTGACGGTAAGCAAAACTTTCTAATCTTTGGATAGTACAAACACAAATTTGAAATTTGATTGAAATTGGAATTTTTGAAACTGAAAAAAGTCAAAATTTTAGGGGTTGGATTTGTGTGGGAATGTTTTAAACGGTAATTAGGCCGGCTTAATATTTCAATGTTTTACAATTAATGTATCCAATTTTGACAATAAGCTACTCCCTCAACTTGTAAGATAGTTATATTCACCATTTTGGGCATTCCAATTTGTTGGTTAAGTTTCAATTTCTACATAGATTAATATAAATTGTTTCATACATTTTCAATTCCCTCATACGTACCCATTTTCAATGCAACTATTCCATTTTACCAAAATCTATAGTACACCCAAAGCAACTCTTTCTATTTTCTCCGAATGTCTAAATGTCTTAATACTTGATTTTATATGAGAAATCAAGTCATTATTTTCCACTATCTTATTTACCTTAATAAATGCATATAATCACCAAACGTAATACAGGGGGAGTTCACTATTACTTTTTCATCTCTAGATAGAAACCTCATCTGATCCAAAAAAATCTTATCCAACTTAAATCCTTTTTCTCTAGCGTCATTTTATTTAATACAAATTTTTATATGTGACTCGCTACACCATGTGGTCGGGGTTACTTATTAAATAATTAACCCTTATAAGTAACTCATGGCTGAATAAGTAACCCCTATAGGTAACTCATGACCAATCGAGTAACCCTTGAATAAGTAACCCCACACAGAAAAAGCGCTATTGCTATTTATTCAAATTTCATCGATCAAATCAGGCTATTGTTTTTTATATGTTTATCATTTTCTTTTTGGACAATCATATATATAACCATTAGGGAAAAGATTTCCTACAATAGAATAAAGTTGAAAATTTGGTGATAAAATCACGCACAAATCAGAGTAACTAAAAATTAAAAATCAATAAGGCCTTTAAAGAATATATAAACTAGTGTTTGGCCCGAGCGTTGCTCCGAGTGTTACTTTAAGTATTTTTATCATTATTATTATTAAAGAGCTTGAAAGAATTTTTTATTGTCGAAAATTATAATATTACAATAACAATAATAAATAGTTTTGAATAATTTTGCTTTTATTTCTAATATGTATTTATATATTTATGTGCGTAGATAGAACAACATTAGCTTATAGCTTGGATGGTAATAAGTTGGTCTTCGTTCAATGAGGTCTTGTGTTCAAACCTTATTGGATGCATTTTTGGTTAACCATGACATGAAACAAAAATGTGCTAGGATTACACGTGACATATTGAATGATGACGTGGCATTATGCTGGTGCAAGAATGAGATACACGTGACACATTGACATTTTTAGGAACGCTTTTTAATATATAAGTATAAATTACCTTGTTTTGTTGAAAAAAAACAAGGAAATGTAAAATCATGGAAATTTAGAAATGAAGAGTTTGTTTGGTTGCTTATAAAAATGAAATATGTAATGATTGCAAATTCAAAGGAATTTTCAATGCCTATAAAATGTAGGAATTAAATTACTAAGGCCCCTTGATAACTCAAAATTCTCATAGAGTTGCAAATACCTTGATAACAACCAAACGAATTTGTGCAATTCATAGAAAATTGAATGTATGAATTTAATTCCAATGAAATGCAATTGCCTATATGGAAATAAGATCTCATATTAACCAAACAAGTATATCCTACTTCCACCTCAAGTAAAACCAATTGTTAGAAACTTAGAACTCTTTTATATGTAGAACCAGGATTGTCAACTCTTCACTAAAATAATTAAAAAGATAAAAACTATTCCATATAATTAAAAAGAAAAAACTATGTATAACATTATGCTCATTGACTTTACAAATAATAGCACGAAAATGGACAACAAAAAAACTTGTAACCATATCTAACCCAAATTTATGTCATTAACGACACAAAAACAGCTCCATATCTTCAAGAAATCTATATACAATCCAAATTATATAATATTTTATGTCAGATTTACACAATTAAATTAACTTGTAACTCAAGACTTGCTTTCGTACGCTTAAGCTTCACAAATATTCCAAAAAAAATTCACCAAAGTCTTAAAAATTTAGGCCAACTTCGTAGAAGAATAATGAATCAGCCCATCAATGAAACAAAGACAGCACTTTTATCAACTGAACAAGTAACACGGGTATGCCACCAACTGTATTGGGCCTGAAAATTTATACAATTATCTAGACTCCCTCCTCCGTCCAGATCTGAAAAATAATTTTTCTTAATTTAATGGTTTATGATTAGATTTCTAAATTTCTAAATATATCATTACGTAATTTGAATAATTTATGGAAAATGTATATACATGGCTCGACTAAAAGCATACAATACACTTATATTACTTTGTATAGTATACGTTTTAAAAGGGTTAAAACAACGTGACAACTAATTTCTAACAGAATAATTAATCTTATAATATATCCAATAACTATTATACAAGTTTGTGTAAGGATTAAGGTTATACTCTCCTATCAAATTTCAATCAAGGATTATCTAAATCCAACACATGCAACAAGAAACTACCAACTATTCCTTATTTCCTTGCTAAAGTTACCAATCAACAAGACCTGTTAAACTCTCCTATAAAAACAACCAACAAGGTACACATCAAACCATCAATTGCCAGAAAGATCCTTAGATATCTCCACATTCAGCAGATAATCCCTTCTCTATCTCTCTTCCTGAAAACCAACCAATGGCTAGCTCCACACTCAAGTTAGCTTGTGCAGTCTTAATGTGCATGGTGGTAATAGCACCTCATGCAGAGGCAGCTTTGACCTGTAGCACAGTGACCAAAGATATTGCACAATGTATTTCTTACTTAAAGGGCGGCGATAGCCCATCAGATGCTTGCTGCACTGGGGTTAAGACCCTAAAGAGCTTGGCTTCCACCCCAGAAGACAAGAAAACTGCTTGCAACTGTCTGAAAACAGCAGCTGCCTCCGTGACAGGTCTTGACACGAAGAAGGCAGCAGCTCTTCCAGGCAAATGTGGCGTCAGCATTCCTTATTCCATTAGCCCCCAGACTGACTGCTCTAAGTATGGTTCCAACTTTTATTTCTCTCTTCCATCCCTCATCTACTTTATAGATGACAACACCTCTAAGTAAAAATATATGTCTACGAATTGAATAAAATCCACCATATTTGGAGTCTTATTATAAAAATTTCTAGTACTTTCTGCTAAGCTGATAGAAAGCAGCTATGAAAGAGAACCTAGATACACTTAGAACATCATGTTCCCAAGTGATATGACAGTCTCAAAAGACAAAATGGTCTCCAATTTTATACCCATCTTTGATTGTTTTGCTAAATTAATCAAGAGTTAAGATAGTTGTGGGTTGTGTCTCATGCCAAGTCTACATGCCTTGGGCCAGGCTAGACCCATGATTGAACCTAGTCGCTACGTGTTGTGTGGTTCCAGAATCTCAAAAGGGCGGCCCGTGCATCGTCTAAGCTCACGTGCCAACGTTCTATGTTTGCGTGTCAAATCTAAACTCAACTTATTTTAGAGTGTCTTGTCATGCTGTTTATGTGTCATGTCGTGCATTCCACAGGCTTTACTCAGGAGCATGACTGCATGTATAAAAAAAATTTAGTTGAGAGATTTGGTGTGGTTTTTCCCATCCAAGATACTAACTTTCATGTTCCATATTTCTCATGCTGCAGGGTGAACTAGAAGGATGATATTCCAGATGAAGTGATCAACATTACCTACCTATTGGCCAAGAAGCTTGAAAAATAAAGAGATGGAGTTCTATCTCGATCTACATGTCCATTTATTTTTATGTTTAAAGCAAATTTGTACTTTACATTCCACTTATAATTATCATTGTTGCCTATAAACTATTTACTTATTATAAATGAGAATATTGTGCACCCCATTTCTACATGACTACATGTGATATATCAAGTAAGCAAGATACATGAGTACTTGAACCCAAGTATAACTCACTCTAACCAGACACAGAAAACTCACTTCTTTTGGCTGAATAGAGATTTATAGGAGGCTAAAAATTCCATCAATGTATCCAATCAACACGCCTAAAAAATAGATAATTCTTGGTATGCCATCGGTTTTAAATGAGAGGTATTTACATTCATCCGGAGTAAATCAGAAAAATTTTAAGTAAAAATTTCAATAAGCGACTCTATGAAGCTTAAGGTACGATATTCCTTATAGTCCAAGCAGGCTAAAAAATGCAACATTTTATTTTGATACATAAATCAATTCTATTTTATGCTCTTGCATTCATTGAAACAGGTAAGAAAATGACCGCTATGGCTATAAATAAGATTTTCGAGCATAAATTCTCCAGGCTATAAATCATTATTCATAATCAATGAGCCTACTCCTCTGGTCCATTAGTTCATGTGTGCTAAACGCCCTTGTCTTTGTTGACATAAATCTCTTCACAAAATTCACACCCACGAAAAAAATTTACTCCAAACATGGATTAAAAGAAAAGATAATACTAAAGAAAATTCTAGCACAAGCTTGTGAAGGAGGCTCAAGAATCGGGTGGGCGAGCTTAAGGGCTTATGTAAAATGGGTTCATACTACAAGGTCTTAAGTGGAACTTGACACTGCAAATGTTTGGATGACCCTAATTTTCCAAGTTCCAACCATTGTAAGGGAGAGGCAGTATAAGCAATTTCTGAATGTAGCATAGAATTAATCACAACATAATGGTTGCTAACCATCAAGATCAATACATTATTGCCCACCTAACGGTTGACACCCATGTGCATGTTTGGCCAATTGGCTCATAAATTATACTCCTTTGGCCCTACGTCCTAATATAAATAGCATATTATTCTAACATAACAATACATAAAAACTAATTATAATTTACTATATTTGAGTGTAATATTTCATTCAGTTACAGAAGAAAGCCTGATGTAGGTGATGCGGAAATTGAATAGAAGCCGTACTTCTAGGTGAGACGTTATTATATGAGGATAGAGGTGGTTGGCAGACACTTAGATAGGTAAAATTCTAAGAAAAGCAGAAAACAGTACATCAAAAATTCAGCCAACGTATAAATCACTGTACTCGCCAATCAGTACATTCTTTACTTGCCCATCAGTAAAAGCACCACAAAGTAGACAGAAAAGATAACAAACATGGGACATATGAACGTCAAAGAGAATGTGTCTATGTCAAATGTGTTACGTTCCTCTTTTAGCAATGTGCGATGCAATAAGCATAATAATTAAACACTTTTCTTTTCACAACAATCATAATATACTCACCCAAGCGACTTTTTAAGCAAGTGATACTCGAATCGCAGATTAATTTGTGCTCATATTAGGAAACTTCAAAGGAAGGAATTTGAGGCGCTCAATAAACCTGAAGTGATTGATCCCCTAGGGGTCCTGTCAAGGAAGAATACATTAAAGTTCCACATTTAAGCATCAGACATAAGATCTCAATTTCTCAAATGCTAAATATTCCGAGAAACCAGATTGCACATTAGGGTTTTTCTGAAGTGAACAAACATTTCAGCAAAGAAAATCAACCAAAAAATAGTAGCAATTAGAGCTGTCATTCAATACCAACTGCAATCAAGACTCAACTGCAATCCCCTGACCTAATTATTCCTCATTGAGAACTTCCCTGCTCTTTTTACTCTTCTATAAATAGACCAAATGGAGGGGTACATACCATCTACTACCATTAAACTCTTTACCTCTTTCTCTCTCTCTCTCTCTCTCTCTCTCTCTCTCTAAACCTCTATCTAAAATTTTGAGATCATTTTAGCAGCAATCTGAGTATGGCTAGCTCAGCTATCCAAAGGGTGTTATGTGCAGTTATTGTGTGCATAATGGTAATTGCACCATATGCAGAAGCCGCCATTAACTGTGGTATGGTCTCTCAGCACCTTGCGCCATGCATTGGATTCCTAGAAAATGGTCAGGGACCAACAGCAGCTTGCTGTACTGGTGTTAGAGCCCTCAAAACTGAGGCTACCACAACCCAAGACAAAAGAACTGCTTGCAGATGCATGAAATCAGCTGCTACAGCCTTTCCTGCTATCAACCAAAAGAACGTAGCTGCACTTCCCAACAAATGTGGAGTCAGCATTCCAGGAGCTGTTGGCCCCCAAACAGACTGCTCTCAGTACAGCTCTTTCTTATTTCTGTTTATTTCTTCCAAGTCAGACATACAGAGCTAATATAATCACTCCATTTAATAGAATTATCATGTCCAACACTTAACAATAATAACAAAATTTTCACTAGCTTACAGTCACAGAATATAGCATGCACTAAAAATAAAAGGGTTCTTTCAAGGCTATGAGTAATTATCATTTGATTATTTTGATACATCTAATATTTTTCCTTTCATTTGTTATGTTGCAGGGTTCAGTAGACCTAAAGTCTCCAGGAGTAGAGCACTTGCAAAACCAAACATAAACCTAATTGGGTTCTGAAATCATTAAAAAAAGAGTTCACTAGTATTTCTCTTCAAGTACAGGCTTAGGGAAGCTTAGCTTTCAGCTTATCAAGTAATTGTTACACATACATTATGTATGTTATGTATATCTTGAGTGCCATATATCATCTTATATTCTATATTTCTATGTGACAGATAGAAAGGAAGATTAAAAATTTAAATAAAATATCTTTATCTTTTAATTCTTACTAACTGATTGCCTAAAACAAGCAACACTGCTGCAATCTGCATGACATTTCCAGAGGGAAGAATTATACAACTCTTTGACATGCTAAGATTGAAACTGTCATGATTGAAAAGTCGAAACATCTTCCTAAATCCTAACATCAATACAGTCTTTAAAGACAGAGTAAATACACTAACCATCAATAAGATACAAATTGATCTAAGATTGAGGGCCACAAAGCCCACAAGAACCCTAGAGGCAGTTCTGTAATGACTATCTGTCAAAGGCTTCATCGAATGCAAAAGAAACAAATGGATGACTTCAAATGGTTAACAGGATTCTAAGAAGAAATTCAGAACAGAATCCAATCTAAATAGCTCATGATGAATTTAACACCATGGAAAACCCACTCGTTAGTCATTACATCTCAAAACCAAAAAAGGATACCCACTTCAAAGGCCGAGAAATTTCTCTGAACGCTTGTGATAAAAACAAAAAATTACTTCTTACATTCTACATTTTAAAAGGAAAATATTCATGGTAGTTTTGAGCAAAATGGATCTTAACATCCACAACAAAGGTCAAATGCGATTCAACGCAGCATGGTCAGAACTAATGAGTGTACTCCACATAATATCTGAATTGATCCATCGGCTCCTCTCATTTGTCCGAAAAATTGAGTACAGGCTTTGATACAGAAATTCATTGTGTTGCCTAACATCCATGAAAAATTGTTTCAAGATGTTAATGGATTAGCTATAGGATACTGATCCTCCAAAATTCTTAGACCAGCTAAGAGAGTGTTGAAGAACCCATGTCGGAAGCTTCTAATGATTCCAATTACAATGTGTCAATAGAGTTCAGTCGAAAAAATTGTACGAAAATAGAAGAAATAAATTCTACAATTCTTATTCACTCCACTTTTCTGGTAATCATTAGAATTAGTAGGAAAACATTAAAACTTAAAAGGAATTAAAATACTTCAATTTACGAGCTGGAAAAATAATGTGAGAGAAAATCTGAACCCCTTGATGATCAAAACTCTGACAAAAAGAAATACAGTCTTTATTTATTCATGGTTTTCATTGTATGAAAGCAAAGATGATATTAAGTTCAAGCCTCTCCCATACCTCACTCTAATTTTCACTACAAATCCTCTTAATGAGCCTTCTGCAGTTTTGCTACACTCAGTCATGGCTCCGTCTTCTTTACCCCACCAAAACCACCATGTTCAAAGCTTATGTAATTCTTGTGCATATTTTTTTTTGATACAGCTATAAGTAGAGTCAATTCAGAAGCAAAAGATGCGTGGTCTAGGTCATGCCATTCTATCAAATTCAGGTAAAAGCAAAAAAAGGGATTCCCATGTTTCATCTCCAGTGCGACCAAACTATTTAGGATAAGTAACAATTTCACCTTTAACATAAAATTCAATAACTTTTTACAGCTGCATCTCCAGCTTAACTAATATGCATGTTTGTTCCCTCAATGAAATCTCCATGGACTCCTAGTCTCTCCTCCATTATCAAACAGAAGATGGATCCTTTATCATATGTCCATACTCCATACAACATCATTTGTCAGTTTGTCATTTAATCATTTAATCTCCACCAAGCTAACAAATAATCAAGGATGCACTTTCAGCTTCTTCAAAGGGTTTCAGGCCTCTCCACCATAATCAAATGGAACCACATGTAAGACCAGCAAGTCATTAAGAGACTATCTTGATGAAACCTGCTTGGAAAATAAGGCTACCATGATTAAGAATTAAGACTAACAAGCAAAAGTTGGCTCAATTAGTAAAAGTCTTACCTTATATCCTAGAGGTCCTGGGTTCAAATCTTACCAAGTATTGTACTTACAGGTAGGAAATCCCTTACCTCCCCCTCTTTATATATCACTCCTCAACAAATATGCTTCCATTACAGTTCACTTATTCTTTCTATTGGTACAACTAAACCAAGGAACCAATCTCAAGAGTTCCACAATCATTGCAAATCCCTGACATTATATGTTATTCCTACACAGTCAGTCATCATAAGCAGCTGGCTCACTAAAGTTATTTGGCATACTACAATCTAAATGGCACATACATGCAGAGGCTCCTATAACGATGCTTTAGCACATTTGAAATGGAAATCACATGAATGGAGAATTGGAGATGACAGATCATCAGGTTTGTGCGTTTGCCACAGAATTTGTCTATCCACTCTATGTTACAGGGTGATGGTTCCATTAGAGACCTCACATTATAAAACATTGATAAGTTACAGCAACAGATGATTTTACCCTTCAACTAACTCTTCATGCTTCATGAACTCTGACTAGAATAGCTAGATAAGCAACCAACTATTTGGTGAATCCTGGCACATTCAGAGGGTGCCACAGAGGTAGCCAATCCACTCCATTATACAGAGTGAAAGTTCTAAAAAGGACCTCATACAGATGAGTTTAGTCCTTGAAGCTCAATGGACACTATGCACAATATAAGCAATGAACTATTTGGCAAATACTAAAACATAACACCAACATGCACTCAGTTTTAGATGGAAGATCTAGGAAAAACCTATACTCGGTTTCTTTAGCATCAACATATCTCAATTGTCAAAGCTTGCAAGAGAATAACATATTCATATCACATACGCTCACTAATAAAATAAACCAAATGAATGGCACAAGTTGTAAAATCGCAGTATCCAAAACTTGTTCATACCTGGAAAGAATCAACAATATGTCAATAATATCATCTCTTTTAACCCAGGCAGTGCTAAGTATTCAGTTGGCACCGTGCTCGTCCAAAGCAAAAGTTATAATTACAGGCATCTGGTAACCACACGAGTTGTAGGACTTAATAAAAATAATCATATATCAAAAACCCTAACAAATTTTAACCCATAACACAAAATCATGAAATACAGCTCTAGTATCCCAAATTTCACGGTATCAACGCTCCGGTCGACAAAGTAGACACATCACACATGTATACATATAACATACTTCAAAGCTGCTAGATGATGCTAACCACTCAAGCGCTCACATAAACTCCATAGAGATATATTGCCATTACCAATATAAACATGAATCCGAACATACAATGGAATGTCTCAGTAATTGATTCAAAAGCAATATAACGTACAATTCAACGACATAATCGTATCAATTTTGCTTAATAATTCAAAATAACAAACACAATTTCAGATTGAAAGCATAAATTATACAGTAAATTCTAAAACAACTAAAAAAATTTGTAGGAAAAAAGCAAATTAGAGCCATAAAAACTAATTTCATTGCATTTTCTGTGGCATTTGAACATATTTTAATCAGGATTTCCCAATTTTTTTTACAGAAAATCAACAAATTCAAAGAATTTAGAATTCAAGTGAAGGTAATTTCCAGTATAAGTTATTCATTTTGCATCAATCCTTCGCAAAACCTAAACATGATCAACAAAACAAACACCAAAAAAATCGAATTAATGAAGAAAAATTACTTGAAAAATAGCCGAATGTTTCTTGCTCCTGCAATTTGAAGATAGAAATTGACTTCTCACGACCTAAAATTCGGGTGACAGTTTTTTCAGGTAACAAAGAAGGGACGTCAGATGACGATATTTTTTATTTAAGTGTTTCTTCAAACTTTTGGCGCTTCAAAAAGTCACACAGGTAAATTCCGTTTGAGTTAGCAATCAAAAAACTAGGGAAATGGTTAAGAGATCTCACTTCCTTATACGCTAGTGGGTAATAAACCCCCCGGCCCCAACCAAGTTCGAAGGGCTAATATTTAGGGTGTGTTGATTTACTGAAAATAATCGAATTTAACTGAATTGATTGGAGTTGAACTGAACTGAATAAAGCTGAAATGTATTGTTTATGAGAGAAGGAAATTAGGAGCTAAACTGAACTGAAATTAAGCCGAAGAGAACATGCCCTTAATTATCATTTATCAAGTCATTTTGTACACATTCGGGTGTATATAGAATTATATGCGATCAAAAATGGTTTCTTTTTACTCGTTTAGGTTTTTCTTTTAAACCCAAGCAATATATGTATTCAACATAGGTAGTGGGTAAAATTTTAGTTGGGCATAGATATGGGGTAGGGGTATGGGTATCCGCACCCGCACATCCCGTTTGTTATCCCTACACTTGATAGGTTTTGATAGAGGGAAATTAACCCGAAAAGAATAAATAGAAAATCGTTTTTACGAGTATTGTATTCCTATATTTGTTTCAAACTAATGTTATTCTCTCTACAAATACTTCCTCCGTTTTTTATTAGATGCATCACTTTTTATATTTGAAAGTTTCAATTTTGATGCATCACATTCCCTTAGTCAATAAATTAACCTCTCCCATATCACATGGACCCTCTTTGTATTTTTATCTCTATCTCTCTCAGCTCTAAAAGTTGCCTACGAGTTCGCAATTTCAAAAGTGATGCATCTAATAAAAAAAATGGAGAAAGTAAATGTCATACTTTGACTTTTATGCACTATTTACATACTAAAAAAAACAAAAATAAAAAAAAATTTAAAAATCATGTGGATATTTGTTAATTAGAATCATCTCAATGTATTATTTTAGAATATCAATCTTTTATTATTTATAGATAATCAATTATATTTTTAGTTAAATTTTAGCATTGGCATACGTATCAGTCAACTTGTGCATTCATTTTGAAACAGAGGGAGTATGCTATTGGAAAAGGGATTGGATATTCCAGAGTATTCATCAAAATCCCTTTTTTCTTTTTTCTTTTTTTACTTACTTCCTTTCATGAAACTAAAATTAGAAAATTAAATATGTTTGTTGAGCATAATTTCTACAAACACCACATAATTACCTAATCATCAGGTATGTACAAATCTCTTGTGATTTCTTTATTCCAATAGTGTCCCTTCTAGCCTTGATATAACCTACATTTCCAAGGGGATGCCCAGTTAATCTCTTTGATTGCTTTAGTTTGTCAATCTATTTCGCCAACTCAGCATTTGAAGTTAGATTGTGATGACTCAGCGGCGCATATAGACACATATGCAAGCGATTTGTAAACGCCGCTTATTTCCTCCATTGAAGCTACCAGCGACACTTATTTCCTCCATTGAAGCTACCACCCGACACTTATTTCCTACATTGAAGCTACCACCGACATTACTATCTTCCGCCGTTAAACCGTCTACCGACACCACCACCTCCGGCAGCTTTGCCACCTGATATGTCCATTTTATATAGTGTTTTACCCCCATCCCTCGGTCATAATTAGTAGTGTTTTTGGCTCCTTAGAGCCACTTTTATTACTAATATGCGTTTTCTAGTGTTTTCGTAGTGTTTGTTGAGTTTTGTAGGGAATTGCACCTTTGGAGCACTTTCCCGGGATTTTATGAAGCTACTACGAGCATTGGAGGAGTTTGACCGTCATTGAAGCCCAAGGCCGGCTAGAAGCCATCGATCCGGTGATTAAGGGCTCGGTATTTGGAATACCGAGGTTTGGACCGAACATTCAAGACCCAAAGAGGAGATCCGGATTGGGCCGAGGAGTCGAGCCCAATCACAAGTCCAAAACCTCGAGGAGCACAAGGGCCCGATCGGGCAAGCTTAGCTCGATCGGGCAAGGTGCGCAGCAACAAGAGGTGCGTGGCCAAAGGCTCGCCCGATCGTGCGAGGCTTAGCACGATCGGGCGACGCTGCGGAGAAGACTATGCGAGCAAAAAGGCGCGCCCGATCGGGCGGCCCTTAGCCCGATCGGGCGCGTGTTTCTGGGTGGCTTTGTTTTGTCGAAGGCACTTAGTTCTAATTAGGAGTTGTTAATTATTTTCGTTTAAGTACGTTTAGGATTGGAATTTTTACGTACACTTTTTCTTTTCACTTTCTCTCTCTACTTAATATTTTCTCTCTCTAGACTTTTCTCTCTACCTTACTTTTGATCTCAACTACTTTGTAATTTCGCCGTCTTGGTACGATTTCTATTTCAATTAATCTCAGTATTTTCTTCCTTTCAATTTCCTTATGGCTTATTTTATTATTATGCATGTTTTAGATCTAATTATGTCCGAGTAGTTTATTTTTAGGGTTTAAGGGAATCCATAATTAATATGAAGGGATAATTTATTGTTGTTGATTATTGATATTGCATGATAATTTCTTATTGAATTGTTTTAATTCTTTGCAATTGGATTATGAATCGAGCAGATGTAATTTGATTGTGAATGTTTAGCAATATTGAATTGATGAATCGAGCAGATGTTAATTTAATATTAAAGGCTATTTTCAATAGGAACTTAGATCTAGTAAATTGCGAGAGCTTGTTAGATCTATGTTGGTTAATAAATTGCGAGAGCCTGTTAATCATGTTATTTGTGCAATGTTAATTATTGATTGTTATGTTTTATCCCGGAATATTAATTATTGGTGAACCTGTGACCCTAGGCTTTCTTATTATTGATTTTCTCCCTAAACTTAATCTCCGTAGTATAATTTCATATTAAACACAACAAATTGGTTACCTTAATAATTTAGATTATATTAATTAATTAGGAGTAGAAAGACCAGTTTCCATGTGGATTCGACCCTACTTCCCTATCTACTTTAGTTAGAGGACTTAGGTATTACTTTTGATTAGGGGATACGACATTACCCTGTCACCGCCGAATTAAACGAAAACCCTAGGAATAAAAGGTGAAATTAAGGGTATGGTTAACCCCAAAGGGTAGAGGTGACCAAGAACATGGTGTTGGTGAGCAGTGGGTGGAGAATGGTGGAGAGAGAAAGGTGGAGGTGGTGTTTCTAGGCAGCTGCCATTGTTGAATGAAGGTAGCAAGCTTTGAAGAAAGGTAAAGTACGCGAGTTAACGATGAAATTGGT
The DNA here is from genome assembly GCF_948465745.1 of Chenopodium album. NCBI lineage: Eukaryota > Viridiplantae > Streptophyta > Magnoliopsida > Caryophyllales > Amaranthaceae > Chenopodium > Chenopodium album. The sequence goes on along the minus strand of NC_137845.1, from coordinate 54,753,646 downwards.
GTTAACTCCGTGTCTTACGTATTCATCCAAGTCATCATCAACGTGGGCGTATGAACATGTCATATAGGTAAATTGACCAACGAATCCCCAATTTTAATGATGGAAATACCTAGATTACCCCTAGATTGACGTTTTAAAGCAATCAAAGAGATAAACAGGAAATTGCCGCATTTCCAACATGCATGATGTTTTCTTTTAATGGTTTGTATTGATAATGGGAAGATTTAATGTAAATAATGTCTTAAGGTATGTTGGTTATGGATCATGTATCTTCATTTAAAAGAATGTTTATTCTTATCGAAGTAAAGTATTCTTGCTCCCAAAAAAAAAAAAAAAAAAAAAAAAAAAAAAAAAAAAAAAAGTAAAGTATTCTTGTTTTATTTTGCCTACTAATTCATGTGTCCATGTCATGACGTCATGTGTCCTCTCCTTTTCTTTTAACAATATAGTTAAATGTTTTTCCATCTAGTTTCCTTTCCTTTTCTTCCTAGGTCCTTTTTCCATCTAGTTTCCTTTTAATAGGTAAGAAAACAAAAATAGACCAAGTACTAATTCATCAAAAAAAACTTTTTAATTGCTTTCAATAAATGGATCACATGTTTAAAATGGTGGTTATTCTATTAGGATTAATTTCTTATTGGAAATTTGGAATCTCATAATCGCCGGAAGAATCTAGAAGACCATATGAGTATTTTCACTCAAACAATTATTCATCAGTGGATTTTAAGCCAAATTAGTGCTAACTCACATATTATATTGCTTCGGACGAAGTTTTTTTTTTATCAAAACTTGCGATGTAAATCATGTAATTAGTTTTGAAGTAATTTATACTTGTATTGAAATTTTAGATTTCCAAGAAATTGTTTGTAAGTGTATCAACTCATCCCATACTTAATTCAAGCCAAAAATTAATAGTAACTAGATGAAGCCCGTGCGATGCACGGTTATTTTAATTTTTTAAAATAATATATATATATATATATATATATATATATATATATATATATATATATATATATATATATATATAGGTGTTAAATTTTGTTATATATTTAGATAAAATTCCTGATATCAAAAAGATAATATTTTATATTTAATTAATTTAAATTGGGAAATCTCATTCGCCAATTTTGCTTACGTGTCATTTAAATTATTTAATTCTAAAAGAAATTAATAATCTCGTATTTAATTGGTTACCACTAAATTTTATTATCCTACACGGCGCACTGAAAAAATTAATAATCTGATGTCCTTCAACAGTCATGGAAATCAACTCTTCTCCTCTAAGGATGACAAGGCCAAGGGTACGACGTTCTTCTATCTCTTTGTTAGGATTGATTTTGCTATCTTTAGTCGGAGGCAGCTTCCGAAACTCCTCACAATCGCCAAGGACAATGTTCATGTGACGATCAAAGGCCATCAATTTTCCGACGAGTTGACGTCGACATGTTGATCGATTTTCTAAGATCTAAACACCAATATGACCTGCACATATGCCTCACATACTTAGAATACACAAGGTCATTTCCTTCAAATCAATTTCAATAATCCAAGCTAAATAAGTATATATACAAGTAAATATGCATTTCATTGACACAAGAAAATACAAATAACAACAAACTTACAAAAGCAAATTCATTCATCTCAAGTGATTGACAACCTTATTATACAAAACAATTAAATCAAACTTCGACATGAATTCTACGACTAACATTTAATTATTTACATAATATGGTACTAAGTTGAATTCTAACATTTAATTATTCACATAATACTAGTGCACTATATATCACATTCAACAAAGCAAAAGAGTTCCAAAAAACAAAACAATTAAGAGAGGTTAAGGGTTTTAGGCAAGCTCGACTCGAGTTTGAAGCTCGACGAACCTCGAATAAATAGCCTTAAAAATCTTCAACTCCTTTAAGCTATAGGCTCAATTAGGGTCAATACATGCAACTCATTAACAACCAAATTTAACTCAATTATGAAATTAATATTGAAAAATCACATAAAATTGTTCTGGCTCAAGAATATCTAACGTAAATTGCATACATCAAAATGGTAGCAAAAAATTTGCATACTATAATATTTCATAGCTTTTGTAATTAATAATAATGAACGATAGTTCAAGAATCCTCCTAATATGAACCCTAATATTTTTTTGGTTTGATAACAAACCCTAAATTGACTATACGGACAATTAGATTAGAAATAATGGTATGAAACTAAACCCTAGATTGTGAAAAAACAACTTAAACTCAAAAGGTTCAATCGAATAGAGAAAGCTCAGAAGCCACTTCAATGGCTGTATAGCAGTACGCTTCAATGAAGGAGAGAGAGAGAGAGCGCGGAGCAGCGTGACAATGAGAATCGGGGAAAAAGGTTAACGATAGGCATTTAAAACACTACTCTGTAGTATAAGTTACCGTAAAATAATCAAAAGTTACCTTATAATAAATGAAAGTTACCCAATATATATATATATATATATATATATATATATATATATATATATATATATATATATATATATATATATATATATATATATATATAAGTTACCCTGATATAATAATTAAAAATTATATATGCTTTATTGATAAAAGTTAGTCAAAATGTCTAAGACACTTTGTTTCATTTCGCAAAGTGGTGGTCTTGGTCGTATATATTAACATGGCGGTCCATACATTGATACATGACTTATACGTCTCCTTATCTGTGGACTGTGGTCACAAACTCACAACCCCCGAATTTATCAACATCCGAACAAAACTTCCCTTCATAATACGTTAGCAATATTCAGAATTAGTTATGGGTGCAACGTTAATTACAATACTGCAAAAATTGACACGTAAATGCCCACAAATTTAGCAAAAATAATCCCTTAGCATTAAATTATAGCTTAGCAACGTCCAACTACCTAGATCAACTCTATAAAACCATGCACGTATTTACACTCATACTACACAACTTCATAGAAAAAAAAATACAAAATAATCAACAAGAAAAAACAAATTGTGAAAATTATGGCAAGTGTAATGCTAAAGAAGTTGGTATGTTTCATGGTGGTTTGCATGGTGGTGCAAGCCCTTGTCATGCCCAATAAAGTCGAGGCGGCCTTGACAACATGTGGTGCGGTGACCAAGTACCTAGGACAATGCATGACGTTCTTGAGGGGAACGGCTGGGGGTGTACCGTCACCTAAGTGTTGTGCCGGGATTGCAGGTCTTAAGGCCGCGGCTCAAACCACGGCTGACCGTAGGATGGCTTGTAATTGCATGAAATCAACAGCATCTAAGACTAAAGGTCTAAACTATAACCTTGCTTCTAGACTTGCTTCTCTGTGTAGGGTTCCCGTCAGCTACTCCTTTAACCCTAAAATCAACTGCAACAGGTAATATACTTCGTATTACAATTTTTTTTTGCAATTTAATTTGTACTCCCAACTTGTTTTATCTATATAATAAATTTAACAAGTAAAATAAGCTATGTTTAAAATTATATTGATTTCAAAATACTAGTTCAATTTCAAATATAAAAATTTTTTTGACACGAATTTCAAATATTAATTAACTTGCACATATCACTTTATAAGATCATCAACAAAATAAATAAACACTCTAATAGGTAATACGAAGTAGATATTACTTGTGTAATTGTGTCATAGGATGGACAATTTTTTATATACAACGAGATTTTAAAAATACTCTACTATAGATTGATATTTCCTAAAATTAATTAAGTTATCAATCAATTTCTTAAAATTGACCCCGGATCAAAGGCATATTAATATTTCCTAACGAATGGAGTAATCAATAATCATATTTCAGTACGTCTTTATGATTTTAGAACTGAAGAAAGTGAGTAATTTAATGAATATGCATTTGTTTTCGTGTTTTGCAGCATACAGTGAAGCCTTGTGGAAGAAAAACCAGGAATGAATTAAACAGAGAAATGAAAAATAAAGCAGTCTTCAGATCATATGTAGTTACATCTTTCTGAGATCTTCGATCGATGTCTCATCATAGTGTTACTCTAGTTTTGTAACTCTAGATATGCAATCATGTATGAATGATGCATGTCTTGCTTATATGTATTTTCAATAAGCTATTATGATGTGAAATCCTTATGATTTTATCTACATGAGAGGTTATTTTTCACTTTGTTACATCTAGGTTTGGTTAGATGTATCACTATATGATATATGAAGGACTTCATAAATCAGAATTTGAAGACAAATAATTCAATTTTAAGTTTAATATGGGATTCAATTTAATACCTGTTAATGGCACAATTAAGGGGACTTGACTTAGCTCCTAAGATGGGGTTCAAAAAGCTTGTGGGATGAACAAAGACTGTATCACGATCTTAACTTCTGTTGCACATCAAATTCGGAGATTATATTGATGCACTGCTGTAGAGGCTGCAAAACTTGGCTGCAGACTAGTATGCCTAAGAACAATAATGCCAAAATAAAGACATCAGAGAACCATGATCACATTGTTATTATGACAGTTACCCTTCAAAGTTCACAGCATATACCCCTTAAGCCCTCACAGAAACTTTCCTCCAGTCTCAGATACACTGCAGATCTGCAGCCTCCGATACATATTTTGATGCACCAGTTGATACGGTGCAAGGTGCAACCATACAATTAACATCTGCATGAACCTCTTCACTCCAACAATGTGATTTAAATCTATTCTATGAGGTGCACGAGAGTTACCTACATCCGAGATATAAATCATGGCAGGTAAATTATCGACTCTAATATAGAGCTTCGGCCTTCCTTGCAAAACATTACGGAGTAACACAAAACCATGCGCCATCTCATTTCCATATCTCTATATATGCACACAACCTGCAATTAATTCTTCCTAATATATACTCATTAATGACTAATGGCTTATATGATCATATTCCTTAAATAATTATCAATACACTACTAGATATAGACTACTCTATGATTTACCAAAGAATAGACCACTAGACCCAAATCCTTATTCTAGAATGGACTTCCTCTGCACCATAAAGGTTTTTGATCATGCATCACGACTGCCTGCAATTACCTGTGCTTTGGCATACTCGTTAACAATGGCTATAATCTTCTAACTCTTTATCGACTCATTGACCCCAAAAAAATGGCCAAGACCCTCAGACAAAATCTAAAGCTTTGATAAGTGCTACGTATGTTGAATTTCCTTTACTCATCAGGGTTTACAATCTTAATTACATGATACTCCTCTTTTCCTTTTCTAGATATTTTTTTTTTCCTTTTTGGTTTTTAGTTTACATATTCTCATTTTTACACTTAACATAAAAGTATTATAAAAAAAATGTAATGAAAGTAAAAATCAAGACGAATCTAATAAAATCACACGTATTAACAATGCTAATAACGAAAAAGTATGAAGGGAGTAAACTAGAAAAAACACGGAGTATATGCTTGTATTTATCTTTATAGCTCTGTCAATGTTTCTTTCAACACTTGGAATCATAAATCTACAATTTTTACTTTTACAAATTTCTACTTAATTGAAACAAGAAGTTACATCCAAAATTGGCAAACAAACAGACATGGTGACAACATCAATATTAGAAATTTTGTAATATTTCCATTAAAGCTAAGGGATTTTGACACCAAGCTTGCATTTCAAAATTTTTTGATGTGTTTTATCAGCATTTTTCCGTAGAAATCAGCTCAAAATGCCGACTTTAAGATGTTGTCTACAAGTTTCCAATTTTCAAGTTCATCCAAAAAGTTTTATTCGACAGACAGTACACCAATATGGATACACACACAGAAAACATACTTCTCAGCATTAAATCTGATCAACCCTCAAGTCCCCAACCATATCAAACTAAGCCAATTTTCTATTATTATGCTGATGTATATATACACATACATTTCTAGCAGCAATTTTTTAAACCAGTTCCAACAGCAAAAATTTGTACACTAACCAGAAAAAATGGCAGCTATCTCACTTCTCAAGCTAGCTCGCGTCTTTGTGGCCATCTGTATGGTATTGGGAGCCACCTCACGTGCTGCAGAGGCAGCCATATCATGCAGCGGAGTCATTGACACTCTGTCACCCTGCATGCCACACCTGAAGAGCAGTAGCCCTACCCAGGCAACTCCACCAGAAAGCTGCTGCGCTGGGGTAAGGTCACTCCAGGCCACAGCCCAACAAACAGGCGAGCATAGGGCCCTCTGCGAGTGTATGAAATCAACTGCAGCTAACACCAAAGGACTCAACTATGACCTTGCAGCTAAGCTTCCTGCACAGTGTGGGGTTAGCATGTCTTACACCTTCAGCCCCAACACTGACTGCACCAAAGTGTGTTTTATGTCTCTAAACTCAAAGATTTCTTAAAACTCTTTGCTTGATTAGCTGTACAAGGCATCTAATTTCTTTTGTTTTCTTATGTTAATGCAGAACGGGTTAGAACTTCAAAGAAGATGGAAACAGGTTTACTAATAAAGTTCGCGGATGAGACTATACCTAAGAGTCTCTTTGTTTCATTGTAGTGAAGTTTATATTTCTCTGTACTGGAGTTTGATGTCCTGCTGTAAAATTTATTTCTATCAATAAATTGCAGTTTGATGAAATCATAACGATAAATTGACAACTTCACACAAATAAACCTTCTAAATCCCTGGCTGATGAAATTATCTATCAACTTCACTTTATAATTAATGTAATATCCTCAACTCTAAACTATGTATCATGCTATCAAGACCAAATAAGCATCCGAATCCTCTTCAAATCTTCAACAAAGAAAGAGGCAAAGAGACTTAATAGTTAACAGTGTAAATACGATCTCAAATCCAGCCCCAATTATTGTTCAAAAAGGCCCCAAATGGGGACACAAATACACATACACACATGAATATTAGGAAATTTACTTCAAATTATATACACTAGCAACGCTACTGCTACTGCAACTTATACAGACAAGGCTATGTAACAGAGTTTTGCCAGACTTTCATGCTTCATGTTTATTTTACTATAGATAATGTGAGGATAAAGGAATTGCCTATAAGGACTATTACAATCTCCAATTGTTACACTCGTAAATTGGATCACGCTATGAACTAGTACTTACAGCATGGGACTAAAGTCGCTATATAATGCAATCATACCAGTACACATATTTACTTATACCAGAGAGCAGAAATCAGATGTTGAATATATGCACGCTTAACCAACGACAAGCAATCAGCTGATGCCGCTTTTATGGTGAAGGAAGTGAATTCATCTGCCAAAACACAGTGATAGGATGATGAGGGGAAATAGTGCACATTGCTAAGCAGATGACAAAAAACTGACAACACTAACTTTTATCAATTTATAACGCCATAGCAGTTCTAAATATCAATGCACATCTTATTTTGTGCCCATAAATATTCGTTTATGCTTAATCGCATTATAGTATAACCAAGTCAATCAACCTAAACCCTCTGTTGTATTCACATATGCAAGGAGAAGGAAAATAAGGAAATTAAAATTTTCAGGAGTTTGTTGTGTGTGAGGGGAGGAGATTGCATAATTAGTTATGCTTTTTGCTAGAAGAATCTGTAGTAGCACTATGCACTATTAGAAGTGGTTTAGTCTGTGTAATAAGTTATTCAGAAAGATAGTGAGGAAATACTTTGGAGAGGCTTTTAAGTGAGGATACTTTGGGAGAGACTTCCCACCTCTCAGAGTAGGGAATTGTGTTGATTGGATTATCCTGATTTGATCAATACTACTACCAGTTGCCTTAATTGTGTGCTTTTAAAATGATGTAGAGCCTAATCTATCTGATTCACAGATACCATTAACTAATTGATGAAGAATAGCTGGCGATGGCATAAAAAAAAAGGCCTGGGACTCAACATTAGACACACAAGGATACGATTAGTGCTTGACTTCATGATCTTACCGAAAACAAACAACTTCTGAAGCATCTTAAACTCCATCAAAGTATTCATCAATAAGCCTTTCTATATTATCAGCAAGTGTAGGAGGAGCCCTCAAGCGTTGGTTATCTTCTTTCAGCTCAGCATTTTCCTTTCTTAGGTCTTCTATTATCTTCCTCATAACAGCATTTTCTCTCTTGAGTTTCTCATTCTCCAAAACATACTCTTCCTGTACATTATTGAAATTGTCAGTTAGAAGTTTGAACAGTACCACATTAATTTGCTTTGTTAAAAGCATATTTCCAATCTATAACCTACTCCTTCAAAAGATGACAAATAAGATCATAGTACCAATATATAAATCGACAACTTAACAGTAATCACCTTAACATTATGGGATGTCTCTGCACTCTGGTCCTCTTGCAAACCATACAATGAGGAACATTCCGCATAATCTTCAGTTATCACTGACACATCCATTGACTGCCTAGAATCCTCTGGTAAGTCTTGATTATCATGCTTGCTTCTTTCTGTACCTTCGTCTGGCTTCTTAACCAATATAGCATGTCGGCTTAAACTCTGTTTAGCAAACAAATAAAAGATTACAATTTAGCAACAAAAGTCATTTCAGTAGAGCTAAAAAACCTAACATCACAATTGTCCACCAGCTGCCAAAATTCAGATTTTCTCTACAATTCTCATAATAATGCACACATGGATATTTGTACATGCTTAACAACCTTAGGTGGGAGACCAACTGCTGCAGATGTTGTGGCTCTTGTTCTAGTTGACAGAACCTCTTCTCTCTCGAATTCTTCTGATGATATTTCTGATATTCCAGAATTTTCTGGAATATCAGCTTGCTGATCATGCTTAGGTGGGAGCCCAATGGCTACAGATGTGGCTCTTGTTCTAGTTTTCCAAACCTCTTCCCTCTCGAATTCTTCTGATGATATTTCTGATGTTCCAGAATCCTCTGAAATCGCAGCTCGTTGATCATGCTTGCCTCTTGCCACCCCTCCCTCTGGTTTCTCATTTAATAAAGTCTTCTGGCTTAAACACTGCAGGGCAATTGACAAAAGAATCAAATTTCAGCCCAAAATATATCATAAATTGAAATAAGTTTAATCCCACCCTGCCAGTATTGATCAGTAACATGATAGTATGTTTTCTTTATTCATACACATAAGCAGATAATATCCCTGAAAAATGTGGCTTTGCATGCCAATCAAGTTCCACTCTAAGTTGCAGGCTAGTTTCATTATGTCTAACCTTAGATGGGATCTCTTTCGTCATTGATGTTGTGATGTTTGTCCTAGTTGAGAGAATCTTTTCTCCTCCCGCAGCTTCTTCAGTAAGTAGCTCTCGTATGTAATCATTATTCATCTCAGTTGCTGTTGGTTGCAGCTTCAATATTACCTGAAGGTACAATGTTAACAGTCTTAACACCAATGTGCCGTTGAAAGTAAAATACTAGTTCATGGAAGATTGAAACTTCTAAATAGTAGATATATAACAACTAGCAATGGCATAAACCAAATAGAATTTCCTCACCTGATTCTCTTCAACCTCATTGAACTTGGAAGTGAACCAATGCCTTGGGCTGTTACACCTACTACTTTCCCAACGGCAAGCTCGAGGGAAGTCCACCGAGCAACTTATCAGAATTGGACGCCCAATGTCTATATGTTCGTAGGACCAAATCTGTTTACATCAGAAAGTTGAAGACCAAATCCTCATTAGAACCAGAAAGTCTATGTGTTTGACACGTAAAATGCAACTGCAAGTCTGATACTTAAAACATGGACAAGTCCAGTAGTTTGTAAAGCATATGATAATGTGTATTATTAGAGATTAAAGGCAACATCACTAAAAGCATATGAATTAAAGCACGCCATCCAGCACAAAGATGACAAGAGCTTACTTGAAGAAGAATAAGGCAACCTTCCATGCTTTTTATTTGTTCCTCTTTCCTTCTAGATAACCAATTGAATAGGTCCTCAACAACAGCCCTACCCCAAGCATACTTGGACACTCCATCAAGGTCTTTAAGAAAGGAAAGATAGCGCGAGTCTAGTTTAGCATTTGAACTTGGGAAAAGAATCGTCCCAAACATAAATAGCAAGAAATTCCTTACAAAATCTTCACTAGCATCATCACCAAGGGATTGTAACCTTCCCTCAATTGCAGACATACTGATTTTTTGATTAATTATGGTAGCTCCATACTCCCTTTCCATTTCGGATAATGGATCTTCTTCACTCAAACTTACAGGATTACCAACAGTACGCAACCCCAAGATCAATGCAGCATCCACATCAGTAATGGTAAGCTCCTTATCATGAAGTACAAATGCCCTTTTCTCACTGTCCCAGCGCTCCATCCATTCAACTAACAGATTTTTTCGTAGGTTATGATGAGGAACGCGAAGCAAATTTCCAAATCCGACTTTTTCAATAGCAGTTCTCTGATCATGTGTGAGCTGTTCCACTTTCTTTACAAATGAGGACATCGAAAATTTGGTGGTAAAGTTCCCAGCCTGCCAACAATAATAAGGGGCTTCATCTTGTTAAAAACATACAAAAAAAAAAAATCAACACATCAAATCTCTAGTTCTCAATCTATCTCAATACTTAAAACTACACATTTCCTCCTATAATATAACTAAGACTAGTTTAACAAAGCCATACACTCAAATTATTTGTTCCAAGCTTCTAGGAGTTCTTCCTATATTTTAACAAAACACACAAATCCTTAAGAATAAAACCTTTTTATTTATTTTCTTTGACATGCATCCTTTGATCTTCAAACCATTGAACAGAGAACAGACTCACCCTTCTCACATTACGCGATTTTCATCATACACCCGGGTGTAATTTTAATTTGAAACATCATTCACATACTCATATCCCATTTAAAGTTAATTAAAAGGCAACAAATCACATTTTTTTAACACCTTCCTCTTTCAATAACCTTTCTTAGTACCTAATAACTTTATTTTTCAACAAAAAGAAAAAACCTTTTGAATTTTACACATTCTGACATCGCATTGTTACATGAACTACTACATTTCAGCAAATTAATTTTTTTTAAAAAAATAAGTAACATTCAAGACAAACTACTACTTGGTGAAAGTTCATAGGCCGCTTCGGGCCGTGTTCAAATCCCGTCTACATCATTACCCTTTATCCGAATTCAAAGTTCAGAAACCAATTTCTAAACAGGACACCACGAAATTAATACCTGAAGCAACAAACAAATCAGTAAATCACATTACTGAATTACAAAGCAAGAGTTAATTAATAACATATTCAGCATTATAAAAAGAAAGAATTGATATACCGGATTGCGGGTTTCTTCGGATTGAGGAAGAATGGAGGAAGATCTTCTGGTACTTATTCTGTTGGAGTCAAAATCGAGAGAACTGTGAATAGAAACCGCCATTGTTGACCTCCTTGTGCTGCGTCTCATGATTGCGAAGATGAATTGTTCAGAAAATGGAGGAAAGAGAAACTTTTGTGAAGATGAAAGAGGAGAGAGAATGAGGAAGAGGAAGAGGAAGAGGAAGAGTTAAGCTTGCGAGGGAAGCTTTGAGTGTGACTGTGTGAGTAAAGAGGCGTCAAACGTTTTTAAAAAATAAATTTAAAAAAAATTATTATTGGGGAAATAAAATAAATAAATGGGTAAAGCGGGAAATAGATAATTTACTTCGTCCACCTTATGGAATAAACACACAGATTAATTCTCTCTCAAACTCTCATATTTCCCCCTTATTTCACAACACGTTATCAGCACTATCCCTAACCGACCGATCAGATTATTAAGGACCATGATCGCTATACACATCCGATTAAAAGTCATGGTTTAAAGATAACAAAGGACGATTTAGAACCCTATCTATTTATTTTTTAGTGGAATTTCAGGTTTTGTTGAAACTTTGCATTACTAAATAGTGATTGTTAACTCAACTTTATTATGAATTTCACCCTATATAAACTTGTGCACTAGTTATATGTAATTTGTCACGCATTGATACACATATATTTGCATGTGTGTCAATCTTTTTATATATTATGCATAGCCTCTTGACTATAATTAATAACACATTAAACTGATATAATGGATTGGAGCAAATTAAGTAAATTTGACAGTGGAGTGGTATATATCCAGATTCATACTACATGATCATGCTTGATTTAATTTAGCTTTTATTGATGACTTGATGTCTAGACGTTTATTGTACAAACACAACTTAATTTATTTATTTTCCCCTGCTAATATTTGACAGTTTATGAGCAATACGTTTTAGAGTATACTAATATTTTTGTTTGGTATGAGTGGTCATGTATAAATTCCTAATAATCTTTATACTAATAGAACGTTATGTTACCTTTAAATCCCTTTTCTTTTAATTCGTAATATTTATTTTATAATAAGTTACGTCTAATCTTGCAAAACTAGAATTTATTACTCTTGATATTATCAGGAATAATTATTTGTCTTAGATGTTGGATGTTGAAACACTTATAAATGTAAAAGTGCTTGGAAATAATACTACCAAAGGAAATATTTTCATACGTAGTATGAGATAGCAGCCAATACTATGAGTATATGTTTAATGGAGCACTAAAGTTTATGGACTAATCTTAATGAGGATGATTTACAAATCATGCTACTATTACATGAGATACATATAATAGGGAAGACAAGTAGTATATTACTAGTAACATGCATGCCAATATCCTATAATTAAAATTATTGAATATTTAATACAAAATATATATACTATAGTTTATGAAATACTCTAAAAGTGGTATACATATCTAAATTATTACAATAGATGGTCTATGACGTAAGAAAAGTTATGATAGTACCAATGAGATTGTATTCAGATATCACTGTCAAAATAGCATGCAAATAAAAATTGTATCTTGAGGAATTATATGATGGAACCGATAAATAATACGCATATGCAGAAGGAATGGACTTGTGAACAAGGGATCATAAATATATGTCAATTTTGATGTCGACATAATGATAATGATCAAAAGTTTATTATGGACCAGAAGCCCGATGAAATATGGATTTTAAATCCACACTGTACAGTATCTTACATTATTTTGAGTCTTATGTATGTTCATATACATGTATGAGTCATAGGTTAATGGATTATTCATTGCATATATATGTCGGAAGTTGTTAGATGCATTACTCATTGTAATTTTTGTTTAATATGTTATCATGTTTTCTATATCTCAAATTGCATACATTAGTTTCCATATAATATTTGTGGTATATGTAAATATTTATTATATATATATATATATATATATATATATATATATATATATATATATATACAACTTTGATGCAATATTAGAAAGACATATTTATATTCAAATGGGCTTACAATTATGATGAAATTATTTATGACTTTGATCTAATATTATTTATGAATCATGTAAGAAAAGTTCCCGAAAAACTTGTATGCAACGTATTTATAGCCCTACAAATTTTATATTTTGAATATTGTAATTATTATCAAACTTTTAGTCTATGTGACTACATCATTGACATCTCAACCTGAAGATTGAGTATATGAAAGTTAGTGAGAATTACTATTTGTATTTGCAAGAGAACTATCATGTCAATTATGAATATTCTAAAGAATATCAACAGAATACTTATGTGTGAAACTGTTTTATTATGGTCTAGAAGAACCATGATCAATTTATATAATAACATGTGTTATATTAATTCATACGAGATTGAAAAGCAACATTAATAATATCATGTGTTGCTATTAAGGAATGTTTGATCAAATAATATCATCAATTTATATTATTCACGACCCCCAAAAGAAGGCGTAACCGCATAAGTTTAACTATTAAAGTAACTTTATTCAAATATAGGTCTGGAATGATATAGAGATAAATCCATACATGGTGAAATGAAGGAACTTCATATGTTCACGTGAAGACTTGAAGATGCAAATTCAAATTAGGAGGGTCGAAGGGCAAGCTAAGGAATGATATTCTACTACATATGAGAAGACACATAGCCATATTGGATTCATTGCAGCACTAGATAATCTCAAGTTATGTATTCATCAGGAGAAAATACGCGCTGCACTCTTTTTCCCTAAACCATGGTTTTGTCCCACATTGGGTTTTCCTGGTAAGGTTTTTAATGAGGCAGCATCCCGAGCGTGGTTACACACGAAGAACGTTGTACTCTTTTTCCTTCATTAGGTTTTTATCCCACAGGGTTTTTCCTAGTAAGGTTTTAATGAGGCACAGTCTTCGATAATAGACATCCAAGGGGGAGTGTTATGAAATATTTGTGGATGTCTATATACTCTTGTACTCTTCGAAACATTCTAGATCTAGGGTTTATCATTCTCAAAGCAAACCCTAACATTGTATCTGTATATATATCCCCTACTCTATGGAATAAACACACACAAATTAATTCTCTCTCAAACTCTCATATTATTTCCCCTTTATTTCACAACACTTCGGAGTATTATTTTGAATTTAATGTCTTAAATAAGTGGTTGTCATTGTGTTTAGATTCTTAATAATGATTCATTGAACAATATATCAACCTGCAATACTTTGATTGAAATTCATGTTATGATGTCAATGCATAATTTTGACCATTAATATTTATAAGGAAAATTTTGAAAATAACACCACAAATTTTACAAAAAATGGATTATAACACCACAATTCTTCAAACTTTTATTATGACACCAAAAAAAAATCAAAAAATTGATTTCACCACCATTTAACGGATTCTTGGATGGAATCCATTAGTGAGGCTCACTGTGGACACATGTTACTCAGCGATTTATTTAAAAAAAAAATAAATAAAAATAAAAACAATATTTTAAAAAAAAATCCTAAATCCTAACCCAACCCAACCACACCACTGGAACCACCAGCCAAAGCCGTCGACAGCCCTTGACCTCCCGTCGGAACACCTTGACCTCCCGCCAGAACACCCTAACCTCACGCTGGAACACGTCAAAACCCCCTGACCTCCTGCCGGAACCCCCTAACCCTACCAAAACCGCCGACTCCACCTAATCCATCCTTCCTCCCTCTTCCCTAAAACTCACCCTAGCCACTGCAATTATCTCACGTGTACCGACTCCAGCACCCAGACAGTGACCCCCACCGAACTCTGTCTGCGCGACGACCCCCGCCCTAATCCCCACCCTAGTCTGCGACCCCATTCCTTGCTAGAGGCGGCTGGGGTGTTTTTTAGTAGCTGGGGTGTTTCCAGGATGGGTTAGGTGTGTTTTTCGGTGGCTAGGATGTTTTGAGATTGGCCCGGTGGGTTTTTCGGTGGCTAGGGGTGCCGACGGTGGGGCTGGGTTAGGTTTTCGGGGCTGGCGGCGGCAGTTCATGGTTGCCGGTGGTGGGGTTGGGTTAGGGTTTAGGTTTTTTGTTTTTTTTTTTGAATTTTTGTTTTTTTAAAACCAATCAATGAATGACACGTGTGCTTAGTGGGTCCCACTAACAAATTTCATCTAAAAATTCCGTTAAATGGTGGTGAAATCCAATTTTTAGGTTTTTTTTTGTGGTGTTATAATAAAAGTTTGAGATTTTGTAGTGTTATAATTCATTTTTTGTAAAATTTGTGGTGATATTTTCAAATTTTCCTATTTATAATTATATATTTTTAATAAGTATTTTAATACAATAAGTACATAAACACTAATCTAGAAATATTTTACATGCCAACATATGTTTATTATGTATTGATAAAATAATATAATCAAAACAAGCATATAGATAATGCAAAAGTTAAAGTGTTGCAATTATTATGAAATAGATGGAGAATTCATTACACTATTCATTTCAAGATAAATGAATGGTACGGAGTATTTAGGGCTTGTTTGACATCATTTTTTGTTTTCAGTTTTCAGTTTTTTTTAAAAAAACAAAAAACCAAAAAAGGAAACAAGAAAAAAGTGTTTTCACTTTTCAGTTGTTAGTTTTCAAAATTATCATGATCTTAATAAGTTTGACTAATTTTTTTATTAATTATACGGAGTATGACATATATATCATATGATTTTGAAGAACAAAAACTAAAAAACAGAAACCACAATAATGCCAAACGAACCCTTAGTTATTCACTCATGTTTTTATTTAAGTGCACCAATTTGATTTTGATACCATATTATCTATATACTCCGTATATACTTAGGGCCTGTTCTGATTGACTGAACTGAGCTGAACTAAACTTATTAGAGCTGAGCTGAGCTGAGCTGAACTGAATATTTTATGAGAGAAGGAAATTAAGATAAGAACTAAACTGAACTTAATTTATTAGAGCTGAACTGAACTGGACTAAAAATAAGCTGAAGAGAACAAACCTTTAGTTAGTTATTACGGAGTAGAATTTAAAAACGCAAACCGAAGTTGCCACATGTCATCCTTCTCTTTCACCTTTCTTTACAATCATTCTCTTTCCTTAACCCATTGTTTTATGTTTTTAATGAAATTCTCTTCATCTCCTCATTTATTTCTCAATAACTCTTTCTATTTTGTAATCTCTATTTTAATTCAACAAATTAAATTTTATAAACCTTTCCCTCTTCTCCCTCCACCTTTCAATTCAATTTATTCACATTCATCATTCAATTGACCTTTATCTTTCCTCTCTTCTAATATACATACAAATTTTCATTAAAGCTTTTTTCACATCACTTAAGTTCCAAATAAAAAAAAAAATTAGAGAAATATCTCTCAAAATTCTATTTAAATTTTCTACAACAATGAAGACAATGATTGAAAAGGAAAATATTGAGGCGGCAAAGAAGGAAAACTTGAATTTAACAAGAAAAATGAAGAGTTTCGTGCAAGAATACTATAGAAATTCCGTAGGTTGATATTGGTTGCATGTCATAGAATTTTATTTTCAAGATATAAAGCGCACTATAAGAGAAATATATTGATAAAGAAGAATTTTATAACTTCATATTTGATGTAAAAATGTAAAATTATAATAAGTGTTTGGTATTTAGTTTTTTTAATACAAATTGTTGATTAACTATCATGCAAATAGAGATTTGATTTTACAATTTTAAGCCATTTTTCAACAATTATTACTACTTATTTATTAAATGTAATTAATGTCAAAAGATGATGAAATGAATTCATTCAAGTGATTTGTAAGGTTTTAAATCTATAACTAATACTAAAGTAGAAATCGCTGATGTCATCTTTTTTCAAAGTTGTACATGTGGCGGTATTTCATGAAATTTCTCGCTCAAATGCTGGGGTATTAAATACCGCCATCCAAAATTATCAAAATCGCCAACATTTAGTGTGAATGGACAACCATACCCTTAGTACTTCACCACTATCTTCCCTCTTGCCACCCATCATTAACACCTTGACACCACCACCCCAATTGACGACTAACACCACCACCACCCTGACCGACGATGACCACCACCACCACCCTGACCGGCGACCCACCACATCCCCCTCAAAGACGACCCACCACCTTCCTTCTTTGGCGGAAAGGTGGTGGTTTTTTTTTTCTTTTTTTTTTGGCAACCGTACCAACCGGAGCCCAAAACGGTTACCGGGCACGATAACCGGTTTTGGGCTCTGGTTACCATGGAATCGGTTAAGGTGCACGGTAACCAGAGCCCAAAATCGGTTACCGTGTTGGGCTCCAGTTACCACGGTTGCCTGAAATAAAAAAAATATTAAACCACCACTTTCCCGCCGGCGAGGGAAGGTGGTGGGTCGTCATAGAGGAGGGTGTGGTGGGTCGCCGGTCAGGGTGGTTGTGGTCATCGCCGGTCGGAAGGGGTTGTGGGTCGCCGGGAGGATAAGGGGTGGTGAAGTAGGGTACGATTATCCATTCACTCCAAATGTTGGCGATGGTGATCATTTTTGTTGGCGGTGTTTAGCAATCCACTTTTTTTTTTTTGAAACAAAATGCTAATTAATTTCAAACATAGAGTAGCTATTATTTAGGTAATTAATTTAAAATAGGTACCTATTATTTTGGTTATGTATGTTGATATTATTTTTTTGATCCAAATGAAGAACAAGTCCGAGCAAAAAACAATTTATGTTGATATTTGTTTGTTGGAGTCTTTATAGGAGTTGTAAATTATTAGCATAGTTGAGGGCAATTAAATTAAACTTATGAACAAAAAAAAAATACAAATATACAAAGATAAATTAATGGTATGCACGGGTGCTTACCTAGTAAAACTAATAAATTAACCACAACCCGTGAGTAGAACAGGTCCAAAAACTAGTTTACATAACCAAATATCTGCGTTTTATCCCTACCTTATAAAAAGTACAAGATTACTCTTATGAATAGTGTTATGCCAATTATGCCCTTCAAAATGTGTATTTTGTAATGAATAGTGTTTGGACAATTATACCATCTAGACTATTTATTCACTCTCATTAATAATGATTACTTGTAAAAAAAAAATTATTAAGAATAATGCATGGAATTTATACCTCTTAATATATATTTGTTTATATATTTTTCTCATTAAAAAGTTGTCAAGAACTAAATTTGTGATCCAAGGTTAAATCGAAAGAGATTTTGGATATGGCTAGCTATTGAGCGCGCATCGCGCGTTAGCTGCCCTAGTATATAAAACAAACATAGCCACGTGGGTATCTATCAGAATAGTCTCGATATATAGTTTTCTGATATCAAATTTTTAATTTTTATAATTTAAATCTATATTATTGATAATTAAATTTATAATTAGTCAAATTTTCGAACCAGTAAATGTGTCGGTCTGATTACTTAAGATTAAGATGAAAATATGTACTCCCTCCATCACTTTAATCTTTACAATTAGATCATTTCTTTGTCACAAACAAATTCCAAATGTAAAGATTAAAAAAGTGACAAACAGTTGGAGTAAATTTCAATGAAAATAAGGAAATTCATTTTATTATTATTATTATTATTGACATCTCGGAGAGACAAATATGCTGATAAAGAAAATTCTACATTCACAATTTAAACAAATTCTATATATATATATATATATATATATATATATATATATATATATACATAATGTTACGTATGGGTTTTCAACTTTTCTAGCATCTCCTATTTCCCTCTACAACAAGCATTCTTAATCAGCTACATGTATATATATATATGCAACAACATCCCATATTCATTGTCCTAAAAATAAAAATTGAAAGGAAAACATTACAAAACCCCTCCCTTTACAGAAAATTGTAAAAATAGGTCATAATAACAAATGATGCATTTACATATGTACACCGTTGTTGCCTATATAGCTAGCTTATTAGCTAGCCAAAGCCTCCTTGGAATTAATGGACTCTTTTCCATCCGGCTTGATATTTACACGGGGGCTTATGAATGTGCAGCAGAAGAACCAAACTCCAAAAGCCAACCTCCACGACTCCATTATACTCTGTATGAGATCATAGTGGCACGACTAATGCAGCACCACTACCAGTATCTTCAACATAGATCTCAATCATGTCCCCATGTTTTGTCTTGTACACATGTTCATTTTGTGGGACTATTGTCATTGGCATATAAGGAAACAAAAGGATCGGCAGCACCAGCAGCAAGTAGCACTTGATAGGGATGGAAAGTAAGACAGCTTATCGATCCACTCTTCTGAGCCATGAATGTTGGATGACATCGAATGGTGCCTAGTTGCTCACCTTCTACACTGAAGATTTTAATAAGCTGCTTTGAAGAAGCACTGGCTACAATTGGAGCATGCCGATGAACAGCTAAGGCTGTGAGAGTGCCCCTGTGGGCATCAATACTGAGGTATGCATCGCTGTGATTTCTAATATCTAAGAACTGAATATCACCAGCCTGAGATGCACTGACAATCTGGAAAAAGAAGAGTGAAAAAACACGTGGTTAGGCAGCACTGTGTAAGTTACAGAGTTTTTTCCCCAAAAAAACTTGGATTTACAGCAGTATGTATGTATTACTACCTCTGTTACACTTTGTTCTTTACACTTCTACATATACCTTTTTCTGCGATAATTGTTTTTTTTGAAAATTATTTTATCCTTCCTTACCCTACTTGATCAATCACTTGCCATTAAATGGCCAAATTTTTATGCTTTTGCCACATGTTTCCCACTTTGTTAATCTCTCTTCTTAGTTCTTACCTTTACGTGCAAATACTACCTATTACAAATAGTAGTACTAATTATCACTTTTATCTAATTTATTCTATTTTACAGCTACATAAATAATTATTTGGCAAGTACTCACCTTGCCCAAATCTAGCCCTGGTTGAAAGCCGATTCCCACAACTCTTTCAATTCTCTGAATATGCGGGTGAGCAGCACAAACAAGCCTAGAAAGGAGAAAAACAACATTAGAAAAAAGTCAAAGAAGGTTACATATATCTTTAGATTTTAGCCATGAAAAGAGGCTTGGGAGAAGAGACTCTTAATTTCACCAAACATAGAGTAAAGAACATCAAGAGCAGCAGAAAATAAATGTAAAGTATTCTCATGCTTGAAATTTATATCTAGCTTCTAAAATTACATTTCATTTAATCATTTATTGGATTTGATAAGATATGAGCGTGGTACACAAGAAAAAGCTTTAAAATTAGTGAAATAATCGATAAAGAGAGAAGATTCAACCAGTCCCTTCCATTGGCTCTAGTGAATATCTAAACTTTAACGTAATCATTTTTTTCCCTATACAACCCCTTCAGTCATTCATCGTCTTTTTTTAGTTCTTAACACATGTACTAAATAACGGTATTGGTCATAGTAAACCATAATACAGCTATCCAAACTAAACTTCAAGGGCCAATCTGCAAGACTGCAATTAATATTATTCAAGTCTTCCACATAGTTGCAACACTATCAACATGTCCGATGCACTAATCAAGTCAATTCAAACCCAAGAAAAGCACAAGTATGACAGGGAAAGCTAGCAATATGTATAGCTTAGACTACATACAATGCAATTCATAAGCAAAAAAAAAAAAAAGAAGACATAAGAAGAACCCTAAATCAGCTCACATTTCAGGTGTTCTAATGTCAAAGACTCTGACAGAGCCATCAGCGAACCCAGCAGCAAATTGACCTCCATGAACTTGAGAAGCAGCCTGCAAACCCATTTTAGAGTGTTAACCAGACAATAGAATCTGATCAAACATAAAACAAAAGGACAGCAGCTTATCATAATCAGTTTGGTAGGCTAATCATGAACAGAAACTAACCCTTTGGAAATTTATTTCATATGTGTTTCACTTAAATCTCCCCTTCAGTGAGGTTCAAGATAAAAAAAAAATGTTCACACATTTGTTTTTGGGAAGAGGTTTGGAGGGGAGAGCTACTGTTCAATGTTTATTTCCTTTGATCATTCCATTAGTCTACTTGGCATAATGGCCCCATGTCTGGATTTTATTGCAGAACTGCTTGAAATTTACATTTCCAAAGGCCTCCACTTGACTAAGAGATAGAAGAGCTTCCTTCTTCTATTGAGACTTTCAACATTCAATTGAATACAGAAAAGGATCCAAGGGTATGGATTGGAGACTCTTTCAGGACCAAAACATGTACTTTCTCTGTTGTTTAACACAGCCTCCTCACTTTCCAATTTTCCTTGATGAGGGAAGCCATACATATTTTTGCATTTACCTTATTATCTAGATTCTCCAGTTGTAATAGTGCACTGCACCTGAATATCTCTCTTATGCAATTTTTTTTCTTGTCTTTTTATTGTAAAACTCTCTGAAGTGCCTATTGGCCACTCCATATGTATGGTCACAGGTTGTCTTATGGGATCAGTCAATGAGAATAAGCAGTTTCCACTCTCTTTATATCTATTCCTTTTGACATTTCTGATAACATATTTGATTTGGAAGGCAAAAGTAAGTGCTAGTGAGTCATATATTCATATTATTTCCTTCACTATGAAATGGCAATCACCTTTGGAGGAGGTTTTTTTTCTTTGTATCAAGAATCTTGGGTTTGCCCTTTAGTGGAGGTGAA
The DNA here is from genome assembly GCF_948465745.1 of Chenopodium album. Lineage (NCBI taxonomy): Eukaryota > Viridiplantae > Streptophyta > Magnoliopsida > Caryophyllales > Amaranthaceae > Chenopodium > Chenopodium album. The sequence goes on along the minus strand of NC_137845.1, from coordinate 54,731,713 downwards.
TTGGCTACAAATTCGTTCTCAAGGTTTGTTAAGGACAAGGAGAACACAGTGCATTTTTATGGAAGCTTTGTGCTGTGTTTGAAGTTCCCAGGAGCTTCATTATCTTCTGATTTGGTTGGGGACAAAGTAGCTTATCTAGCAAATTTATGGGCTAAAGCTGCAGGGACATTAAAGAGCTAATTGATTGGAGAAATTATGATAAACTGGCATAATCTGTAGTTAAAAATTTTGATTTAAGGACAGACTTCTCTCTTTTACTCATTTTTTCAGCAAATAATTACTCCCCCGTTCAATTTTAATGGTTACAATTTCCATTTGGATGATCCAAAAATAGTTACACTTAACCTTTTTTTACATATCCTTACTCTGGGTCGACAAGGTTTTCTTTTTCACCATTGTTTTCTTTCCAAATTCCACTCTTTCCATAACTCTCTCGCAGTTCCAATATTTTTCTTGGTTAAAAAAGTGAACTAGTGAAGTGTAACCATAAAAGTGTATATTTTTCTCATCAAAAATATATTAAAAAATAATAATAAAAATAAAAATCATAGAGTAAGATAAGAATTGAATGAATAAACGAAACACTAAAGATAAGAGCTCAAACATCAATACAAATGCAACAGGTAACTACTTTTTTGCAGGGGTAGGGATTAGAAGAGATACCAGTGCTGATATACTGTTATCAGGGGATGAAGGAATGGAGTGCAAAAGTTGTTCTTTGTCAAGATCCCAGACCTTAATTGAAGGTACATCCCCAGCCACAAACTAAAGAAAAGTAGATGGAAATATTTTTGAGTTTAGACTAATTATCAATTTGTATAAAATTCAAATGGCTTACTTAACAAGTGCTTACTAAGTATCCAGATTGTTGTTGCCAATCCACATTAGCATTCAAATTACAAATAGTAGGTCCATGAACAGGCAGAGAAGAGAAGGCAGTCACAAGCTTCTGTTTCCCCATTTCCATGTAGTCTTTCCATATTCGAACATTTCCATCACCTTCATGAGGAAGACATGAGTTAAATTCACCCTTGGCGCTAATAATATGGTGCGACTTTATTGCTTAATGTGTAAGAATTTTCAGACTCAGTGAAAATTAAAGAAACATAGACGAGGAACATTTACCAGAAGCAACAAGAAGCAAGCTATCATCAAGTTCATTCAAAAGGCAGAGCTTAGAAATTCCAGAGTCGTGAAATTCATGATTGTCAAAAGTATTCAAAAGGGCAGGTTCCTCGTAGTTCCAAACCCTGAGAGAAACAAAAAGTGGAAAGTCACATGTAGGTGAGCAAATAATACTTAATAAAACATCAGCTGTGTTCAACCAGCTGATAGGATGATAAAGCATCCCAAAAAAAAATTAAAGGGGAACCAATACCCAAAAAAAAAAAAAAAAAAAAACAAAGGGTAGATTTGCACTATGTTACTTGGACTCGGGTACCCATGTCCAACATGGGTACGTGTCCAAGCGTCCGACTCGGCTATTTTGTGAAAAAATTCCATGATTTTTAACTAAAAGTGAAGTGTCCGGGTGTCATACCAATGTCCGAGTGTCGAGGGTCTGACACCGGTACGTGAGGTGAAATGAAGTGTCCGAGTAACATAGGATATGCACTTAAATCTGGTGTCAAACTATAAGAAGAAACAAGCAAAAGAGATTGACTAAACTAATTTTGCTAGAAAAGATAATAATGCTTCAATATTCAAATCAAGGTCACCCAATTTGCTAATATGAGATCCAGTACAAGTTTGTATTTCTCTACTTTTGTTAAATTGAGCCAAAAGCTACCAATTCACTAGTATAAATTGCCTTCGTCGGCTCCCGGCAAGCAAGTGTGTGGCAAAGTAGCCCATTGGGTAACACAGGTTCAAAGTTTTTTCATCAACTTTAAATGCAAAGCCTCTCTATCTTTGCCCAATTTGTCCAAAAGCCCACTTGCACAACATGTGCAGACCACCAAACCAATTGCAATAACTATAACCCAAAAGATACAAACTGAGACGCAAACCAATAACAGAAAAGAAAATTACCATGAACAAGCTTAAAAATAAGCCGGCTGCTGAAAGCATAGTGTCCAGAGGTGTATTATGGTGTATTTGACATTTAAACACCAGATGTAAACAAACAAGCAGCATTTGCAAGACAGTTCGGCTAAGTTTCCCACTTTATGCTCTACAAACCCTCCGAATATTATAGACTATTGAACCCCAACTCATCAATCATCAAAATTTGAGCATAAACCAAAAAAACAATCACCTAAGAAATACTCGCTTTATTTCCAAAAAGTACACACATGCCAATGCAAAATTTTGACCATTAATATCTTTAATTGCATATTACCAAAAATTATACTCCCTCCATTATCGCAACACTAAGCATTGCACAAAGATTTAAGAAATTTTAAAGGTGGGGACCAAAGGGGAATTTTATAACATAAAGTATAGTTAGTGGAGATATATTTATTTACTAGTAGAAGAGAGATATAATAATTATAAAAAAAAAATTTAGTGCAACTGGGGTTGGTAGAAGAGAGAAATAATACAAATTAATATAATTGTGCAAGTAGGGTGAGTAGTAGAAAAATAATAAATAGTAGTTGGTCTTTACCAAGTAACAAAATGTTGCAATTATTAAAAAATAGATGCAAAGAGAAAGTGTTGCGATTATTAAGAAATGGAGGGAGTAAAAAGAGTTAATATTATGAATATATGCATTGTGACTAATCTAATAGCACTTTGCAAAATAACAATTACATCATATACATGGTCAAAGTTAGTGTAAGAGTAGTGCAAAAGGCAAAGTGATACACTCAATCTGAAACAAAGGAGGCAAATTCTACAATAAAAACTTCTAGAAAGCAATTGTTCCATTTGTATACGCCCTCATTTTTATTTTTATTTTAATTTTTTTTTTTTGTTTTTTACGTCTTGCACTTTGACCAATAAAGAGTTTTAAGGTAACTTAATTGACTTTAATATATTAAGATGTAAGTGGGGTTGAGGTATTAAAAAATTATAAGATAGTGGAGTTAAAAGTTTATTGAAAAGAAGGGATGTAAGAGGGGGAAAAAAAGTTGTAGCGAGTTAGAATTGAGATCATGAGAGGAAAGAGATAATATTAAAAATTTAGAGTGTAATAGTTTTTCAAAAATGGAAATGGAAGTTTAACACTTACAAAAATGGCCGCTATTAATAAGTGTAACACTTAAATACGGAGACAGCGACAACTTGTTCACTTAAATTGAGAGCATCACATGTATTGATGTATACATTACGCGCATACAGAACTGTGTCACACAGAGATGGGCAGCAAGGGCACTTAGTGCACAAAAATAGCACAATTACATCAACCCTTGATCTTATATCGGCAACTATTTTGTCTATAATCTTCCAGAAAGAACCGGTATCAAACTTTCCTACAGCCAGAACTACAGAAGTTGATTTGATGGTTTACAATAAGAAGCAAGCCACAAAAACCCCCTCACAGAAACCTCTACACTATTAAATATCAATATGAGGAAACTAATCACAAATTACAACCTGTTCTGCTGAAGTCAGCTGAACTATTGAAAGAGAAACACATTCAGAAGTCTCAGCAATGGAATAAACATCAGATATTTCACTACTTTACATTCTATGTACCCAGAACCTAACAAAAAATAGACTTTAAAATAGATCTATTTAAATGCAAAAACCTACAAACTATAACCTTCTAGATGTTAACCGTAAGCATTTTAATAATAAGCATAAACAAATACTCCCTCCGTCCTGTCCTTTTATAAGAAGCTTGTATTCTTTTTTGGGATAACCCCACATGCATATTTGTACCCCCAACGAACTTCCTTAATTCCCGTGAAAAAAACCAAATAGGCTTCTAATAAAAGGGCGGAGGGAGTACTAAGTTCTCAAGATACAACTAAGGCATTGGAAAGTAAATAAATTAACAAACATTTTCATACCTAATATGTTTCTTCTCATCTGCTGCAATCACAACAGGAGAGAAAGGTTGTAATAAGGTGGTTTTTGTACCATTTTCAAACTTCGTATCCCAGCTTGCAATCTGATTATATAGTTTGCTAACTGCTGCAAACCAAATTTTTAAAATAAAGGATCAACATGTCAATCAATGACAATCAGAAGAAGTTCAGATCACAATCGACACAAAACAAAGCCAACTTACAATAATTTTGGCATTTCACTATGAGGTCCGAGGTTGATCTTTCCTTTGCTTCCCTCTTAGCTAATAATTCTTCAGCATCATCTGGTGGTGTAAGAAGAGGTTTTGAGAAGTGCCCATAGCTCCAATTATATATGTTTGACCGTGGAAGAAGACTGCACTCAGTATTAGCATCAGACCCACCATAACCTAGTGGATCTGCCAAACCTAAATCTGGAGAGTTGAGCAAGTGTGGTCGAAACTCCGAGGAAGAAACTCTTCTTATTCTTGCCAAGTAACTCGCTTTAGGAATACAAATAGGTGGAGTTCTGAAAGTTAATGGAAAATGACCTGTAAAGCCACCACAAAGTCAGCTCAGTATAAAAAATCTTAGCAAAATACCAACTAAATCTGAAATTCTGAATACAGAAATTGTCCAAGGAAGATACTGCACTGTAGCTTCAGAGTACACAGCCAATGATACAATCAATCAACAGCACCAAATATTGTCGCTAACACATTATGAAAATTAATAAGGGTGTACGTTTGTTAGCACAAAAGAAAATATCCAAGGAAGAAATTACACTGTAGCTTCAGAGTAAACAGCCAATGATACAATCGGTCAACAGCAACAAATATTGTCGAATACATTATTAAAATTAATCAAGGTGTATGTTTTTCAGCTTATAAGATGATTCATACCAGATCTCATATCAACATACCAGAATTCATATCAAACCATGATGATGATCGAGCTAGTCCAGAAAGCCGCACAGCAGCAGAAGTGATAGGCTCACTTGGCCGAGCATTGCTAGTGGAGGGCACGATGGGTCTTGCAACCTGTTCAATGCCAATGATAGAGAGAACTCTCCGCCCAAGTCTTGCAATGCGAGGAGATGGGTCCTTTGCTAATGTACACATGGATAATATGCAATCCAAATAAACACTAGTATCAAGAGGTCGAGATCTAACATGCTTCATTATTCCATTGCCGACACCATCATTTGATGCACCAGAATCAGAATATTGAGATGAATCATCTAAAAGAGGAGACCCATGCATTATTCCAGTAGTAGCCAGTGGATTACTTGTGGAGACTCTCCCATCTCGAACAATTAGAGTACTGTCACCCCCAATCCTCAACATACAAATTTGAGAAGTAATAATACTTCCCGGAGTACTGACCCCAGTGTTTGGCTGGGATTTCCAATACATGGCAGCAACAGCTTTGAGATGCTTGTTATGGCCAAAAGCAAACCGAGCTAGAGCTGATCAAATAGCACAGGGAAACAGTTAAAGGCAATTTAAAAGTTGAAAGGGAACAAAATATTCATATTATGAGGATGCACATGTGGCAAGGTAGACAGACTAGACACAGCTTTCACCAACATGAAAATTCCTGATATATCAAAATATGTTTCCTCGATTATTAGCGTAACAGACTAGTTTCATTAACGGTAGTCTAGTACAAAATGTCATAGAACATTGTCTTCCTACAGACCTACACCACATCTAGTTAATAAATTTTCACCTCACATATCAATAAATGTCAATAAATTCAGAAGGCATAACACATTAGCAATCCAAAAAGATGTAGAGAGTTAGATTCAGTGGTGTTCAAGCGTCCGACTCGGCAATTTTGTGAAAAAATTCCATAATTTTGAACAAAAAGTGAAGTGTCTGGGTGTCATACCCATGACCAAGAGTCGAGGGTCCGACACGGGTACGTGAGGTGAAATGAAGAGTCCGTGTAACATAGTCTCACATATTTGCCTGTCTTCTCTTCTACTTTTATTTTATTTTATTAATTCATTTATTTATTTTGCGGAGGAGCCATGGAAGGGCCGTGGGTCAAAATTAATGTTTGGTAGTACCACTCTTACCCTTAAAATTATACATTTTTCAATACAAGAAGCAACCTTAGAAGGGCATATTATAAGTGCAACATTTGCTGGTTGTTCATGTGGTTAATGATGCTAAATACATTATTGTTGGTGTGAGAAAAACTAAATTTTGAGGATGATTAATTTTAAAAAAAGCAATGAACGATCATTGAAAGAGAAAAGGAATGGGTAGTGATTAATCATGGAAGAGTGATATTTTTTAGGGGATGTTAGTAAAGCTTCCACCAATCCAACATCAAACAACTATGACTTAAATTAATTTTTCTTTTTTTGAAATTGCCACATCAGGGAATAAATAGCAATAGATGTAACCATTGAGATTTCTGAAACTTTTTAGTTACTAAATATTGTACAAAATTTAGGGTCACCATTGAAGCTGACATAATGGTGTTGAAATTTTGAACAAGGAAACAGACCTTACTCCAAACAAATACTACTTCCGTTTCATATTTTTTGCAACTTTTGCCAAAAATGGACGCTATACATTATTTGTAACTAATGTTTTCTTTCCTTTTTAGGTTGTCATTTCTTTGTGTCTCTCTCCTCATTACATACATTCCTATTTTTCTCTCTCTATCTTACACTCACAAACAAATTTTGCCTAGGAGTCCGTGCCCCCTTCAAAATTGCAAAAAATGTGAAACAGAGGTAGTATATAGAAAAATTTGATATTTTAGCACAATATAGGCATGAGCATGCATAATTTGGATGGAATTTTCAAATACTAAATATGTAGTTACAAACTAAGGGATAGCTTTTATCTAGTGATATAACAAATCAGGCATAATAAATTTTTTCATAGTTAATAAGTTATTGAGATTTTAACTTAAACATTCAAGAATTCAACACAATTAGTTAAAATGGGTTAGGTTAATGTCCAGGGTTTTCAGCACATTTATAATACTAATTTGACACGACACAACCCATTTAACAACCGTAGTCATCATTGAGAATTTCCAATATTTAATATTGCCCCTGTTCTTTTAGTTGCACAATTTGGGATATAAATGTAAGCCATTAGTTTTTTTTTTTTTTTTTTTTTTTTTTTTTTTTTTTTTTTTTAATATATACTTTCACAGTATCAAATTCTTTATAATTTTCCAAAAAGGTGATAAGGATATAAATGTTTTAACTCCAAGTTGTGCAATTAAAAAATGAACAGAGGAAGTGTACCACTTACCTACTGCAACCTCAGCCCTGACAAGAGGGCTTCCATCTGAAACAACACTTAAAAGGTTTCTGATAATAGTAATTTCAGCTTTTAGCTTTTCATCATCATCACACTCATCCCCTCCATCTCTAGAAGAGTTGAATCCAACACCAAGAAAAGTTCCCAATACAAATACAGCAGAGGCTCTAACCTGAAAAGTAGGCATTGTTTGCTTTCATACATGGGAGAAGATAATAATTTAACTTTTATAACAAAACACATTTATTGCTATAAAGTACGATAGGCAAACCTCAGATTGGGGCTTAGAGAGTAGAGAGGATGATATCACAGCAGCACCTGCCTGTAAACCTACTAACTGAGCCTCTGTAAAACCCTCCCACATCTTTCCCAGACAGAGACAAAGCCACTGAAGAAATAAAGGTTCAGACTGAGCATTGTTCGGAGTTGAATCTTGAAGGTGCTTAAGGCACACATCAAGTAAACCAGATTCAATACAAGCCTTTTGTCCCTCTTTATGCCCATCAACAATGACGGCTAAAACAAATGCAGCCATAGCACGCTGCTCAGGAAAGGCTTCCAAGCTGTCAAGAAATCTAATAAAATATGTATAACCTCCAACTTTCACTAGATCAACCTGACATGACTGACATTCAAGCAAAAAAATATCTTTAGAAAGAACCCGATATGAATGGATAACTTCATACAGCACCTTCAAATGTGTGAAGACAAAAGCAAATTGACAGCGGACTACTGGAATAGTACATAATAAAACACTATGTTTCGTATTTACCTTATCATGAGCAAGAATCTTACTCCAAATGAAAACAAGAGTTTGTTGTAGTTCATGTGCTGCAGTTGGCAACAGCTTAAGCAGAGTTGGGAAGTTACCAATAGACAATGCCTACAGGAAGCAGAAACTCCTTATTGCCAAACTTGCTGTAAGCATAAGCCATAAGAGGAGCAACAGGTCCCAAAAATAAATAAGTAAAAGGAGTTTCAAAAGCAAATGTGCTAGTAATGAATAACTACCAAGTCAACAGCCCAGGGACCCATATCAAGGAATCTCGCAAGAAGCTCCAGCGCCCGGAAACGATGACATTGACTAAATAGGGCCTACATCAAACAATGAAATTAGTCACTATAGTCAAACCAAATACGATGGTCAAACTACAAATAAGGTAATGACCAAAAAGATACAGTAGTTTTAACTTGTAAGAAATGAGAGCATATATAAATAGTAGACTCCACTCTCCACTCCTAGCACACCCAAGAAACCTCTTCTTTTTTTTTTTTTTTTTTTTTTTTTTGGCCATAATCCGAGCAAACATATCTAGTAAACTGTGACAAGGGGAGGGACTTAGGGAGAATTGCAATAAAGCCACGACCAAACGCAGATATTGCAATCAAGATACAGGCTTGGTAATCAACTCTATCCAACTTGTCTTTTTCTAATGAAATCTTAAATTAAAAAATATGATCTCATGGTCGAAAAGTGATTAGCCTCTTTAAACTCATTAGTACATCAATTAAGAAGACCAAAATATTCACCCACCCAAACATCCATAGTTGGCCTTGAACCAACCCAAGCCTACATCATAAGAATAATGCATAAGCTGGCTACCACTTAAATCCTAACAAACTCATGCTTTCACTTGTCAGTTGGACCCCAACACTGCCTTTGAAAAAACAATTACGGAGTATGGTTTTGTAGCAGATAGCTGCACTAAATTCCTGATAACGCAGTCAAAGCTTATCCAAAAGTGTAACTGCAGTAGAAAGAGCACCAAGAGCAGAGACATTAGGGTGTATCTTCAATTTATAGACAAGTTAATTTAAACCTAAAATCCCTTTTCCTAAAGTCAAAAGGGGGCTTTCACTCAGAAGGTCGTTCAGTTCTGTCCCTTCACTTGCATTGTAAACCTCGGAGCATTAAGCAAAACTGAAAACACCTCAATAACATCATATCCAACACTTCCCAAAAAAAAAAAAATATGATACTCATGAGAGAGAGAAAGAGAGAGGGTTACGTATTTTCTACACCTGAAGAACAATAGCCAACTGCTCTGGTGGCTTCTTTTGCTCACATCCATGCGCAAGCCATATTTCAAATGCTGTCAGCTGCTCAGGGAAGAAAGGGCTAGGCTGAAAGAAATAATCACATTATTACTCATTAACTCGTGACAAATTTATGTGAAAACAGATTCCCAGAATCCTCCAGGATACTAGGGTCATGTTTCTAAACATTGTTCATCTCAACTTAAAGTGAGAGATCCATATTAAATGGACAACAAGCACAAAAGGCACACACCTGGAACTCCGCAGTTGGATCATGAATCAGTGATGGAAGTTGAGAAAGACAAATTTCAGCAGCCATGTCCCATGCATCCCTACAGTCAATTTTACAGAAAAACATTAACAAACTTGGTGTGAGAAAGAATTGCTCGAGCATGGGTTGCAATTACTTACCAAATCCCATTTTGACTTTTACAATTTTAACAAACAGAATTGTTTAGAAGGTAAGCAATAAAAGGCCAAGTAGGTACCAGTTTTTATGAAAAGACTGCGTAATACAATTTTGTGGATGACTATACGGAAAAATTACTTTTGGTTCATGTAGCCGACCCCACTTATGGGATTAAGGCTTTGATTGATTGATTGATAGGTACCAGTTTTTATGAAAAGACTGCTTTGTACAGTTTTACTCCCTCCATCCCTTCATTGCTCCATTTGACTTTACATGGTGTTCAACATACATCTTTGTTTGTTGACACCAACATTTCTAGGCATAAAAATAATAAAAACTTTAAAATTTTTATAATATAAGTTGTACAGAAGTCTGACAAGATACCACTTGACTATAAGTCTATAATATTTCTAATAGATTAATGTAATTGATTAGCATATGAAAAAATAGTGTCAAACAACAGTTAAGACTTTAAAATAGAGATGTCTTTACAGAAACAACACACTAAACTATAACAAAAAGTCTACTCCTCATCTATTCAGTAGCTCTAACAGAGACTCTAAACACAATTTCTCTAAGAGTCATTACTCTTAGTACCTTAAGCAAAAATAATACAATTTCTACAACACCAAATTGAATAAATGATTTCTGTAAGAAGCAACAGGTACAATGAGAGTAAAACAAAACTACTAATATAATTTCTTCTTGACAATTTTCGTTGCTTGCTGTATTTCAGCATCAAAATTATTACATTCCTTGAAAATACTAACAGTTGCAAACACTTCCTCCAAACAGCACGAAAAAAATTGACAAATCAAACAGATGGTGAAAAGTCTTCCACACATCACATCAGCTGCAAATTATTCTACAGTCAATCTATTTTTAGCGGTAAGATGATCTTATATTGTAAAGACAACCACAGCATAAATAAACACTCCAAGGACTAGTCTCGCTACAAATAAGCTTCTTCCAGGGAACTTTTTCATGGATAGCTTTAATAAAACAATCTCTCCTTACATAACAGTAGTCAATCCTCCACATTGATCAATATAAGTTCTGCATTGCAAGATCTTCTTTAACATGCAGAAGCAAGTACTTAGAATATTAAAAGGGAACCAGATCTCTTCCCCTTAATATAGCAAGTGTTTACCAGATAGTGAGAATTTTTAATCAAGTTTTTTAAGTTCGACCTCCAAAATGGAATTGGGGCAATCTTATGGGGATAGAGGGAGCAATGCATATAAAATACAGGTAACACGAAAAAAAAAACAACACCATAAATTTATCTTTCTTCAGCTCTTCAATCCTTTACAGCTTTGCATCTCTTCATAAGTTCAAGGGTTAATAGGGTTTTAGAAAAGTGAGAAATGTTCAGGTAAATCTTCATCCATTCACTTTCATCTCTTCCAACCTTTTACATAATTTCTTCTACATCTCCATCCGCCTAGATATAAATTTGTTAACTACTACTTCACTACATCAAAGAAAAGCAACCTCTCCAGTCTCCAATCTCTGTCAAGCCAAACTACCCGAAATTTGTCATGATTAGGAATTTTCCATGACTCTGATGAACCCCTTAGATCACTACATACATAGGTATACACAGGTGGACATGGTGGTACTCTGAAGTCTCAACCTCCTATCAAGCCTATTAACTCACTATGTTAGCTAAATTATTTTATGCATCATCTATATAAGCCTTTCAAACAAAGGTCGTGTGAGGTCATTATACTTTTCTACTTTTTCTCTCTTTTTCTATAGCGTGAACTTTTTATATTAGTATGTGAGATCATGAACTCCTTGAACTTCACTCTCTAAGCCCCAGACCAAAGGCTTAACATCTCAACTCATGGTCTCTACCCCCTGTCGCTTGGATGAAGATTTAACCCAAGGCAAAGCCACCACATGGTTATTAGCAACATTTCTCATGGTATGAACATTAAATTCTGTTTTGAGAGGTGGATTCTCTCCCAATTTAGCTTAACTGAGCAAACCCAAACTACTCAAAACATGACTTACCCCTCCCTAATCTTATCCAATTATCGAATTTCTTTGACAACAAACTCCCTAACTTATTTCCAAAGCTACACATAAATAACTTATAATGAAACTGCCTCAAATGCCCTTCCCCTTACATCAGTTCCTTGCAGATGAATGGTGCTGGAAAGCTCAAGTTTATATACTTACCACATATGATGCTGATGAGTTGGTGGCAACATTGGGTATGAAATTGGAGAGCAGTTGGCTGAACGCATTATTCTCTCTGCTAGTAAGAAGTTACGGAACAGACTGGCAACTAACTGATCTTGTCTGAATAACCTCTGAAAAAGATCTGTCACATGAAAAACATATCCAAGAATCCCAAATTTTTAACCAAAACACAATCACACATCACAAAAAAATCCAAAAAAAAAAAAAAACAGCTTTTACCACGTGGGAGAACACTCCATGCAATTGTGTCAGTCACTGCTGTAAATATCCAATTAAGCTCACCAAGAAGTGTCTTACGATCACTTAGACAACCAGGAATATTGTCTATGAGTGAATGATCAAGAGATTCGTGAAGCAAGGATCGTTTGCAGAGCCTGATAAACAAATTCAAACAAAATAAATGAGTCACTACAGAAATGTGACATGACAAGCAAGAATATAAGATTGTTATTAGGATTGAAGCATGAAAAACTCTATAGGCATCATTATAACCCCAGGATTGAAGCATGAAAAACTCTATAGGCATCATTATAACCCCAATTATTTGAGATACATATAACACTACCATTAAAAGCATATGAAGTTTACAAGGGATAAGTTTTTGGACCCCAGATCATCTAGACATAGGAGACCTATTAAATACTATGAAGTTATGTTCTAAACTTCATCCATCCTACTATTTGGCCCTACATAAGCAGTCTTTTCTTCACCAAATTGATTGAC